>NC_058131.1:3910167-3929424 GCF_016433145.1 Gracilinanus agilis | reverse complement strand
GAGGGAGGGAGGGGGAAGGAAGGAAAGAGGAAAGGAGATAGGGAGAAAAGACGGAAGGAAGGAAGGCAGACAGAAAGGAAGGAAGGAAAGAAGGAAGGAGGGAGGGAGGGAAGGAAGAAAAAGAAAGAGGGAAAAATGAAGAAAGGAAAGGAAGAAAGGGAGGAAAGGAGGGAGGGAAGGAAAGAAAGAGGAAGGAAGGAGGCAGGCAGGGAGAAAGGAAGGATTTATTAAGGGATGTCTATGTCCCAGACAGAGGAGTGACAGTTCCTGTCTACAATAGGGCTAGCTACAGTGGAAGGTTGTATGCAGGAAGATGATGGCTATCTGTAGATGAGGATGGGAAAAGGGCTGGAGGGGATGGATGGGGGAGATTGGTTGGCCAATGGGCCATCATACCTATTTCACATAAG
Source organism: Gracilinanus agilis (assembly GCF_016433145.1). Classification (NCBI taxonomy): domain Eukaryota; kingdom Metazoa; phylum Chordata; class Mammalia; order Didelphimorphia; family Didelphidae; genus Gracilinanus; species Gracilinanus agilis. The sequence continues at coordinate 3,929,014 of NC_058131.1, read as the reverse complement.
AGACTAAGATTTAGAGATGTCCTGTGAGGTTGAGTAGATCACCTAGCTGAGAAACAAGGTAGGATTGGAATCCAGGTCTCTCTCAATGCCAACTGAATCACTTTCTTGTTTTCAGGACATCGTGGACCTCAGTTTCCCCCTCTCTAAAATGTGGAGGTTAGGGAGCAGCTGGGTGGCTCAGTGGATTGAGAGCCAGGCCCAGAGATCGGAGGTCCTAGGTTCAAATCTGTCCTCAGACACTTCCTAGCTGTGTGACCCTGGGCAAGTCACTTGCCCCCCCCCCCCCATTGCCTAGCTCTTACTGCTCTTCTGCCTTAGAACCAATACAGAGTATTAATTCCAAAACGGAAGGTAAGTGTTTAAAAAAAATAAATGAAATGGGGAGTTTAATCAGATGGTCTCTCAGGTCCTTCCCTAGCCCTGGAGTTCCTGGTTCTAGGACCCTTCAGGTTGGTCCTTTCCTGGTCAAGTCCTTCCTTGCTCTGACATCCTGTCTCATGTTCTGTGTCCTAAAGCCCCTCTCAGTGCTGATGGCTTTGGTTCTAGGTGTCCATCAGCTCTGACAAGGTGTCCTCTGCCAGGCTGGGTTTGGATGTTAGACAGCTGGGAGCCCTTGATGGTTCTTGAGCAGATGGTGAGATGATACAGTCAGTGCTGGACTGGGATGAGTTATTGAAAAGCATGTTGGGCCAGGGCTGGGGGAGATTTCCGAAGTGGAGAGGGATTTGCATGGAACCATCCCCATTCCTACATGGACCGTCCTTGTGCCAACAGCCAACACGCCTTTGACAAGATGGCGGATTGGTGATGAGGGTCATTGTTGTGCCTGGAAAACAGCTGGAAGACAGACTTGTCTCTCTAGCACACGCGCGCGCACACACACACAGAGTCACAGACAGACAGACAGACAGACACACACACACACACACACACACACACACGTTTTCAAGTTTGCTTTTGGGGGGAAATCCTTTATGATCATCCCTTTTTTCCTCTCTGAAGAGCTTTCAGGCACTGAGAAACCCTCACCCTGGGTCCCGGGTGCCTCTGGGCCCTTAGACCCTCCTTGGTTGGGTGACCACCTCCAGCAACACCATCCATGTTCTCCTCCCCAAACCTCAGTTTCCCTTTCTGTAAAGTGGCAGCTGGCCTAGGTCTCCCGTAAGGCTCCTTCCAGCTCTCCAATCCAGCTGTTCTCATAACTTCTCCCCTACAGGGCTGAGCTGCAAAGGCCCTTGGAGGCTGGCTCAGCCCGACTCCCTTATTTTACAGATGAAGAAACTGGAACTTGAGCAGTGTTTCCCTGGTCAGACAGGCAGTATTGATGTCCCTATTGGGAAAATGAAGAGTTTAGGTGCTCTGATGCTGTGGGAGAGAGCTAAGCCCTAATTCTGAGGCCCAGAGTTCAGATCACAGTTGCACCACTTACTATCTGTGTGACCTTAGGTGAGTCATTGCCCTTCCTCTGGGTTGCAGACACCTTGGATGTGAAACAACAGGGCTGGAGCTGCAGATCTGGGAAGCCCCTCCAGTCCTCTGCCTGCCCCTCCAGCCCCTTTGGGCAGTGTAGGGAAACCTGGGGCCCCCATCTCACAACAGGGTTGGTGAATACATGAAATCCTATCAGACAGTTTGGGGAGACAGAGCAAACCCTTGTCCAGGCTGCTCCCCTTCCATAGGCCTTATCGACTTCCAGGACCTGCCAGACCTCGGGCTCCAGACAGGGCAGGAAAAGGGGATGCCTGTGCAGCCCCTGGACCCCACCTTCTCCAGGCCTCAGTTTACCCCACTGCAAAAAGACAGAAGTGGACCACAACGTCCCAAAAGTCCCTTCATCCTTGGCATCCTTCATTCCTCTGAGGATTAAAACATTGGCCCAAAGCGCCCACCTCCAGTGGCCTGGGACCATGTCAACAGGTGAAAGGAGCGGCCATAAAGAGAAACCCCGGGGGCTCATTTCCTCCTGCTCCTGTTAATGGGGAGAAGAGAAAACAACAGCCAGGCCAGGGGGCAGCCCCGGCCATAAAGGCCCCAACTTAAAAGAGCCAGAGGTGTCGCCGAAACACTTCGGGCCTTTTTCTTGGAACCAGAGGAGGCAGCTCGGATCCTTTGCTTCCGTCGGGGGGTCTCATCTGAGGTCGGGGCTTCAAGGAGCCCCGGGACAGCCCAGCCTCGCAGGGCTAGAGACCCTCCAAGGCATTTCCTGGCACCCTTTCCAGGAGCCTCCTCTGTTCCAGGGGTCTGCCCTTTGCCAGGCCTTCCAGAGGGGCATCACCATCTTCTGGGCATCCGGAAGGGCACTGCGATGACATGGCCTGGCCTGGCCTGCCCTCCGAGGCAGCAGCGATGTGCCTGAAGTTCTCTCTGTCTGTCTGTCTGTCTGTCAGGCTCTTTGTCTGTCTGTCTCTCTCTGTGTCTGTGTCTCTGTCCCCTCTCTTTCTCCCAGTCCATCTCTGTCTCTGTCTGTCTGTCTTATTCTCCCCTTCTCCCTCCCTCCTTCTGTCTCACAGGATTTGTGTGAATTTGGGAGGGATCAGGCCCATAGAATCTACAAAGCACTTAGCCTGGCTCACAGTAGGTTCGTCCTTCCTTCCTTCCTTCCTTCCTTCCTTCCTTCCTTCCTTCCTTCCTTCCTTCCTTCCTTCCTTCCCCCTTAACTTCTGTGTATTGGCTCCTTGGTGGAAGAGTGGTCAGGGTGGGCGATGGGGGTCAAGTGACTTGCCCAGGGTCACCCAGCTGGGAAGTGTCTGAAGCCGGATTCGAACCCAAAGTAGGTTCTTTAACTCCTTGCCCCCTCCGCTCCCTCTTGCCCCTTGGTGCTGGGAGGTCTCAGTGGTCTCTGGTGAAGGCAGGCTCAGCCTCCCCCCCCCCCACCGTTCTTCATTCATTTTTGGTTAAAGGACTTGGAGAAGAGGAGGTTCGGGGTGGGGGGATGGCGGGGGTCTGACTGTCTGGAGAAAGAGCTGAGCCCGATGAACCAATCAGCATTGATTCTGTGCTCCCTTTCTAATGGGGGATGGACACAACCCCCCAAATCCTCTGAGCCAGTGAGATCTAGACTGAGTACTGGGGGCTGATCTTCGAGGGGAGCCCCTGGGAGGTGCCAGGGTGGCCCCGGGCAGAAGGTGGGATTGGAGCCGAGCCCAGAAGCCAGGAGGGGAGGAAGTGGACGATGCAAAGAGGCCCCTTTGGGCTTGGTGTCAGGAGAAACTTGTCACCAGCTGGCGGGGCCCCGAAGCTGAGTGGGGGCTCCCCGCTGTGCAGCCGGGCCCCAGTTTAGTTTGCCAGGCTCCTTGGATGTCGTTCCCTTCTCCCTTTCTGCCCGTCAGACAAATGGCCCCTGGCTTCTGCCCTCTGGACGCTCCATCTCCTCTCATCCGCTGTGCCCATGCCCTAAACACAAGCCATCCCTCATTCTCCCTGTCTGCCCCCCCAGCACTCCCCCCTCCCCAGTCTTCCTTCCTCGAGGCCCCCCATTCTTTGTTCCTGGGGCCCAGCAGCACGTGCGGCCCATGGATGGCTCTGCGGGTTTAGCCGCCGGGCAGCCTCCTGTCCTGGCAGGACTTCAGGTTCTGGGCGGGGAGGGTCAGGAGGAGGGGGAGGGAGGCCAGTGACCCAAAGCCCTGCTCCAAGGAGGGAGATGAGAGCCAGGGGAAGGGCAGGCGCAGGCTGGGAGAGCTCGCCCCAGGACAGGGCAAACCCCGCAGTGAACAAAAACTGTTGTCCAGGGCATGTTCTGGCGTTCTAGGCCCTTCCTGGGCAGACCAACTGCCTGGCTGAGGCCCAGAAGGGCAGCATGGCCCAAGGCCACTGGGAGCCGTGGGGTCCCTGGCTTTGGAGCCCCTCCCCCAATTACTCAGGCTGGAGGGAGGCTCCCCTTCCAGGCCATCACCTGAACTTCAAGAATGAGTCCTACGAGAGAGCTGGCCTTGGTATCCGGAGGACCCGAGTTCGAGTCCTACCTCAGACCCTCACTAGCTTTGGGAGCCTGGCCAAGGACCTGAACTTCGGGGGTGGGGGTGGGGTGGGGGTCAGACAGGCTCCCGAGGGGGCATCGGCCCTATGGGCTGGCCAATCGCAGTGTCTCCTCCTCCCAGGAAAGTCTCAGACCGGATGTCCATCTGCCTGGGAATGTGGGCAGACGGGCGGGGCCGGGCAGGGTGGTCAGGGTTCAAGGCTTCATAGCCAGCAAGTCGTGGCCTCTCCTAGCCTCAGTTTCCCCTTCCGGAATAATGCTCCCGCTACCTACATGAGAGGGTTGTTGATTGACGCGCGTGAAGAGGAGGATGAAGAGGAGAGGAAGGAGGCGGAGGCGGAGGGGTGGGGTGGGAGGAACAGACCCTCCGAGAGCAGCGCCAGGCGGTGGCCGGTGCCCGGCAGGAGGAGCTGCAGCGGGAAAGCCACCAGAGGGGGCTGAAGCACCGCCGATCGTCCAGCTCCAGCCCTGCCTTCGGCGGCTCCGGAGAGCGTGGACTGGGCCGGGAACAGAGCCGGGAGATTCCCCGAGGAGCATCCCCGCTTGGATGCCTCCAGGGCCGGGAGAACTCGCTCCCTGCGCAGCCAGGCTGCGGGGTGCTGGGGAGGCCCATTTCCTCCAAGGGCAGAATTTGGGGACGGGGCGTCCGGCCCAGGCAGGAGCTCGGCAGGCCCTGCTGGGGCCTCGGCGTCCAGGTCTCGCCTCTCCAGCGGGGGGGCGGCCAGCGAGCCCCCCACCCGAGGCTCCCGTTTCAGCACCGCGCCAAGGGGCAGCTCCCTGGCCAGCCCCGCCTGGAGAAGTCACTCTGGAGGAACCGGAAGGCGGGCTTCGAGGGTCCGGAGAGGCCTCGGGCAGCGCCTCCAGCCTCAGGCTGGGCCTCCGCCCATGGGGCCTCGGGCGGTGCCCTAGAAGGCAGGCGGGGTGCCCAGCTGCACCTCCAGGACTTCCAGTTTGGGACAAAGGCCGGGCTGCCCCGGGGAGGGGGCGGGGTGACCATCTCTGGCCACCCCCAGGGGAGTGCCGGGCTTCACCACCGGCGGGACACGAGCCTCCTAAGGGCTTGGCCTTCCCGGGGCCTTGGGACGGTTCCTCACTGAGGGGCCGTGAGGGGGGCGCCGGGCACGTCTGGGGCAGGTTTGGGGCTGACGGGAGGAGCGGGGCTCCATCTCCTCTCTCCATGCCTTTGCATCCGCTGTGCCCATGCCTCATTCTCCCTGTCTGCCCCCCCAGCACTCCCCCTCCCCAGTCTTCCTTCCTCAACCCCCCCCATTCTTTGGGGGGACAAGAGCTGCAGGGAGGACTTGGCCAGAGGCTGGAAGGGGGCGTCCGGGCTGGAGGCGAGGGCCCACAAGGACAAGAGGGCTCTAAGGGGTGCAAGCCCGGGAGGGGGAAGCTATGGTCATCCTCACTTTACAGCTGAGGAAACTGAGGCCAAGAGGCGTTAAGGGACTTGCCCAGGATCTGAGGCTGGATTTGAACTCAAGTCTTCCTGACTGCCAGCCCAAGCCTCCAACCCCCCCCCCACCCCTTGGCGGCTGAGTGGATGGAGACCAGGCTCAGAGAAACGAGGTCCTGCCCACAGGCTACCTAGCTGGGTGACCCTGGGCAAGTCACTTAACTCTGGTTGGCCTGGGCAGCCACACGCAGGAGCACTTCTAAGATGGAAGGGAAGGCTTAATGCTAATAAAGCGGAGGGGGCTGGAGGAGACGCCCCTCCCCCCTGCCTTCAGCTCTGACCTGTCCTGAGGTTCTCCTCCTCCTCCTCCTCCTCCAGAGTCATTTCAATGTTTACCCATAAAGAAGGCTCCAACACCCAAACTTTTCAATGTAAAAAATAACAACTGGTTGCCCTAGGAAGGAGAGCCCAGTGGTTACAGCCCTGGCCGTGCCTAAAGCTAGAGCTGGGCTCGGGGCTGCTCCTCTGTAAAGGGGCAGCTTAGCCCAGCAGAGCTGGTGCCCCCAGCGGCAGGGAAGGGCCTGAAGGGTTGCTGGCGCCTCCCAAGGTGCGTGCCTGGAGCTCAGTCACCAGCCAGTGCCCGAGGACCAGACTCGGCCTATAATCCCAGCAGCTTTTCTTTAATACCTAGAAGGTGCCCACGTGCCCGGCTCGGTGCCTTCAGGGCCCTGGAAGAGACGGGCATCGTCAGAGGCCTCGATGGCATCTCCTGGGCCTCGGCCTGAGCTTTCGTGCTCTTGCCTTCCTCCGCCGCGGTCAGAGACCTGGCCCCGCGCCACGGGGAACGGGCTGGCCCTTCGGCCTGGGCAGGAGGGGTGATGCGGTCAGCCTTCTCCCTGGCAGATGCTGCCAAGAGGCCTCCATCTCCCCCCTCCCCACCGGATCCAGGGCACCAGGTGTGCCGAGCTCGAACCCAGGGCCGTTCCCCAAGGTCACAGCCCGTAGAGATGGGCAGCTGGGACAAGCCCTTGGGAAGGTTTTCTGCATCATGGGAGAGGTGAGTTATTGGCAGGTGTAGACAGCAAGCCTGGCTCTCCCCTAACCCAGAGTTTCACTGTTGGGGAGTCTCCCATGTTGAGGGTCCCTCAGACACCTCCCAGCCTGGACAGGATGTTCTAAGAGGACGAACCTCTGACCCTGGACAAGCCCCTCTGGGCCTCCACTGTCTCAGCAGGAAAGTGGGCACAATTCTGGCCCTTTTGAGCCTTGGGGGGAACTATGGCAGAGGGCAGAGAGAGCAGACCTCCAAACTAGGCAGACCCGTGTGCCAGTCCTGCCTCTGGCTGCCTGGCCGTATGACCTTGGATGAGTCCCACCTCTCCGTATCAGAGGTGCCAGTTCACATTGGCAGAGGGGAGCTCTCTGGCCCTGGGCATTCAGAAGTCCATTCCCCGGCTCCAGTCTACGGGGATCTCGCAGGAGAGGGGCTGGACACTCATCTGGATCTGGCAGTGTGAACCCCCCCAGCATCCTCCCAGGGTGGTTCTGGGATGGCCCCAGAGACCCCTCACCCTCTCGCTGCCTCCCGGGGCTGCAGCTTCTCGCACAGAGTGGGTCCAAGTCTCACTGCCGAGCCCCGCAGAGCGCCACGCGCAGTAGGGATGCACCTGGCAAGGACGAAGGGCCAACGACCAGCGTGTCCTCCCAGCCCCGCCGTGGGTGGCGCGTGGCAGAGCCCCGGGGTCCCCCTCTTCCCGTGTGCCCACGGATGGCACTCGCCCAGGGCAGATGATCTCGTCCCAGCTGCCCTCGAGGATCAGCTCTACCTGCGGGTCTTCCCAGTCCAGAAGCGCCACGTCGGAGGGCCGGGAGGCTCGCGGGTACTTCTGGACGGGGCACTCGTCCTCCCGGTAGGTGTCCAAAGAGGACCCATCTAGGGAGGAGGGGGCGCCCACCATTACACTTCCCCACGCTGGCTCTCCCTGCCGGGAGGGAGCCGCACCAGCCCCCAGCGGGCACCGGCAGCCCAGAGACGGGCTCAGGGCATGTTCGCCCCAGCAGCCTGGCAGGGAGGGCAGGGCTTGCTTTATGGATGGGGGCCTCAGGAGATCACTTCCCCCCTCAGCCTCCGTTTCCTCTCCTGTAAATAGGGGAGCCCCTTCCTCGTGGTGTTTCCTGTTTGCCCACTTTCCAGGGCTCGGGAAATGCTTGTTACTCTTCAGTACAAAAAGGTGACACCGTTGGGGTTGGTGGGATGAACACAAAGTCGGGGCAGGTTTCGGGGAGGAGGATGCCCCAGCGGAGGCTGAGAGGAGGAGGGGGCTCCAGAAGGGAGGGGGCAGGAGGCTGTGCTGGCGGGCCACACTGGCGAAAGAGCACTGGTGCCCCAGGGATGTGGGTTCAAATCCTGACTCTGCCCTGATGGCCCGTGTGACCACAGTCACCTCCTCTGTGGGCCTCGGCTTCCTCCTTGGGAAAACGAGGATGTTCTGAGGGCTCTCCCGGCCCTGTCTGGGCCCTGGGCGCCCACCCCGGGACTGAATCCCCCCATCCTACCTTTGGACAGCTTCATGACCACGGCAAGCCGTCCGCAGCCTGGCCTCGCTCGAGGGCCGGCGCTCTTCTCCGGCCAATCCCGAAACGCCGAGTCACTGAGGCGAGAGCAACGGGCGCCCCTGAGTCTGAGGAGGAGGCGGGGTGGCCTCGGAGCCGGCCACAGGGTGGCCCTTCCCGGGAGCTGCCCATCCCCATCTGTGCCTCGGCCTCCTCTCTCGACCCTTAAGGAGGTAACAGCAGCGACGTCCCGAGGATCCTCTCCAAACAAGCCCGGTTCCTCTAAGCGGTCCTCGTTCTCCCCCCCAGCCTTTCTCCAGCTCTGTGACGTCCTTCCTCGCCTCTGGCACCCAGAACGGACACCAGGCGTCCAGATGCCGGCCCAGCCAGGGCAGCCACGGGGGAGCCTCCTGGGGGCCGCAGCTGAGGCTGGTGTCCACTCTGGAGGTTTGGACCATCCGCAGCCCAAACTCTTCTATTCCAAACCTCGAGGAAGAGCCCTTGAGAGCTGTGAGGTTTATGAGGGAGGGGGGCCCTACAGCCCCTGATACCCCTCCCTCCTCTGGGGGAGAACCTCGGGAGGGACGGGAAGTGCCCAAGAGAGAGGGGAACCTCGTTGGGTCCGAAGCTCAGCTTAGATGCCGATTGCCCAAGTGACTCCAGAGAAGTCTCCTTCGGCTTCAGCCTCAGTTTTGTCTTCTGTAAAATGGGCACCAGAGCCCTTTCCTCAGCACGCTCCTGGGGAGGAGCCTCCTGAAGTGCTAGAAGCACGGGCGCTGCTCGCTCGCTTCTGTGGGAATCACCGTCTGACCCTGGCAGAGGGTCCTCCGCCAGGCCCCACGTTAGCTGTGAACGTGTGCTCAAAGACAAATTGCCCACCTGCAGGCTTTTCCAGGAAAAGGGACGAGTAATGGCGGATGATCCTTCATCTTCAGCTGCACGGAAGCTCGGATCCCCGAGGGTGGAAGAGGGAACGCGTGGCCAGAGGAGAAAGCCCGGGGTGCTGCTGTCCTGGCATGGAGGCCGGAGAGGCGCCCGCTGCAGGTAGAGGCCCGGAATCGAGATCGGGCGGACGCCATCCTCGTGTTCAGGGAGGGCTCCCAGCTCAACGAGGCCAGCGAATGGCCATTATGCCAAAGGGGCCCAACCTGGCATGGACTTCTGAGCATCTCCGGCGCTCGGCCTCCTACTAGAAATGCCTAAAATTGCCCATGAGAGGGAAGGGGCCCAGGCCAGGGTTCTTGCTTGACTCTTACCCGCAGGACAAGCCACGGCAGCGTCCACCCTGAGGATCATCCGGCGCTGCTTGTAGAACGTGCTGGATCGTCCGGACGAGAAAGCGATGCCTTCGATCTACCAAGAAGAAGTTGTTTCCAGTGGTGATGTGGCAGCCACCATCTTGGCTGAAGGGAATTTGGCCAACCTCCACTAGCTGCTCACGGGAGGATCCTTGTGGCAGTCGAGTTGATTCCATAGCCAGCGCCATGGGCATCGCTTGCCACCGTAACCCTTCTCCCAGGCGGCATGTGAAAGATGAGCTGCCAGATGGAAGCCACAGCAGACAGCAGACGTCACCTGGGCCAAGAGAGGGCAGTGGTGGAAAAGGTCTGGAGCCTTCTTTGGCTTGCTCATCCCCAGCCTACACTTACGCTGGCAGGTCAGAGGTTCCAAAAGACAATGTGATTATTCTACTTCACACATCATCTCTCTGGAACACCAGGGTGAGTGAGGGCAGCTCATGCTTTTTTGGCAAACAGCCACGTTTGTGCGTTGGCATCAGAGGCAACGTGGATCTGCACCGTTAACTGTAAAGTTGGCATCATTCTAGAAGAGACGGGACTGGATCGGAGGGGCCCCTCTACCAGCCAAACCCTCGACGTTTTTGTGACTATGAGAGAAAGGTAAAAAATTAAAGATTCGTAGAAGTCTGAGAGAACAGCTTCTGGAAATCCATCGTGTCTCCGACTCTCCTTCCTCCCTGTCGGCTAAACCATCACACCTCTCGAGATAACTGGAAACTGCTGGCTGATTTCCGGCACTCATCTGTAAAGTGGGTAGGAGGGCTGGATTGGATGACCTTTAAGGAGCCCTCTAGCCCTAAGTCTATGGTCTTGGATGACAACTTTTATAAAGTTCCTTTGAGCTCCAAGTCCTACAGTCACAGCCTTTCATCAGCCCCCCAATAGATGGCTAGTTTTGTATGTTGTAGAAAGAGCACTGGATGTGGAGTCAGGGGATCTAGATTCAAATCCTGGCTTTTACTTACTACTGGGCCTCTGTTTCCTCGTCTGTAAAATGGAAGTCCTAGAGTAGATAATTTCTAAGGTTGCTTCTGGTTCTATGAATCTTTGACTTTTGAGACAAGATTGAACATGCCCGTGATACTTCTCTGATTGCTGGCAGTGAGGTGCTTCTATCAGACCTCCATGCTCTCTGTAAGAAGCAGCAGCCTCTCTGTCCCCAGAGCAAACCACCACTGACCTCCACTGGCTCACTGGGGCTATTTTAGAGCTTCTGTAGGCCATTGATTGGGCTGGGGCAGTCATGGCAAACTGAGAGGGAAGCAGGGAGCAGGAAGGATCCCTAAGCAATAGCCACAGTCTGTTCAAGTGATGGTCTGCCATTAGACTCAGCAGAAGCCACAAGAACTTGTCCAACACCATGAAAATAAAGGAGGACAACTGTCCCCTTGGCAGTAGCCCAGAGTCACAGCTCAGGTATCATCTCCTGCTTGAGACCTCTCCGGGCACCCCCCTCCACCTGCCCATCGTGCCCTCGCTTCTGAGACATCAGTGCTCTTTTGGCATTCCTTCCTCAATACTGAAGTGTCCTAAGCCGGCTCCCACAGAAGGGAAGCTCCTTGAGGGCAGGGACTCCTTAGTCTTTTGTCTTCCTATCCCCAGTGCCTGGCACACAGCCAATGCTCAGGTCTTCTCGGAGTTGGTACAGAATAGCCTTGGCCAAGGGCTACACCCCCACTGCTCTCCTTACCCTCAGCATAGAAGTCTAAATACTCGTCCTCGAAGTAGGTTCCACTGAAGGTCATTCTTGAGAGGCTCCCAAGGCATTCCCAGGGCACTGAGTCTGGCAGTTAAGAGACAAAGCAAAGGGTCTACCCCCTGAATCACCATCCTCTCAGCCTCTAGGGTACTTCCAAATAGACCTGACAGCTATGAGAAGTGGGGGAGGGATATTGGCAGTAGCCTGGAACTTTGGGCAAGTCGATTTCTTTCCCTGGTCTCAGTTTCCTCACCTGGAAGGTTCAGGGTTGGGCTAGATGGCTTCTGGGGTCCCTTTCAGCTCTAGACCTACCTAGCATGGCCTCCTTTTGGGGGGAAAAACAGAAGCGATGGTATCCACTGAACACAGATAAGAGCAGAAAGATAGGCAGAAGAGGAGCCAGCCAATTGGGGCGAGGCCGGTACCACCAAACCAGAGAGAAACGCTCCCTTTAATATGTAATCGTGACTCACTATTTCACAGGCAAGCTCTTTCTGCCTTGATGGAAATGCTTGTGTTTGGCCACAGAGGACAAGCTCATAAAATTATTTGGGTAGGAAAAGCTCTGGAGGTACAAAGCCCAGAAGGAGGTCCAAGATCTGGTGGGCATCCCCAGAAGCAGCTGTGTGAAGCTTTGATTTTCTGCTTTGCACAATGGTGGACAGAGATTAGGTGATCTTGGTGGAGTCCTTTCTGTCTCTGAGACCTCCAGAGTTCTTTTGAGTCTCAAAATGGAAAAAAGAACCAGGACCTCCCCACCCCCTGCCCATCCTTTAGTAGAGCCTTTTCTTGGGTACTTCCCCCTCTCTTAGCTCAAGCCCGGCAATATGTCCTCACTTCACCAGCAGGTGCAGAGTCATGGCGCTCCTAGGACAAGCCTGTGGAACTTGGGACCTTTCTCGTCACACACACACGGAGAGGACCCCTGTCTTCTTCTCACCAAGGCTGCCGGAGCAGGACTATTGGCACACTTCCCCAGCTGCCCTTCATCCCTCTAATAGGAACAGAAGAGTGCCCACAGGTGTACCTAGACCAGCCTGGTGTCTCCCAAGCAACCCCCTCCTTCTCTCCCAGCCACCTCTCCTCCTGCCCCCAGATCATCTGGAAACACAACTGGCAGCAATATCCCCAGGGCTGAGTGCTGGTGAGGAGACTGATGGGGGGGGCAAAGGACCCTGTGGAATTAGGGGACATGGAGGCTGGAGAGCTGGTCTCAGAGGTAGAGCTGGGAAGGATGTCTGAGACCAGCTCATCCCATCCCATCATTTTTCAAAATGGAGGAAATGAGGTTTCTGAAGGCCAAGGGCTTTGATTAAGGTGACATGGGTAGGACCAGTGCTGAAATTTGAAGCCAAGACTCTGTTACCTCATCAGATCATAGATCTGGAGCTAGAAGGGGCCTCAGTCCCTCCAGCCAAACACCCTCATGTCCTGCCTCTGATATCTGCTGGCTTCATGATCTTGGGTGAGTCACTGAACTTCCGAATACTCCATGCAGCTCTGACTCTGAAGGTGAGGGCAAGGTATTGACTATCTTGATAGAGGGAGTTTCCTGCTGCCCCTGGGAAATCTCAGGTCTGTAAAACAAGACATAAAGAGCCATTAGGGACTGTCCAGCCCAATCCACTTATTTTATAGAGAAGGAAACTGAATCCCAGGAGAGTTAACCAGGCCCGTTTCTTTCTTTCTTTCTTTTGAAAAATTTTTATTGATTAATTAAGAAAAATTTTCCATGGTTACATGATTCATGTTCTTTCCTTCCCCTTCCCCCAACCCCCTCCTGTAGCTGATGCACAATTCCACTGTGTTTTACACATGTCATTGATCAAGAGCTATTTCCATATTATTAATATCTGCATTCGTTGATAGTTTAGACTCTACATCCCCAATCATATCCCCATCAGCCCATGTGATCAAGCAGTTGTTTTTCTTCTGTGTTTCTGCTCCCACAATTCTTTCTCTGGATGTGGTTAGCATCTTTCTCACAAGTCCCTCAGAATTGTCCTGGGTCATTGCATTGTTACTAATAAAGAAGTCAGTTACATTCGATTGTGCTACAATGTATCTGTCTCTGTGTACAACGTTCTCCTGGTTCTGCTCCTTTCACTCTGCGTCAGTTCATGGAGGTCTTTCCAGTTCACATGGAATTCCTCCAGTTCATCATTCCTTTCAGCACAATCGTATTCCATCACCAACAGATACCACAGTTTCTTCAGCCATTCCCCAATCAAAGGGCATCCCCTCATTTTCCAATTGTTTGCCACTACAAAGAGTGTGCAGGTCCATTTCTGTGATGCTTTAAAGGTTGTAAAATGTTCTTTTCACAACCTCTTGAGATAGGTATAATGAAGCAGGCTTGTCCCCATTTAACAGATGAACAAATCAAGGCTTCTGCATTAAGTCCCACAAGGTATAAGTGGCAAAGAGTCTAAGCCAGCTCCTTAAAGGGATACGACCAGACCTGTGGTTTCATTGGCATAAAGAACTCCCAGTAAGGGGACCCCCTCCAGCAGTGCTGGCCAGTCTCTCTTTGGACCTTCGGATCTCAGAGAGCTTCCTTGAACACAGAACTTGCCAAGGGTCCCACAGTCAGCATGCATCAGAGGGAGGACTTGAACCAAGCTCTCCTTAGATCTGAGGCAGGCTTTCTATCCACCATCCCTGGCTGGCCCTCAGCCCACCCACCCCCTACTCCTTGTTGGTTGGGCATTTCATTTTCTTATACACATTTTCCTAAGTCAACAAGAAAGCGTTCTGAGAGTTGGGAACTGGGATCCAGGGATGACTGTGGTGGGGCTGTCAGGGGCCCTGGAGGCTAACTAGTCTAGCATCCTCATTGTGAGGCCACTCTGGCCTAGAGAAGTTAACTGGACCCAGGTTGTACAGAAAGTGACTGTATTTGAACCCAGGTCCTTGGACTCCAAATCCTGAACTCTTTCATTAGCCCAAATCCAGCTGCCCAAAGAATACCTGAAAGTCATCCCTGAGCCCCCATTTCCTGGGGCTGAGGACACGGACAGGACTGACGGCTAAAGCTGGAGGGCCTCCAAGCCAGGCAGCTATTTGGGGAAAAGTGGCGGCCCCATGCTCCCTTCCTACCTGCCTTGGCCAGAGGGTACTGCCCACACTGGCCTCATGAGGGTGCCCACTAACCCTCCATTCTGGTCTGGCCTGGGCAGGTGAGCAGCTTGGGCCAGGCTGCCCAAGGGCTATTCATAGCACATCTGGCAGAGGGGCCTAGGAGAAACCCCAACCATGATCCAGGCAGATGGGGTTCAGGAGGAGCCCTTCCCCTGCCCTCCTCCCCATCACAGCTGGGAGGCACCCTGGTTGTCATTGGGAGGAGACCAACTTCTGGCCTGGCTTCAAATCCAGATCTACCACTAATGATCTGTTTAGCTTTGGAAAGACTACTCCAATTATCTGGACCTCAGTTTCCTCATTTGTAAAATGGAAGAATGGGACTGGGCAACCTCTAAGGCCTCTTCATTTTCTCCATGCTATGATGCTAGGATGGATTCCCAAAGGACAGAATCCAGGTCACCAGCAAGGATCCTTCCCTCTTGTCAATGTGAAGGTGATGCTGGAGCGGTTGGAGGAAGAGCTTGATCCCTGAGAGAAGGGAGGGCACAGAAAGACTTTGGGAAGCCTGAGATGGCTGCAGAGATGCTGGGGGTAAGGGACTGGGGTGCAGGGCAGGGTAAGGACCCAGGATGATCAATCAGTGTTCACCGAATAAATTTGTAAAAGGAGAGGAGGGATGGGAGAATGGGCGAAAGGACACCTTGGTGGCCCACAAGCCATCCCACAAAGCTGTGCCAGGATGTCTCAGAATGGAATTTCTGTCTCCTGAGATTCCCTCCCCCACTCCTCAATTCTCTTCTGGAGGTGGCAGCCCAGGGGGCCCCTAGGGAATGGTTACAAGGTGCTGGACCTTCTCTCTGGCTGACTCCTGGGGCCTCACTGGTGCAGAATAATCACAGAATCAAGATTCATCCTAGCCAGAGAATGTCCATCCTGAGCAGTGGATTCTCTTCCCTTTTACTCTAGGTCCAAAGAGAGTATGAACCAGCTCAGACCCCAGGAACTTTGTGTTTTTAATGTATTCTTTTTAATTTGAGCTCTTATTACATTTTTATTTTAATTTTAATAACCAATTTCCACATACATTTTCTGAAGTTACATGATCCATATTGCCTCCCTCTCTTCTTCCCTCCCTGCCCTAGCAATTCAGTCTGGGTTCTACATGAATTATCACACAAAACCTGTTTCCATATTATTCATTTTTGTAGGTGAATAATCTTATAAAACCAAAATCCCCAAACATAAATCTGAATAAACAAGTGATCAGTCATGTGCTTTCATCTGCTTTTCTGCTCCCACAGTTCTTCCTCTGAATGTGGTTAGCATCTTTCTCATAAGTCCCTCGGGATTGTCCTGGGTCATTGCATTGTTGCTGGTAGCAGAGTCAATTACATTTGATCGTGCCACAGTGTATCAGTCTTTGTGTACAACGTTCTCCTGGTTCTGTTCATTTCACTCCGCATCAGTTTGTGGAGGTTCTTCCAGGACTTAAAGAAATCAAGCAATTTATCCTTCCTTACAGCACAATAGTATTCCATCCCCATCAGATACCACAATTTGTTCAGCCATTCCCCAATCGAGGGACACCCCCTCATTTTCTAATTTTTTGCTACCTCAAAAAGTGCAGCTATAAATATTTTTGTACAAATAGATCTTTGCCCAGTTTTTTTTAAATTTCTTTGAAATATAAACCCAGCAGTGGTATAGCTGGATCAGAGGGCAGGCATTCTTTTTAAGCCCTTTGGGCATAATTCTAAATTGCCTTCCAAAATGGTTGGATTAATTCACAACTCCACCAACAATGCATTAGTGTCCCAATTTTGCCACACCCCCTCCAGCATTTATTACTTTCCTTTGCTGTCATGTTAGCCAATCTGCTAGGTGTGAGGTGATACCTCAGAGTTGTTTTGATTTGCATTTCTCTAATTAGGAGGGATTTTGAACATTTTTAATATTATTTAATATTATTGATGTTGATATTATTTTATTATGCTATATTATTGATAGCTTTGATTTTTTTTATCTGAAAACTGCCTATTCATATCCTTTGACCACTTACCAATTGGGGAATGTCTTGGATTCTTATAAATTTGACAGTTCTTTACATATTTGAGAAATGAGACCTTTGTCAGAGAAATTTGTTATAAATTGTTTTTTTCCAGTTTGTTGCTTCCCTTCTAATCTTGGTTGCATTGGTTTTGTTTGTACAAAACCGTTTTAATTTGATATAATCAAAATGACTTATTGTACATCTAGTGATGTTCTCTACCTCTTGTTTGGCCTTACATTCTTCCCTCCTCCATAGATCTGACAGGTGTACAATTCTACCTTCCCCTAATTTACTTCTAATTTTCCTCTTTATATTTAAGGCATTTACCCATTTTGACCTTAAACAGGGATGGGCTGTGAGATGTTGATTAGACCTAATTTCTCCCACATTGTTTTCCAATTTTCCCGGCAGTTTTTGCCAAATGGTGAGTTCTTATCCCCAGATCTGGCCTCTTTGGGTTTATTGAACTCTAGCATGCTGAGGGCATTTACCCCAAATCTATTCCACTGGTCCTTCCTTCTGTCTCTAAGTCGGTACCATGTTATTGTGATGGTCGCTGCTTCAGAGTACAGTTTAAGTTCTGGTACTGCTGAGCCCCCGTCTGTTTTGAGTTCGAATCTATTTTTATTTTGTTAAATGTTTGCCAATGACTTTTACTGCCCATTTAACAGATGAGGGAACTGAGGCTCCATAGAGCTCTAAGGGCCTAGAAGACTAGACATTGTTTTAAGGGTCCACCCTCTCTCAGGAGGGAACCACGGAGTCCCTAGAAGGGCTCCCCTTGCCCCAAGACGTGCATAGTCCAGAGACTTCATAACAGAAGCGGGGGCAGAGGCAGGGTCTTGCTGCTTTGACAGCCTCGCTCCCTCGGTAGGGCTCTGCTTCATAGCTCGCTGTGCTCAGTAAGCCAGAGAACCCCAAACTGTCACTGGGAAGCCCGCTGGCCTGCCCCACTCCAGAGGTACCCCCTTGCGGGCTGAGGAGGCGGCCCAGAGCGAGCCCAGTGGGGGCTCCAGCCGTCTGGGGTGCCTCTGCTGCGTCTTGCTGGCCCGTCCTCTGTCTGCCCACAGGTGCCAGGCTGTGTAGCTGCCCCGGGATGATGCCCCGGGAGAGCCCTTCTCCCTTCCCCTCCTTCAGAGCTCTCTAAAGGAGGAGCCTAGACCCAACCACTCCTGCTCTGAGCCTGGGAAGGGAATCCTGAGGGCCCCAGGGAGGGAGGAGGAGCTTTCCTGGCTGGCCCTGGAGGAAAGCTCCCCCCTCTGGCCAGCGGCCTTCTTCATTTTGGCTTCCCCTCACCAGTCCTAGAACAGCCCCCAAATCGATGAGGTTCATTCTTTCTTTCATTCATTCATTCATTCATTCATCCATCCATCCATCCAGGCAAAGAAGGCTGGACTTGGGTCGAAGACGCCTCTCTGTGAAAGCTTGGTTCTGACCCGGACCAGCTCTATGAACTTTGGTCACCTTCTTGCCTTACCAGCCTCAGTTTGCTTGTCTATAAAATGGGTACGAGAAGACTTTATCTAGGTACGTAATTGGCTTTATTGGGTCCATAGTTCGCGCACGTATGTGCTTGGATGCAGAGGACACGCGTGTATAAGGATATACACAATAGGCCCTGCACACACACAGTCACGGGAGCGAGGCCGACGTCTCAGAGGGAGCCGGCAGGGCCAGCTGCTCCTCTCTGCACCCAGCCTCGACCCTTCCCCCAGGGGGAGGCGGGCAGGTCCCCCAAGGCTCCTCCGCGTCCTGCTGCTTCTGGCTGGGAGACCCTGACCCTGGCTTAGCTCCTGCGCGGTTCCCGGCCTTTCTTGGGCGCCGTCTCGGTCTGGAAGTCATGGATGAAGCCCCTACGAGGTGGCAGGCGCCGCCCCCGGAGCTCACGGTCCAATGGGGGAAGCTGGAAGGCCTGGGGCGAGGGAGGGAGGGAGGGAGGAGGACCGAGGCCCGGGGAGCCCCCGGGGGGGGGGGGGAGATGGAGGGCGGGGCCCGGAGCAGGCCTTTGGGTGCGGGCAGAGGAGGCTCGGAGGGCGCCTCCGAGGGTTCACTGGAAGGAGTCCCGGCCGGGGTTTCTGCCGCAGACTCTCTCCAGCTGGGAGACTCGGGCCCGTCACTCCCCTCTAGGAAGGCGCCAAGTTAGCGCCGGGCAGCACGTCTCGGTCCCGGGCCGGGAATTCCGAGGGCGCGGACGGGGCGTGACGTCCCCGGTGCTCAGCGGTGACTGGGAACCGGCAGCCAAAGGCTCAGGGCTGGGCAGAGCCTCCCCAGCGGCGGCTCCGGGGTCCTGTCCGGGTGTCCGTCTCCCCCCAGAGCGCGGGGTCCCGCCCCCTTCTCAGCTGCGGCCTCGCGGTGGCTGCGGGCCCCGGACACAAACATTCCGAAACAGACTCTGCCTCCATTGCCTCCTCATCCATAAAATGGGCTGATGCCGCCTCCTGCCTCGGAGCTCCGCTGCGCGGGGCAGCCGATGAGATCATAGCGGGGAAGCCCTGTGCAGCCCGGGAGCCCTTGGAGGACGTCAGCCCTCATTAGCGTCACCTTGGCTGCCCCGGCCAGCTCCGGAGCCCCATCTGTCTCTGCCGCGTCCCCGAGGCCCTGCATGCGGTCCCGCAGACTCCGGAGCCCCCCGGGGTGGGGGCGGGGGTGGAGAGAGGCTTCCCTGCTGACACCCAGAGGCCGGCCGGGGCCAGCCGCTCCGCTCCCCCGAGAGAGATCCAGCGGTCTGCCGCAAACCAGCGTCCCTCCTCCCTGCCCTCCCCTCTTTCCCCCTTCCTTTCCTCCCCCC
>NC_058131.1:3885163-3900211 GCF_016433145.1 Gracilinanus agilis | reverse complement strand
CTGCAGCAGGTGTGTACAGATTCCCCCCTCCAGGTATGTGTCCCTGCAGCCGCCGCCAGATCCTCGGTCTTCTCCTCCTCCCTCCCTCCCTTCCTTCTGCGGTCCCCCCCACCCCCCGCCCCGGGCTTCCCTCCGGGTTTTCAGTCCGGGCCGGCGCAGCCCCATTTGGCAGGTGGGTAAACTGAGACTTGAACCGGGAACTGCCTGCCCGGGGCCGCCTGGCACCCGGAGCAGGAGCCCCAACTTGTGGCCCAGGCCGTCTCCGCGCCGCCCCCTACCCAGTGCCTGTTGCCTGGGGGGGAGGTGGGGGGGGGACTGCGGCTCCGGTCCGTCCGTCAGACCGCCCGAGAAGCCAGGGGCAGCCCTCGTGCCCAGCCCGGCCTCGGGGACTAGCTCCAGGCCTCCCCCCGCCTCGGGCTGCCCCGGCAGAAGGGAGCTTAGAGGTCCGCCGCTGAGCAGTCCGCCCTCCTTCCCAAGTGGAGAAACTGAGGCCCAGAAGAGCGGCCTGTGAGCCAAGGTCACGGAGGTTGTGAGAGGAAGCCCGGCCAGCTGGACTCCCGCCTCCTCCCCTGCATCCCCCGAGCCCCGCGCCCTGGCGGACAGACGCTGGCCCGAAGGAGCTGGGAGGGGGGGGACATCTCGGCCCCGTCCGCCAGGCCAGCACAGCCCACTTTTCCGGCGTCTGTTCCTGCACTCGCGGCCGCGGGCGCCCTCTCCACCCGGGCCTGGACTTGGGCTAGCTGGACTCCTGGGTCCCTCCCATCCAGCTCCGAAGCCCGGGGTGTTGGAGAGGAAAAGAGGCGGCCGGGAGCATCTCCCGAGAAGTAGAAGGAAGCAGAGATAGTGCTCTAGGGACTTGGAGGGGGGGAGGGGGGCTCTGCGGCGATCAGGGTGGGCTTCCCGGAGGAGGTGTGACAGGAGAGCCGGAGGAGCGCTCTCAGACTGGTTGGGCTCTGGCTCCAGCTCGCCGGGCTCTCCTTCTCCCAATGCCAGGCACACGTCTGGTCCTAGCTCTGAGGGAGGGAGGCCACAGGTAGCTCCGGGAGATCCAGCCCGGCCCTGGAACATCGACTGTTCCTGGATCGTTTCCTCCCTGAGCCCCTGGGAAGTGTCCGGTGGAAGGCTCGTCCCTTTGGAGGAGGGGAGGGGAGGGGGGCGCCGGGCATCAAGTTCATCTTGCGTGTCTGTCTGTGTGTCTGTGTCTCTGTGAGTGAGGGCTGCCCGGCTGCACCCGCTCCTGCTCCCCCGGGCTCCGCCTGGCTCGGCTCCCCTTGCCCAGGCCCTGCCATGTGCCCTCGGTGCCAGGCCCATCAGGAGAGCCCTGGCTGCAGGCTCCACGCTGTCTGGCCCGTGGCTGCTGGGCCTCGGCAGGTCTCTGCTGCAGGGGCTGTGGGTTGTGGCACTGCAGGGCTTCCTCCTCCTCCTCCTGGGTGCCCGCCAGGGGCTCGGGCAGAGCCTCTGCTCCGGGGGTCCCTTTGCCTCCTTCCTTCACAAGGCCAACACGGGATGTGGGAGGCCACAGAAACCCAGTCCCTTGTTTGCAGATGGGGAAACTGAGGCCCAAGGAGGCTCAGTGGGTCACTTAGCAGCTTTGGAGCCAGCCCAGGTTCATGCTCCCCTGCCCTGTGAGCCCCCGAAAAAGAGGGGGGCTCCCTCGGAGTCTGGATCCAACCCTCAGCACCCCCATTTGCTGGGGCCCTGGAGGAGGAGGGGCCTTTCCCTGGAGTTGGGGCCAGCTGCGGGGCTGCCCCTCTCTCTGGCCCATTTGCCTGAAGGATTTGCATGTGAATTCCCGGGAGGGGCTGCAGCTCACCCTCTCTCCAGGCTTGCAAATAGGGGCTGAGGGCTGGTCCTCAGGAAACCGGAAGAGGCAGCTCCCGGCCCAAGGGAGAGGGGGGGCTTTCCCTCCACCCTCAGGGAATCCTCCTTCCTCCTGAGCTGGGGCTCCAGCCTGAGCCCTGCCCCCCCCCCCCCAGGGCTTGCGGCTGGTCTAGGGTCCCTTCCAGCTCAGAGTCTGCAGTGGGTCTCAGAAGTCACTGGGATGGGATGGATTCGAACCTGGAGCCTCTGGCTCTACTTGACTGCCCTCACTTCCCCCACTAGGACCCAGAGGCTTATCGAACACCCCCTTTTCCTCACTGGGGAGTTCCCTATGCCAGTGAATATAGGGTCCCCCACCCTGACTGGCTCCCTGCTACTGAGGAGGCCTGTGCCCTGACAAAGGAGGGGGGCTGGAGGCTCTCAGAGAGCCCTGGGGGGGGACCCTTCCTCCTGCCTCCCCCCCAACCGGGTTGGGGGAGAAGACGGGCCCCAGAGAGCAGCTCAGAAGGAAGAAGAACCCTGAAGAGGGCAGGGGACAGGAACACAGGCTCTGGGCTTCCAGTTAGTGCTGGCAGGGGCCCTCTGGGTAACTGAGTCTCACCTGTCCTGTGGCAGAAGAGAAAATGGGTCCAGGGAGGGGACTGGCTTGCCTGACACCAGACAGTGAGGAAGTGGCAGATGTGGGATTTGAACTCATGTCCCATCAGGGAATGGTGCCACAGAGGGGAGAGCCAGGAGCCTGTGGGGGGTCAGTCAGACCCAGTCAGAGCTGGGAGGAGGCCTGACGGCTGCTTCTGCCGGGAGCTTGATTGTCTCCACGTAGACACTTGGGGGGAGGAGAAAGAGGGGGCTGAGCTCCCGGAGCAGCAGGAGCCGTGCCAGCCCCGGCCTGCCCGCTGTCTGCCACAGACCTGGGAGCCAGGCTCCCATCCCCAAGACACGCAGAGACGAGGGGCCTGTGGTGGGCCAGCCTCTGGGGGACATCCAGAAGGGCCAAATGCTGGGCCTGCCCACCCTTAAAGCGCTCATGTCTGCCCGGGACACGCATGCACATGCAACATATGTGTAAGATGGTGGGAGGCACTGGGTTCTGGTCCCGGCTTTGCTCCTGACTCCTCCCCTGGTTTGTTTGGGCTCCAGCAGGCCCTCCTCCTCCCGGGCCTCCACTTCCTCCTCTCCCCAGGAAGGGCGCCAGAGGCCCTGAGCAGTGACCGCTAAGGGTTCCCTGGAGCTCCGGCCAGCCCGGCTCGTAAGGAGGAGATTCACAGCTCCAGGGGGCCTTAGACAGTGGGCGAGAGGGCGTCTCTTCCAGCTGCTGAGTGAGGAGCCGCTTCATTTTGGGGGTGACTGGCCAGCGATCCAAGGGCAGCACCATGAGACGGAAAGCTGGAATGGAGGCTGCAAGGACTGGCCAAGCTTGCTGTTGGCAGAGGCCCGTGCCCATCCCTGGCCTTCCTAACTGGGGGACCCCGAGCCCGCCACTTCCCCTCTCTGGGATCCTCTTTGTGCTCATGAAGGCAATAACACCTCCGGTGGGCGCATCCCCCAAGACAACAGATTTAGAAGACTTGGTGCCACCTGAAGTGAGCCTCTTATTGCCATTGCCGTGAAGACGATGATGCCACGATAATGACTCTTGGGCCTGCCAGGGACCCTCAGAGACCATCCGGTGCCACCCTCTCTTTTTACAGAAGAGGGAGCTGAGAGCCAAGCCCTTCGTCTCTGGGCCCCTCATTCTCCCCACCACAGCCACTGGTGAGGAGGGCATGTTGTCACTGCTTAACAGAGCATGGCCGCGGTCGGGGAGGTGTGTGGCTGCACCCTGCCTCGTTGCCCTCCCCGGGTGGCTCGGGCTTGGGCCCTGAAGAGCTCCCTTTCTTGGGGTTCCATATTTTAGCCTTAAATTAGGAGGGCCTGGCGGGGCTGGACAGGGGGCCATTTCCCTAGTGGCAGCAATTCCCTTTAGAATGGAATTTTGTCTACTTTGTTATGGAGCTAATGAATGAGACAGCTTTTATTAAACCCTGACCACGTGAGTGAGCAAGTGCCCCGTGCCCTCCCGGAGCTGACGTTCTAATGGGGGAGGCCGCACCCCCTCCCTCCCTGCTAACCCCCCCCCCTTCTTTAACTCCCCCCCTTCTCTTCTCTCCCTCTCTCTCTTCTCTCCCTCTCTGTCTCTCTGTCTCTCTGTCTCTTTCTCTTCTCTTTATCTCTCTGTCTCTCTATCTCTGTCTCTCTCCCCTCCCCCCCTTCTCTTTATTTGCTCTGGGCCTGGGTTTACTCCTGGTGTGTGGTGGGGGGCCTCTTGCTCCAGCTTTCCTTTCTGACAATGCAGATATGGAATTCTTCTTAGATTTCCTGGGAGCAGTTGGGGTGCCACAACCAGGGTGAACCCCAAGTAGAACTTGAACCCAGGCCTGCCCGATCACCCCTCCTTCCCTCAGGCCATGTCTATATGCTATAAAAGCAGCCAGGCTTTGTGGCTATGAAGGCCTCTGGGGATAGAGGTGCTCCTGTACAATTTGGGGAGACTGAGGCCCCTGGTGATTCCTAGGGGCACAAGAGGCACCCTTTGGGAGGTGGCCTGCAGGCTCAAGGTGGAGGGAAGGTTGAAGAGATCCTAACTGGCAGAGAGGAGGAGGAAGGGCCTGCCAGGCACGGGGCAGGGTGGTCTGTGCTGGAGGAATCTTTGTATCTGTTACACACACACACACACACACACACACACACACACACATGTAGCGATCGATGTATTTGTACGTGTGGACACGTGTAGACAGACGTACACAGTGCATGTTTGTGGGGAGAGGACCAGAGAGACAGACAGTCAGACAGACAGACAGAGACAGAGACAGAGAGAGAGAGATCCGGCAGGCAGGAGGCCCAGTAGTGCCCAGGGGAGGTCAAGCAGGAAAGGAACCAGCAGAGGGTCCCCAGCAGGCCTGGCGGCAGAGGCCATCCGTTCGGGGATGGTGTGATGGGTTAGAGGCCTAGAAGCTGCATCGCTGCCTAAGGCAGAGGGGAAGGAGGAGGCGCTGACAAATGGAAAGCTTTTCCAGGAGTCTGGGGGCCCCAGCCGTGGTCTCAGTCCACCCCACCCTCAGGCAGTGCACGGAGGCTGGGGCTTCAGTAGCAGATGAGGAGGAATGGAGAGGGCAGAAGGTGGGAGGAATCCAGGGTTGGGGACAGAAATCCGAGCCTTGCCCCAGGTCCCACAGGTAGGTAGGGGCAGGGGCAGGATTAGAACCTGGGACCTCTGCCTCCCCTCTAAGCACTCCTCCTGGGCCCAGGACCCTCCTTTGTCCTGGCTGTGCCACCCTGAGGGCCAGGGTAGGGCCAGGGATCCTCTGGCTAGCATTTGCGCATCTGAGAGGCCATTTCTCAGACCGGGGCGTGTTTTCTGAAGGGGGGGCTGCAGCGCTGAAGCCTGAGCCATTTGGTCCTTCTCTGTGAGTCACGGTGGTGTGGCCGGACCCCAGTCTCTCAAGGCCCAGGTCAGGGGCGGCTGAGCTCCGGTAAAGGCCACCAAGTTTGCACGGCCGAGAAAGGAGGATCTGGTGGAGAAGCTGGGGGGGTGGGGAAGGGGGGCTTCGTCCCAGCCTCTCCTCTCAGGGAGACCCGTCCTTAGCCGCAGAGCAGAGGCCGTGGAACCTTTGGGGTCGAGCCAGCGGGGAGCTCGCTCCGTCGTCCTGCCGGGCTCTGGGCCGCGTGGCTGATATATGGGGCCTCCGAGCATCTCCTGTGACTTGTTTGAGGTCAAGGATTTAATTGGCCAGAGGGGAGGGGAGGAAGCTCAGTGGCTGAAGGATGCGGTTTGAGATCCCGGCCAGGCCACCTCCTCCGCCTGCCTTGGAGGTGGATCGATAAGTCTGCGCTCCTCGGGCGCTGGCATCTGTGATGAGAGCCTTCGGGGTCTCCCAGAGGGGGCTCCCCTATTCGAAAGTTCCTTTCTTGGTGATTCATCTCTGGGCTGGCGGCGCCCGCCCTCTCCCTGCGCAGGAGCCCCTTCTTCAGCGGTCCTGACGCCCCTCCAGGTTTGGCTTGGAAGCCTCCCGGACGAGGAGCCCCTTCTCAGAAGCGCTTCGGGGCTTTCCGCCGGGCTCCACAGCCTCTCTGCCTCTCTGCCGTGGGCCTACGGGGCGGGTTCCCTCTGGTTGGAGGCTTTATCTAGAGCCTGGACGCCGCTCCTTGGGGATGTTAGAAGAGGCCATTGGCCGGGCAGAGGCCGGATGAGATGATTCATGGCGTCCCATCGAACACAGAACCTGGAGTCACACATGAGCAGGACCTCAGAGGGCGTCTGGTCCAAACCACTCAGTAACAGGTGAGGAATCTGAGTGACTTCCCTACCCTGGCCTGGGACGGATCCGGAGCCCACCCCAGAGGCCTCTGGGCGCTTTCTACAATGGTACCATGACCGTGACTTGGAGATTCTTCCCACCCAGACTTACAGCTGGCTTAAGTTTCTCAGACAAAGACGGGGAAATGACTCACTGCACATACCTGGAGGGTTTGTCCTGACTCCCTTCTATTCGTCCGGGCCCTCAGACTGTCCTCTTACATCTAAGATATAACGGCCTCAGAATAAAATCATCAGGCCCAGCGCTTCCATTTTCCGGGTGAGAAGACTGAGGCCGACAAGACGGTGTCAGAGGGAGTCTCTCGCCCCTCAGACCAGCTCCTTTTCCACTCTGCTCTCTGAGATGAAGAGGACTTTTCTGTCTTCCGTCCTCTCACTGCCTCCAGTTTGGATGCAGCCAGGTGAGGGCCCTCCCCCGGCCCTTGGGTGTCTTTCTCTGGACCTTATCTTGGAGCCAGAAGGACCTTTTGAGGTCCCTGCTCAGGCCTTCATGGTTCTGAGTTTCTGGGTTCTGGGTCTTAGTCTGGTGGCAGCTTTGGTTAGGTGTTGCTCTGTGTGTGCTCCATGCCAGGGGCCGGGGGTACAGAGGGAGAGAAGAGCAGCCCTTTCCCTAAGGAGCTCCCCCTTTAGTGAGGACACCCTGGGGGAGGAGAGAGATCTTTCTGCGCCCCCCCCAGGCGCTCCCTCTCCTCTCTTCCCCTCCCCAATGACCCTGGATTTCCCGGTTACTTTTGTTGTCTCCCCCTTGAAGGTGGGACCTGCTGCCCTGCCTCTGCAGCCCCAGCACCAGGGACAGCGGCTGCCGCCTAGTAGGTGCTCAATAAGAGCAAGCATTTTAGTGTGTGCTGGGCACTGGGGGCAGAAAGACAGCCCTGTCCCTCCAGAAGAGAGGGCCTCAGTCTCCCTGTCACTGGGCCTCAGTCTCCCTGTCAGTCACTGGGCCTCAGTCTCCCTGTCACTGGGCCTCAGTCTCCCTCGTGGTACAATCAAGGATCAGATTGATCTCTGAGGCCCCTGGCAGCCCCAAGCATTGTCTCTATTCTGTCTTCCTTCAGCAGCCTGTGAGCTCACTGGGATAAGAAGGAGAGTTGGGGGGGGGGCAGAGGGGAGGGAGGGGGTTCCTTCCTCCTCCTCCTCTCCCTTCCCACCTTCTGAGCTTCACACCCGTGTCCCCCACTGTCACTTTAAGAAATATTAGGAAACTTTCTCTGGGCTGCAGGATCCTGCCAGTCCTGGGCCTGCTTTGCTTTCCAAGAGCCGGACCATAACTCTGGCAGGGATTTCCAGCCTCGGGGAAGTGGAGGCTCGGCCCTCTTCTGCAGAGAGCAGCAGCTCAGAGGAAGCTCCTGCTTTGGTGAAGTGGCCGGCCGGCTCTGGGGCTGGTGGCTGGAGAGTGAAGAGATTGTTAAGTAGGAAGAGGAGAAGCTCAGTCTTAGGGATCCCCTGAGACCTGGAGGCCTCAGGCTGCCCAGCAGGACCAACTGTGCCCCTCCTGGATGGCCCAGCCTGCATGGGCTCAAGTTTACTCTTCAAACGTCCCTATTCCCTATGGGGTCAACTTTGGAATCCCCTTGGAAGATGATAGAAGCTTCCTCCCTCCCTCCTTCCTTCCTCTATCCCTTCCTCCTTTTCTCCTTCCTTCCTTCCCTCCTTCCCTCCCTTCTTTCCTTCCCTTCAGCCAGAAAGTGTGTGGCAACAGGAAGGCCTGCTGCCAAAGGGCCATAGGATCTTAGATCTAGAGCTGGAGGGACCCCAGAAGTCATCTGGTCTGTCCTCCTTCATTTGTAGATGAGGAAAATGAGGTCCAGAGAAGCTCTGGGTTTTATCCAAAGTCACATGGGCAAGAAGTGGAAGAGGCATGATTTGAACTTGGGACTTGTTGACTCCACACTGCCCCATTC
The DNA here is from genome assembly GCF_016433145.1 of Gracilinanus agilis. Classification (NCBI taxonomy): domain Eukaryota; kingdom Metazoa; phylum Chordata; class Mammalia; order Didelphimorphia; family Didelphidae; genus Gracilinanus; species Gracilinanus agilis. The sequence continues at coordinate 3,892,129 of NC_058131.1, read as the reverse complement.
TGCCTCTCTCAATAGCAGTCCTTGTCCTGAGGGTGAGGCCAAATACCTTTTTTTTTTTTTTTTTTCCTTCTTTAGGCCAGAATATGATGAAAGAGACTCGTCTTCCTTCCAAGCTCTGGAAGGTCTGTGAGGGATTGAGGTCATGAAGTGCAGTGAGTACCCTGGCCTTGGAGGCAGGAGAAGCCTGGGGTCAGACCTTGATTCTGATACTTCCTAGCTTTGTGACCCTGAGGAAGTCCCTTAACCATTCTCAGCCTCAATTTTCTTATCTGTAAAATGGGAATCATTCTTGTGTTGCCTGTCTCAGGTGATTGAAAGGAAAGAAAGTGTTCATGAATTGTTGCTTTCTTTTTAGTTTGTCTTTATTTCTAACTATGTGCCCTCATCCCCACTCTAGAGCCAGCAGAGAATGAAAAAGAAAGGAGAAAAGCAGGTCAGCAAAAGGAACCAGTGCCCCGACCGAGGGTGATAGTGATGGGGCCGTGCTCTGACCCCCAGGCCCTCACCTGTGCCAAGAAGCAAGAGAAGGGCCTTTTCTCCTCTTTTTTCTTGGATCATGACTGCAGTTTGGGTGGGACTAGAGCTCGGATTCTGGGGGCTTTAGGGGCAACAGTGAGCAGGGACTCAGACAGGGTCAGAGTGAGCTGATCCTGCTTGTTCTGAGCCTGGGTATGATCTCAGGGCGCTTTTCTCCCACACCAGCCTGAATAAATGCCTGGGCAGAGCAGCTCCATCTTGCCTTTTAGCCTTTTAGATCTAATTCATTCTGAGAAACCAGAAGGCATGTGGCCATTTTTCCAGCCATTCAGAGTGTCCGCCGTGTCCTTGGTGGAGATTTTATAGCTCCGTGTCTGAGGGCCTGAAGACATTAAAAATCATGCAATGCTCCATTCTCTTGGAGAGCGATAAGGGGAGAGGAAGGTTTATTTTAAGGATCTTGGGCAGAGCTGATAAGAGCAAAGACACGAGTGAGGCTGGGAGTGGGGAGGATTGAGCAAGCAGAGCAAGTGTCAGAGCCAGCCGGCCCCCTCCCTCGTTTTACATAGGAGAAAATGGAGTCTCCAGGTGAGGTGGGAGGAAGGGGCTTTGCCCGTGCTCAAACGGCTGGGTCAGGGTTATGATTTGAGCCCAGATCCCCCGAGGCCCAGAGCAGGAACCCCTCCCCTTCCATCCTCCTTATGCTGCCTGGATGAGTAGATGGATGGATGGATGGATGGGTGGATGGATGGATGGATGGATGCAAGGATGGATGGGTGGATGAATGAATGGGTGGATGGATAAGTAGATGGATGAGTAGATGGGTGGGTGGGTGAATGGATGGCTAGATGGATGGATGGATGGTTTGGATAGATGGATGGATGGATGGATGGATGAATGGGTGAATGGATAAGTAGATGAATGAGTGGATGGATGGATAAGTATTTGGATGGGTAGATGGATGGGTAAGTCGATGGATGGATGGATGGTTTGGATGGATGAATGGATGGATGGATAAGTATTTGGATGGGCAGATGGATGAGTGGATGGATGGATGATTGAAGAAATAACAGTCAGAATGAGATCAGATGCGGTTAGTAGGGTGTTGACATTGTTTTCTGGTATTTGGGAATTGAGATTTTCTCCTCTCTTGCCCCCCCTCCCTGAGGCAATGAATAGTCTGATATAAGTTATACTCGTCTGTTTGCATTCTTTTTGAGCAGCAGGTTTGGGTCGAGGCAGTGGAGACCTCGTCCTTCCTGCTCTTCCCTACACATGGAGGGTTCCTGGAGTCTTTCCCCTGCACTGGTAGAGGGAGTTCCCTCACTCGGGAGTCCCTAGACTAGTGCCATCCCAGGCAAGGAGCAGAGGATGGCGTGTCCAGCTCTTCCAGGAAATGTAAGGGTGTGACAGAGTAGCTTGGTGTAGAGTGCTGGATCTGGAATCAGGCCTGGGTTCAAATCTCTCTGCACCAGGTTTCTCAACGAGGGGGCTGGACTTCCTTCCTTCCACCAGCCCTTCCCACACTAAATCTATGATGGATGACGTGCCAACACGCCTTTACTCTTTTGAGTAAAATGGAATGAAATTCTTTTAAAAATTCAAATGTTATTTATTTGTCACATAAACCCCCCTCGCGCTCTAGAGAAGGCATCCTTGACGAAGGCTGCGTCTCTGGAAAGCTCCGTCTTCCCGAGTTCCGCCGAGCGGTTGGTTCTCTCTCCGGAGGCGGACGCGCGCGCACGGCTCATTGTTCGCATGACATTGCTGTGGCTGGACAGCACGTTCCCTCGATTGGGCTCATTTCACTTGTCACGATTCTACGTGGCTCTTTCCGTGGGTTTCGCGCATTTCCCCGTTCATCGTGCCTCCTGGTGCACGAGGATGCCATCCCAATCGCACGCCACAACTCGCTCAGCCATTCGCCAAATTCTTCAGTCCGTGGATGCCGGAATGACAGGGTGGCAGCCGGCGGGTGCCCGAAGCCTCGACCTCTAAAAAGCGAAGCCTCCTTAGGGCGTCCGAGGAGGCGGGAGGAGCGCCGGCGCTTGAGAGACGACTCCTTCGCAGCTGAGGCAGGTGTCTTGTGGGAAAAGAATCCAGCTCTCGAGAGAGAATCCCGTTTCGCCTCTCGGAAGGTGACTGCTGGGCTCTCCTCCCCACACCCGTGGCCGTGATGGTAGATCCTGTGGACATGGTGGACCAGGAGAGGGGACCACCGAGTAGGACATACAGAGGGTCCAAGGAAGACTAGAGCCTCCAGCATGAGGGCTGCCCATCCTCTTTGGCGCCCACCCGCCGCCTAGCTCTGACCCGTGGCTCCATGGAGCTGTAGCATGTGCGGCAGCCATAAGCTGGTCAAAAACGGTGTTGGAGATGGGTTTAAGCAGGTAGATTTAGGGTAACTAACGGGCCTCCGACCTATTGGTGAGCTCGGGGGTGTCAGCCGCTGGCATTGAACACTTCCCCTGGCAGAAGGGGCAGAAGACAACCATTTGTTCCAATGGCCATGAAGGCCACTGAAGCGGGCACTGCAGAGCGCTCAGAGCTTGGCCAGACACGGAAGGTGCCCGGGTCATCCCTGCATCCCTGGTTGTCGCCAGTCAGCCTGGCTTTGTCTGGCCACTGGACTTGGATGGCTCTGAAAGGGAGACTGAGGCCAACGGCTTTATGCGCCTCTTCAACCCAATGTGTGCACAAGCCAAAAGACATCCCCAGAGATGCCGTGTGGGGCCTCTTGAGTAGGAAGGACAACCACCAGCCAACGCAGTTCCCAGGAGGGGGGGGGACGTGAAAAGGTCCCTGAAAGGGGCTGTAAGGGGCCTCCCACGCCGTCTCAGGGTGCCCGGCATCCCCATTTCAGCCTTCCTTCTTCCTTGGCCAGGCTCGTGCCCAGAAGAGCAGGTGCCTCATTGGCTTCACGGATCTTGGAAAAGAAAGCAGAAAAGTCTTTTAGTCTCTCCCCAGAGAGCGGGGAAGCCTCTAGAGCAGGGGTCAGCAACGTCGGCTCTCGAGCCATATCTGGCTCCACCTCCCCACTGGCCAGTCTGGGCAGAGCCCCAGGACGTGCCCCAGATTCCAGCCTTCTGCCTCCATCCTCCTCCTTCCGCAGGCGTTTATGGCTCTCACGGCCAGAAAGGTTGCCGACCGTTGCTCTAGAGCCTCTCCAAGTCTATCGGGGTAGGGATGCGGCCCAGAGCTGGGGTTCCCCGGCTCACCCACGGAGCAGACGCCTCTCCCAGGGCCCATCAGCATCTCATCCAGGCGAGGGTGGCCCAGAGCACAGGGCCTGAGGGCCTTGCCCGGGGCCGCAGTCAGTACCGATCCTCAGAACCAGCCGAGTGGTCCAACAGAGCCCCTGGAGGGAGGAGCAGCCAAGACAAAAGGGAGCTCACGAGGGGCAACGGCTGGGCAGGAGTCCGGCCGGGAGGCCGCTGGGGGAGCTGAGGGGGTCGGGGATGGCCGGACCCGGAGGCCAGCCGCTGCCGGGGCGCGTCGGCTTCTCCGGCACTGAGTCGTGCTGCTGCCGCTTTTCTGCCGCCTGCTGAGCAAACCCCACTCGAGCCTTTGCTCACTCGTGAGGTAGTGACTAGGCCGGCCCACAAGGGAGCGGGACGTGTAGTCGGGCCTCTCGTTTTAGGCCTCGACGGGGCTAATGAGGCTTGCTTTGGGCCGCGGCCACGATGGAGCCCCTCCCTTGTGTGGCTGTCTTGGGGCCGCGCGCCATTGGTCTGGAAGTCCCGTGACTTCCCAGCTGTGTGGGGTCCAGCAGCTCCCCGAGTCTGTGTCTCCACGGCTCTGGGGCCTCGGAAGGAGAAGATTCGGGGGGAATCCCGGCTCTGCCCACGGGCGCACTGGAAGGGCCCAGCTGTGTGACTTGGGCAAGTGGCCTCCTGTCTCTGGCCTTGATTTCCTCCACGAGTCAAAGAGGGGCTCAGTGGCCTCGGAGGCCTCTTCCTGCTCCTACGTGGTGATTCCCTTCGTGCCTGGCCAGCCTCGCTCCCTCCCTTGACCCTCCCAAGGCCTGCTGCGTCCACAGGGCTCAGGTGTGGCTGGCAGCTTTGCTTCAGGAGATGCCTCCTTCTCGCCCCTCCGTCCTCCTCATTCCTCCTCCCCACGGAGGAGACTGGTAGGAAAAGGGGGACAGAGTCCAGGGGAGCAGGGGGTGGCGTGAGAGAGCTTCAGGGTCACGGGGGACACGGGCCTGGCCCTCCCTGGCCCTCCTTGGCCCTCCCTGGGCTCCTGGCCGATACAGAATTAGCCAAAGAGGCCCATTCTGGGATGGATGCGAGCCGTGCTTCCGGCTTCCAGGGGCCCCAAGGGCTTTGGCCCGGGTCCTTGCTGCCTGGAGGACATTTATTTCTGTCCTGGGTCAGGCTGAGACTCGGCCCCTCGTGGCGCCGGGGCTGCTGCTGCGTTTTCTATTTCCCTCGAGGCCTCGGTGGGCTCTCGTCTTGGCCCCCGAGGGTTGCTTCGGGCCCCTCTCAGGGGGCTCCAGGGGTCCGTCCTACGTAGAACACAAGAAGTATTCAGGCGTCCTCGCTGGGCCTGGAGACAGAGTTTGGTTCTGCCAGCATCCCTGCCCTCCCTGAGCTCCCAGGCGAGTCTGGGCCACACAGACGTTCTCGGACCCCGAGGGACCTGGGGGGGCTTCACTGCAGGAGAGGAGCTTCCCGGCGGCGGAACTCTCTGAATGTCTTTGAAGGGCTGCCACAGCTGCTGAACAGCAAGCTGGCCTCTGTTTTGCCTCTTGTCACAAACCGACTGTGTGACCCTGGGCAAGTCACTACATCTCGGGGCTCTTGAAGTTGTGGAGAAGACGCTGACCCTGGGAGCTGGAGCTTTCTTATTTGGGCCTCTCAGGGCTCTGGGGGAAGAACCAGGGGCCGTAGGGGCGGATCCTTGGGTCAGAGCTGGGTCTTCTGGGGCGGAGTGGACCTCCCTAGCTGGAAGTCCCCAGCAGAGACTGGAATGCTCCAGCCAGGGCTCCAGCTCCCTCTTCACAGCTGGGTTGAGCTCGATGCTGGAGATGCCTCTTCCCACCCGCAAATTCTGTGACCGTGTTTTAAATGCATTTAATAGAGGCATCCAGGGGTCAAGGGAGGCTGCCTGGAGGTGGCAGTGATAGACTGGAGTCTCTGAAGGAAGGGGCTGCTTCCTTTTTACCTTGGTAGTAGCACTGCCTGGCACACAGGGGCTGGCATTTAGGAATCGGTGATCCCCCGCGATCAAACGAGCGTTCGGAGGCAGAACGGGGAGATTTGGACTGCCTTTGGACCTCCTTCTGCTTCTTTGAGCCTCCGTGCTGGAGAAGAGCTAGATTCTCTGCTTCCCTAGCGTGTGTTTGGAATTCTGGGAGGGGCCATTTAAAAGTATCTTACAAACTTCCTGTGGACACGTGGGGAACTTTGAGACTACATTCCCCGTGATCCAGTGGGTTTCCGGTTTTGAGACGTGGGGACGTATCCAACGTATTGGGCAGCTTAAATTCGGAGGTCCGGTTGGAGACGACCTCTTGGCTACGTAGGAGGATGGGCGGCACTGGTGGTATCTTTGAAGAGATTTTATCAGACGCATTTTACCAACATGGCCATGGCTTTAATTAAACTACTAATTCCCCTCATTTTATCAGTCTTTATCATTTTTAATCGTAACACTAGTCTAACACTCTGTCCTAGCCACATCCTTATTCTCTTTGGTCAAAGATGGATGGACCCACACGTCCAGGCACACACGTGTCCCTTCAACTCACCTCCGAGTTTGGCTGATTGACAGCCAGCTCCGCTAGCCAAGGATGGGGGATGCTGAGCCTATTCTGGGGCAGAGGGGGCAGAGCCTCCCAGGGTCCCAAGGGGCTCCGGCTCCTTTGGTCTTTGGACAACTGGGGTCCTAGCGGAAGGCTCTGCCCCCTCTTCCCTCATGGCAGCCCCTCCCTGTCCAATAAGAGCAATCTTCTTCTGTGGTCTGTGTTTGAATACTGCAGTCAGGATACAGGAAAACCACCAAACGGAGAAGCTGGGCAAGGGAGGTAGTGAGAGAAGGAGGACAGAACGTCCACTCCGCTCCGTGCCATCCCAGGCAACAGCATGGCCTTCATGTACCGCTCCACGATAATGAGGAAGCAGAAGACATCAAAGAACAGCAGCACGCTGGCTCCTGAGGCACATGATCACCCCCACCCCCTCCTCATCCTCATCCCATTCCCCTTCCCCTCCCCTTCCCCTCCCCTTCCCCTCCCTTCCTCCCCATCTATGTGAAGTATAGTTGAATTCAATCTGTCGATCAATTAGGCATTTAGTGAGTATCATCCCAGATTCTGAGTCTGTAGACGCAGGTTCAGACGCCAACCACAGTGTGGTTCATTGACTATCACCTCTCCTCTCTCCTTTCCCTCCTTGCTTCTGGTGCTGCTCTCTGGGGCCAAACAGAGAAAGTCTAATCTTTCTTCCGTGGGACAGTGTTTCGAGTACTTGAAGCTGCCCCCCCCCC
>NC_058131.1:3836975-3880802 GCF_016433145.1 Gracilinanus agilis | reverse complement strand
GGGGGTGGGGCAGCGACGGTCTGAATCCTGAGCCGGGGGAGCCCCCTCGAGGGCTCCCCAAGCTGACGGCCCCCTTTCGGTGACTTTTCCCTGCGGCCCTGCGAGAGCTCCAGAAGGTGCTTCCGTCCTCCCGGGAGGCCGAGGGGAGCAGCGGCGGGTTCTAGGCACGGCCGTGGGGGGAGGGGGGCCCATCTTTACTCTGAGAGCCACGCGGAGCCTGGGCGGGAGGGAGACCCGCTGAGAGATGGAGACGGGCTCAGCCTGGAAGTCCGTCCGGCTCACAGTCCGGCTCTGGGTTCGAGGTACAAGAACGGACTTCGTGGGGAGGGGCTGCAGCTCTCTGACCGGAGCCTCGATGAAGGCCTTTCGGGGTCCTGCGCACTCCGGGGGGAGCCTCAGGGTGGAAGGACGGAGCTGGAGCCGCCCCCGCCTCGGACGTGCAGATTCCATCAGGGAGACGCACGCATAGAGGTGTGTGACGGGCACACACATATGTGCACAGGTGAGAACATACAATGGCACACCATCATGTATGAGCACACAAAGGCGTATACTCTCACATGTGAGCACACACAAAGGTGTGCAGGCACACATAGGCGCACACACGAGTGCATACAGTGGCACACCGCCTCACACATGAGCACATACAATGGCACACGTGCACACGCATGTGCACACACGAGCACACACAAAGGCCTCAGGCGGGGGCGGTCCCTGGGAGGGGGGCAGCTTCTTCATCAGTAAATGGAAGCTCCGGGGCAGGCGCTCTGCAGCCCCTCCGGCCTTCGGAGAGTCCCCGGACGCAGCACCGCCGGGCAGGGCAGCCGCTCCGAGGGGCCGGGCTGGGGGGTCTGAGGAAGCCGCCCCCCCCCATGACCCCTGGGCGGCTGCATGGCCTTTCGGGCAGAGGCGGGCCGTGGCTGGAGCCGGCACGGAGGGGCCGGACGAAGCTGGACTCCGGCGCGGAGAGCCCGTCGGGGCCCTCAGAGAGGCGGCTGCCTGCGGGAGGAACGATGTGGAAGACGCCATTTCTTGCACGCCTGCTGGGGGCCGAGCTCTGGAGCAGGGACGGGGGCTCGGCACAGGCGGCCCCACCTCGCACCCAGGCCTCGGCAGCCTCAGGCTCTCTCGGAAGGGGGGCAGCCGGAGGGGAAGGAGAGGCCGAGGGACCCTGCGCCGGGGCTCTGTTTGGAGGTCCAGCAAACCTCCCCGTCTGCAGGCCCGAGAAGGGCAGCTCCGGCTGCTCCGGGCCTCGCTTGTGCCATTTAATAATTAATAAAACGGTGCCGAGCAGTTCAGAGAGCCGACCCAGCACAGCTGCCGGAGGAATGAACAATGGCCGTATGTCCCCGCCGACTGCAGTGTTTGCAGGAGGGTCGGAGGGCCAGAGCGAAGGGACGCGGGCAGGCGCCGGCCGAGCTCTCCAGGGATGGGCTGCAAGCAGCGGCGGCACTTCTGTGGGGGAAACGCAGCCTAACACCGAGGGGGAAAGGAGAGATTCGAACTCGGCTCAACCCGACAAACCTAAGACAAACACCTACTGTGTGCAAGATCCTGCGCCGGACGCCAGGGAGGCAAAGACAAGCAAATAAGAGCCTCGAGCTTACAGGGAGCTCGTCGTTCTCTCTGTGTGCATATAGACAGACAGAGATGAACAGACAGAAGGATGTACATGTGGACAGACAGATGGATAGACAGATGGATGGATGGATGGGTAAAAGGATGGATGGATGGGTAGAAGGACGGGTGGACAGGTGCGTCAGGGAGCCTGTTGTCTAATAGGCTGGCAGGCACAGGTAAGGCCCAGCTACCCTCAGTTTCAGCTCAAGCCAGTGACCTCTCGGGTCCCTCGTCTGTGCCAAATCCAGGAACCCAAAGAAGAAGGAACAGCACACTCTGCCTTCGAGGAGGAAGGAAAGACCCAGCATTTATTCAGCCCTGGGCCCTGCGCCAAGTACTTTACAAAATTATCTTATTGAGCTTTATAATAACTCTGGGAAGTAGATGCTACTATGAATCCCATTTTATAATAGGGGAAACAGAGGCAGAGAGAAGTGACTTGTCCAAGGTCACACAGCTTGTAAGTATCTGGGGCTGGGTTGAAGCTTGGCTCTTCCTGACCCCAGGTCTAGCGCTTTATCCACTCTGGTAGCCCCTGGATGCTTTGAGGCAAGAACTTCCACCCCGAAGGGGCCCGTCGGTCATTCGCCCTTTGCAGCTGGTTGTCTCTTCCTTCTCTCTGTGTCCCCCCCCAGCCATGGTGGGCTCCGAGCTTCGGCGCCTGCGATGATTGTGCTATCATTAATAAGGAGAGAAAGCAGGGGGAAGGTTGGATTCCTGGAAAGGAGGTGAAGAGACCCCCCATCCCCCGGTGGAGCTTCCCCCAGGCAGTGGGTTATCCGGGAATGCAGCTCCAGAGAGGATCCGGGCATGGAGGCAGAGAATGGGGCCATGAGGGAGCTCACACAGAGGGGATGGCTGAGGGGATGGCATCCCCGGGGAGGAGGTGGGATTTGAATCCGGATCCCCTCACTCCAAGCCCGCCACTTTCCCGTAGAGCCTGATGCCTCTGCCATATGCGAATAAAGGCTCACCCGTCTGCCATCTTCCTAGAGGAGGAACCTCCCATCTCTTGGGACAGCCCGTCCCAGTGTCGGGGGGCCTCCTGGACATCCAGGCTAAAAGGGTCTTTTTATAACTGCCCGCCTCCAGGGCCAAAAAGAAGGCCGAGCCCCCTTCCACATGGACTTCCCTCAAGCCCGAGACCCTTAATTTACCAGCGGGGAGACTGAGGCTCCGAGGAGGTCAGGATGGAGGTCCTGGCAGAGGAAGGTCAGCGGAGGGCCGGGCCTCCTTCCCTCGCCGGCACAGCCCAGAGCAGCCTGTCTGAGCTGAAGAGCAGGATCCGATTCCCGGCCTTTGCTCTTGTGAATCTGTCAGGCAGCTGCCGCGTCTCTCGCATCCATGGCAGGTCGCTCGGGGCTGCCTTTGAGTGAACCACTTTGGCCAACGCCAGGACCGGGACGGCCTCCGTCGGCAGCAGAGGCGAGCGCCCTGAGTCTCCCTTCCTTTGGCTTGAAGAAAGGTCTGGGCCGCCCCGGTGCCTCTCCCTCCTAGTCCGTTCAATCTAGAAAAGCCCCTAGTGAGCGCCCCCTGCCCGAAAGGGGCCCGTTGGGCCTCCCTGCAGGCGCAGAGGCAGGAGGGGAGGGAAAGGAGGCCAAAGGGGGTGCGACACAAGGACGCGGACCTCCAGAACCAGAGCACAGAAATGGGAGCCCCTAAGCGGACCGTCCCTGGCAAGGCCAAGAGAACGGAAGGGCAGCCAGGGGCTCCGAGTGAGTGAGTTCAAGTCTGGCCTCAGACAGTTACTAGCTGTGTGACCCTGGACAAGTCACTTACCTCCCCCCACCATGGCCTAGCCCTTATCTCTCTTCTGCCTTGGAACCAATATCCAGGATTGATCTAAGGGGGAAGGCAATAAGCCTTAGTGCTGATTGTGAGATGGGCACAAGCGTCCGTTTGATGGGAGGAGAGGAACAATCACTGGTGGTAGTCAGGAGCTCTGGGTTCAAGTCCTGGCTCCAACCCTTACGAATCAATTAATCAGTCAGTATGTATTAATCTCCTACTGCATGCAGAAGCATAGGCAGCTGCAGGACCCCAGGCAGGGTGACTCTCAGAACTCGGTGAACCCGTTTTCTCATCTGTATAATGGGGATAATGCTCATGGGGCGAGTCAGGAGATGAGGGCTGCTCTTATTCTTTGCGTGGCTTTGGGCAAGCAGTAAGCAGGAAGAGCCTGCCGGGGGCATGAGGACACTGGAAAAAGCAAGTGGTCCACGGCGCCACGCCAGGCTGGCTGTGCTCGAGGCAGCTCTGCCTAGCCCGAGATGGGCTGCCGGGAGCTGGGCTCCCTGCGGCTCCTCGTGGGAAGGGCCCCCCCTGCCCCATCCCAGGGCACCAGGGTCCCTCCTTTTGTGGCTGAGAAGAGGCAGGCCAGGCAGGGACAGAGAAGCAGCCCCGGGTGGGTGGCCTCCTCCCTGGGGATGCTGCAGCACCTTTTTCTCTGATTGTCTCCTCAGGCGAGTAGATTTCCTGCCGGCTTCCGCGGCCGGTGGGTGCCCAGGACCGGCTTCTCCTCTTCCATCTGCCCAGCCGCAGAGTCCAGCAGGGCCGGGGACGGGACGGCCAAGCCGGCGATGGACATTCCGGCGTCCAGGATGAGGGGAGCCTGCGTCGCCTCCTCCGAGTGTGGGTAAGAGCTGCCTGTCTCTTGGTTCAGTTCCAGGGAGAAAAGCAAAGGCCTGAGGCGTACGCAGAGTCCGGCCGGCCGCCAGGGATGGCGTCATGGTGAAGGATGTTGGATGCCAGGACGGAGGAGGAGGAGGAGGGCCAGGGCAAGAGCAGAGAGCTCACGGTGCTAGAAGCGGGCTCGGAGGCTCAGGATGCTTTTTACATTCTCAGAGGGAGGGACCGTCTCATCCCTCTTAAAAATAGGGAAGTTGAGGCAGAGAAAGGACGTGACGCAGTGAAGAGAGTTCTGGCTCTGGAGTCAGAAAACTTGGGATTCAGATCTTGGATCGATCGCACTTCCTGGGGCCTTAGTTTTCTCATCTACAAAATGGGTTGGATGAAGTAACCCCTGCAGTGCCTTCCAGCTTAGGAATCTCTGATTCTTTGAATTTATGAACTGCCCAGGGTCCCCCAGCTAGTTGGTATCAGAAGCAACATTTGAACCCAGACCTTCTTGATGCCAAGCCTAGCACTCACCCAGCCACAGTCAAAAGGATGTTGGTGGTCTTTACCTTGAGCCATCTTATCTCTGTCCTGGCCAAACACCCACAAAGAATCAATATCACTCGTCTCTATTTCTTCCCCATGTGATTGAGGAAAAATGGAGTTCCCATCCTGCCTTAGACACTTTGTAGCTGGGTGACCCTGGGCAAGTCACTTAATCTGCCTCCATTTCCTCCACTCTAAAATGGGGATAATAATAGCACCTACCTCCCAGGGTTGTTGAAGGCTCCAGTGAGATAATATTAGGAAATAATAAAGGCTGACATTTGTATAGCATTTTAAGGTTTGCAAAATGCTTTACAAATATTCTTTCATTTGATCCTCACAACCACCCTGAGAGATGGAGGGTTTTATTATCCTCATTTTACAGATGAGTAAATCTGAAGTGATTTGCCCAGGGTCACACATCTTGTAAGAATCTGAGGTCAGATTTGAACTCAGATCTTCCTGACTCCAGATCTAGTGTCCTCTTTTGGAGGGCTGTCACATGGTCCTTTTCCTATGTTCTTTCTACCCATGGGGGTCTCCAACTAATATTCATGTGATGAGGAATAAAGGAACCTAAAATCCAGTCCTGGATTTGCCACTGACCAGTATGTGACCTTGAGTCAGCCCTTTCCCTTCCATGAGGCTCAGTTTGAGGCTCAGTTTCAGATGACAGTTTGCCTCTTTATATCCCTTTTCTCTGTAGATCTTCATAGCTCTGGGAAGGAAGTACAAGCGTGATGCAGATTTTTTAAAAGAAAAACCTGAGTCTTATTTCAGTTCAATTCAATAAATATTTATTAAGGACCTACTATGTGCCATACCCTGGAGATACAGATAAGAAAAGGACAGTCCCTGCCCTCCAGCAGCTTACAAAAGTTTAGTGGAGAGGAAACACTGTGCCTTCATTTGTGGAGGAGCCCAGACCAGCCATCCTTCATTCCTCTTTGCTTCTGACTTTCCAGAGTTCCCCACCATTCCTCTCCCCACTCTTTATTATATGTTGTCTTTCCCCATTGGAATGCAACATCTCTGAGGGCAGGGACTGTCTTCCTCCTTGCCTGAATTATCATCACTTAGCTTAATGTAGTAAGAACTTAATAAATTCATGCTGACTTTGTTGCCTTTGAGAAAGCTTAATTAAGAGATGGGTGAACACCTAGAAAGGGCATTGGTGATTACAGTGATCCAGCCTGTCCTTATCTAGGACAGGTGGTGCCAACCTAACCTCATTTCCTTTTTGGGAAAGGATTATTAAACTAACTGCTGAGGGAATGGTGTTAATAGAGCCTGTGTAGACATTAGCAAAGTTTTTGGTAAAATAGTTCCTAAATATTCTTATGGAGAAGATGGAGGAATACAGATTAAGCGATTACAGCCAGAGTGATTAAGAATTGGCTAAATGACCCAACTCAAAGAATAGTTGTGGAGGAGTCCATGTCAATGGGGAGTTTCCAGTGGAGCACCCCAAGGCTCGGTGCTTTATTCTATGATGTTTAATATTCAGTGAATGACTTGGAGAAACACATATATTGAATATCTGCTCATCAGAAATGCAGATGACACTAATCTGGGAGAAGGAGCTAACACTGGATGGCTGAGTCAGGATCCAAAAGGGTGTCGATAGACTCAAGCATTAAGGTGAATTGAATAAGATGAAATTCAGGGGGGAGAAATGGAGTCTTGCATGTGGGTACAAAACTCAATTCCATCAGTATCAGGTTGGGGAGGCCTGGATAGAGACCAGTTGTTCAGAAAAGAAAAAGATGAGCCAGCAGTGTGATGTAGCACCCAAATGAGCTAATGCTCTCTTGGGCTATGTTGGGAGGCTTTGGCTTCCAAGAGCAGGGAGGGTATGGTCCCTCTCTTCTGTCTTCATCAGGTCTCAGCTGGAGTGCTATAGTTTAAGAAGGGCATTGATAAGTTAGGGAGTATCCCAGAAGAGGGCAAACAGAATGGAAAAAGACCTTAAATTTAGACCATATGAGGGAGGGTTGAATAAAGGAACTAATCATGAGCTTGGAGAACTATAATTGTAGAGGCCCCTCCCCCATCCTCAGGCTCCCAACCCAGGAGTCATCCTTTCTCTCAACCCTCCCCTCCCATATCCAATATGGTGCCAAAGTCTGTCGATTTCATCTTGGCAATATCTCTTGTCAGTTTTGCTTCTGCAGCATCTCTCATAGATTTCGCTTCTGCAGCATCTCTTGTTGATTTCACTGTTGGAGTATCTCTTGCCGATTTCACTGTTGCAGCATCCTTTGTTGATTTCACTGTTGCAGCATCTTTTGTCAATTTTGCTGTTGCAGCATCTCTCCAATATGTCACCTCCTCTCCTTTGATATAGCCCCCACCCTGGTGCAGAACTTCATTACTTTGCACCTGGACTGTTGCAATAGCTGCTGGGTGGGGACTGGGGAGTGGTCTTCCTGCTTCAGGTCTCTCCCCATTCTAGTCCATCCTCCATTTAGACACCACAGTGATTTTCCTAAATGATCATGTCACCCCCCTACCTCCCTGTTACCTCCAGGATCATATACAAAATCCTCTTTGGCATTCAAAGCCCTTCATAATCCAGCCCCTGCCTGCCTTTCCAGGCTTCTTACATTTCACTCCCTGACACATTCTCTTCTATCCAGTGACACTGGACTCCTGACTGTTTCATGAACAAGACTCTCCATCTCCCAGCTTCTTGTGTATTCACTGGCTGTCTCCCATGCCTGGGACTCTCCCTCCTCTTCTCTGCCTCCTGACTTCCTTCAAGTCCCAACTAAAATCTCTCCTTGTACAGGAGGTTTTTCCCAAATCTTCTGACTTTTAGTGTCTTCCCTCTGTTGATATTTCTTATTTATCCTGCCTATAGCTTGTTTCTCCATTTGTTTGTTTGTGGTCTACTCCATTAGACTGGGAGCTCCTCAAGGGCAGGGATGGTCTTTTGTCTTTCTTTGCATGCCTAGTGCTTTAGTATGGTGCCTGGCTCATAGAAGGCAGAATTATAAATGCGTATTGACTGATTTGAGACACACTATCTGTCTTTGAATATGTAAAGGCCCATCATACAGAGGAGGGATTGAACTTGTTCTGCTTGGCCCCAAAGGGCAGATCTGGGAACAGTAGGAAAAGGTACAAAGAAGCCCATTGAGGCTGGAGATCAGGGAAAACTTCATAAGAATTAGAGCCATCCCAAAGTTAGGCTGGACAGTCTTGGAGGATGGTGGGCTCCCCCTCCTTGAGGATGGACAGACACTTGTCCGTGTATGATAGCAGGGCTTACTTTCGAATGGTCGGTGAGGTCCCTTACTCTTCTGTTGCAGGGATTGGTAAAAGGTGGTAAGAATACCTGTATTACTTTCCACAGAGAACTGTTCTGAGGATGAGATGGAGACAAATATGAATGGCAGTTTGTTAACCTTGAAGCCCTCTATCATCGTTTTTATTGAGAATTTATATGGAATTTGCCTTCCAAGGAGATCTGAAGCCATGGAATAATGTGGCTGGAGTCTAGGGACCATCTCTGTCTGGGAGGAGATACCTTGCTAAAAATAGAAAGCAAAGAAGGAAGGGAAAAGTCTCTAGAAAAGGTCAACCAACCCATTAGTTGGCGCAACAGACAGTGTGTTCTCTGCAGCTTTGGAGACAAGGGCATCGTGGACAGCACCTTTAGGGGATGACAGGATGATGCCTCCCTGCTTCTTCTTGGAAACGGGAAGTTTCCTCTTGAGATGAATAAACCAAAAATGATCTTTTCCAGCCACATCCCTTGTTTTTCCTCTGCAGGAGAGGAAGCTTTAGTGTGATGGATTGTTAGGGGACTCTCTCTACCGGTCAGAGACCCAGACACTGTCAGAGTAGGTCTAGTCATAGTAATGTTGCCGGCTTCCATTTTGAGAATGCTTTAAGGATTATAAAATGCTTTTCTCATCTGTCCCATTAGTTCGAGTCAGTGGGGCATAGGAGACCTGGAGATGCTTGCCTCAGATCCCACCTTCAGCATTTATTCATGGACAAGTCACTTTATTCTCTGGGCCTCAGTGTTCCTATTTGTACAGTGAGGAGGTTTGGCCAGCCAGTATTTTTGAAGTCACTTCATACATGTGTCCAGGCAGCCTAGAGCACTAAGTCCCGAGTTGGAATCTTCTCAGATCCTGGCACTAACCATGAGGTCCTAGGAGTGTCATTTCTCTTCTGAGCTTGAGTTTCCTTATTGGTAAAGCAAGGATAAGAATGCCCTACTGGCCTTCTTGGGATTGGTAATGGGACCCTGAGAGGCTCAAGTGAGATGTGAGGAAGCAGGGGGCCACAGGGTTGGATCTGGGTTCAAAACCTGATACTGGTACTGTGACCATAGGCAAGTCTCTTAACTCCTAGGAGCCGTGGTTTTCTCCTCTGCTAATTAGGGATGCTCATATCCTAGCAGCTGCCTCCTAGGGTTATCACAAAGCTCCTGTGAGATGATGTAAAGAGCTTTAGGATTGTTTGCTGTAACTCTGGTGCTTATTAGGGTTGTTCCTAGGTGTCGAGGGGCGGGATGTGCTGAGGAGATGAGTGCTGGCCCAGGCTGTGGAGCCAGGCAGGCAGAGAATCATTGCCATCTCTGGCTCTTAGTTCCTCCAGCTGTTTGAGAGCGAGCAGCACCCCGTGGTGTCCCAAGTCCACGCCCACAGTCTGAGGCTTTAGTGGACGATGGGCCGTGGCTCTGGGAGGCAGGCCGTGTGCCAGAGAGTGTTTGCGGAGTACTTCTCAGGCTCTGGCAGATCCCCAGGAGAGGCTGACGTGGTCAAAGTGGGGAGACAAAGATGCCCACCATGAATTAGATGACGAGGGAACAGTAGCTGAGCAGATTTGGCTGGTACAGATGCTGAGGACTGTGAGAACTCAGCCAGGGGATCCCTGGTGCAGATCCACAAAGATATGTTTATTAAGCACCTTCTATGTGCTGGGCGCTGTCCTCGGTGCTAGAGATGCCAGTTCAGCCATGAGCTAGTTCCTGCCCTCAGAGAGTTTCCATTCATTCCATCGGGCACACCCATGTGAGCACACGTATAGACAACCATGATGTATATATGACCCAATGAGGGGATCATTTGGTGGGGAAAGATGCTCGAAACTGGGGGGAGTCATGGCAGCAATGGAAGGATTCATGAAACAGGTGAAACTTCCACTAGGCTAGCAGGACTTGGGAACCCAGAAAGTCAGGAGGGGAACTCCCTTGGCCACTGGGAGAGATTGGAAGGGCAAGTGAGCCCTAAAGGGGCTTGGTCTCTGTTCCCTAAAATCTAGGGTTCCCTTCGAGTTCTAATGTTCCGTGTTCTAAGTGCATTTCTGATATTCTGTGTTCTAAGGTCCTTACCAGCTCTAGTGGTAACCCATTTGTCAGTGCTAAGAAGGACTTTGTCACTGGGTCCCATCTGGAAGGGCCACTGGCAATGGCAATACACCTTTATGAAGTGCTTTCTATGTGCCAGGCACTGTGTGCTGGGGAGACGAAGCCTGCCGTACATCCTAATCGGGAAAGACTACCCCCAAAAGGCAGCACAAAAGCAGGAGGCTGGGGAGGGACAGGAAGGGACCCACGTAAAGCATAGAGAGTTACCAGTAGAGCTGAGGAGGGGATGAATGATGGCCAGCCTGGGCTCTTCACCAATGGGAGAAGAGGGCTGCGGGGCAGAGAGATGTGTGGTCCAGAGGGAGATGACTTCAGAGGAGGAAGGGAGCTCCAGGATGAAAAGGCAACGGAGGAGGCCCTGTGGGGAAGCTCTTTTCTCTCTTCTTAGCTCAGACCTTCTTTGTTTTCTGTTCCAAGGTTCTTCCTACTCTGAGGTCTTTTCTTCTGACCCTCCCTGATGCAAAGCTGTATTAAAGTCCTTCTTAGCAGACATTCTCTGTTCTTCATCACGGTCTGCCCCCCCTCCCATCCCTGAAACTCCTGTCAAGGTCCTCGCCAGCTCTATCTACACCCCTCCCACCTCTGACATTCTGTATTCTAATATCTAATAATTCTAATATTCTAATATCTAATAATTCTAATAATCTTCCAATGCTGCGAGTCTTTTCTAGGCTCTAAGGTCTCTCCAAGATCTGACGTTCCGGGTTCTACATTGTCAGTTCCAGAGCAGCTGACCCTCTCTTCCAAGGTCCATCCCACTCATAACCCTTTATGCGCTCTCTTCTAGCTTCTTTCCAGCTTTGGTCATCTGTGAATCAATGGCTCAGTGAAGGGTTTGTATCTTACAAACATGGAAAACTTTTGGGATTTGTCCTTGGAGGAGTGAATGTTCCAACTTCCTTATCCCAGATTTCATAGATGTGTGTGTGTGTGTGTGTGTGTGTGTGTGTGTGTGTGTGTGTATCTCTTTTTCCCACTGGAAACGGCCTCCAGGAATGACTGAGAGGGGAAGCTAAACCTCCCCTGGTGGCCAGCCACCCTTTGGATGGTCCACACTTGTGATCCTCACTGGCCTGGCCACAGTCCTCTATGGCATGGCCTCCCACAACCTCTCTCTTCATAGAAGACACCAGGAAAGGATTTCTTAATGTCTGAGCGATGCCCCAAACTCTTTTTGTCTTTGCCTAAAGCCCTGGTGCTTTGGTAGACGTTGGAGATGAGGAAAGAGCGAAAGTCATTAGGTTTCACGATAGGAAAGTGGTTTTGGATCCGAGTGATAAAATCCTGGTTTGCTTCTCCAAGAAGGTGTTAGCGGACGGGGGTGGGCAGGGGTGCCCGTCTGGGTTCCTGTGTCCTCAGACTCTGCCTGTGGCTTAATACCAAGGCTGGTTTTAATTTCCTTCCAGCAGGCATCAGGGCCTGTGTTTGTGGTTTCATTTCCTGCTGGCTTTTTAATTTATTGCCTCGCTCTGGGAAGGGAGGGGTAAAAGGATTTTGGCAGGGCTTTAACAGGATGGAGTCACCTAGCCTTGTCTCGCATTCCTTCCAGATGCCACGCCATCTCCTTTGCCAGCCTCCCGAGTCAGCAGTCAGCCTTCGGCATCCACCATGGTTTTTGGTGAGTTCTTCCACACACCCGGACAAGAGGAGGAACTGGTGAACCTGAATGTTGGGGGCTTTAGGCAGTCCGTTGGTCAGAGTACCCTCCTCCGCTTTCCTCACACCAGACTGGGGCGCCTACTCACCTGCCACTCAGAGGAGGCCATCCTGGAGCTCTGCGATGACTATAGTGTGGCCGAGAAGGAGTATTACTTTGACCGAAACCCATCCTTGTTCCGCTACGTCTTGAATTTCTACTATACGGGCAAGCTTCACGTCATGGAGGAGCTCTGCGTGTTCTCCTTTTGCCAGGAGATCGAGTACTGGGGCATCAACGAGCTCTTCATTGACTCCTGCTGCAGTAACCGCTACCAAGAACGAAAAGACGACAACCCCAATAAGGACTGGGACCAGAAGAGCAACGATGGGAGCACGGACTCTTCCTTCGAGGAGTCATCCATCTTTGAGAAAGAGCTGGAGAAGTTTGACACCATGCGGTTCGGCAGCCTCCGGAAGAAGATCTGGATCAGGATGGAAAACCCTGCGTCCTGTCTGTCAGCTAAGCTCATAGCCATCTCCTCCTTGAGTGTCGTGTTGGCGTCCATCGTGGCGATGTGCGTCCACAGCATGGCGGAGTTCCAGAAAACAGAGGATGGGGTAGAAAACCCTGTTTTGGAAGCGGTGGAGATCACGTGCATCATCTGGTTCACCGGTGAGTTAGCAATAAGGCTGGTAGCTGCTCCTTGCCAAAAGAAGTTCTGGAAGAGCCCTTTGAACATCATAGACTTTGTGTCCATCATTCCCTTCTATGCCACGTTGGCCGTGGACACCAAGAATGAAGACAGTGAAGATATCGAGAACGTGGGGAAGGTGGTTCAGATCCTGAGGCTCATGAGAATCTTTCGCATCCTGAAGCTGGCCCGGCATTCCGTTGGGCTCCGGTCTCTCGGAGCCACGTTGAGGCACAGCTATCATGAAGTGGGCCTCCTTCTCCTCTTCCTGTCAGTGGGAATTTCCATCTTTTCTGTGCTTGTCTACTCTGTGGAAAAGGATGATGCCCAGTCGGGGCTTACCAGCATCCCTATCTGCTGGTGGTGGGCTACCATCAGCATGACCACCGTGGGCTACGGAGACACCCACCCCGTCACGTTGGCGGGAAAACTCCTCGGGAGCACGTGCATCATTTGCGGGATCCTGGTGGTGGCCCTTCCCATCACGATCATCTTCAACAAGTTTTCCAAGTATTACCAGAAACAGAAGGATGTCGATGTGGACCACGGCAGCGACGAAGCACCGGAGGGCTGTAACGAGCTGCCCTACTTCAACATTAGGGATATTTATGCCAAGCGGGTACATTCCTTTATTTCTAGCCTTTCTTCTGCAGGGATTGTAGCGAGTGAGCAGGACGCCACAGATGCATCTAGTATCGACGAGGCTGAGGACATTTATGACACTGTGTCCTTAGAGAATGACGCAGTCAAGTGATGCATTCTGGAGATGTCCCATAGGGGTGGGGAGGTCAGGAGACTCTGCCACTTGCTAGCTGTGTGACCTTGGGCAAGTCACTTGTTTGCCATGAGCCTCAGTTTCCCTCTTTATCAGAGTGGGAGAGTTGGGTTCCCTCTTTGAGATCCCTCCCTGCTGTGATATCCTAGGAGCTCTGGGGCCCTGGTAAGTGTCTTGCATTTGGTTGGGCTCTTGCTACCATTCTCCCAACGTTTAGCCACTCCAACCTTCTAGCCTTCGGCACTGGTTCAGATCACTAATTCTCAGGGTGAACCTTTCGGCCATGGTTAGACAATCATTGCTCGGAATTCATAGCTCAGGCTTTATTTTTTTTTCTCAAGGAGGCTGAAGAAGATGCCTGATTCAGCAATTTATTTTTTACATAGCGTCCATGATGCGGTTAGAGATGAGAGGAAGAGGTTCTGGGCTACACCGAGACCTGCAGCCAGCATGCAGGGGATGTCCTTCCTCGTGGGCTTGGAGCCAGCCAGGGTCCTGAGGGCGGGAAACCGCTGGTGTGTGGCACAGGGTGCAGGCAATGAAAGATAAAACATGCATGTAAAAGCCTCGAAGTGAGAACAGTGCATGTGCATTCAAGTTCACACGCTAAACTTGGAGATTAGGAAACTAATAAATGTCCTATGTCAGTGCACAGACTTCTGGTGTCTCGTGTCCTTATTTCGGGGAAGCAAAATCTGGTCTTTGCCCATCTTACTAACATCCAGATGCTTTAGTGGAAAAGAAGACAAAAGACATTTGTTTCAAATTCTCCCTTCCCCTTTTGGAGAAATGATTCTCTTTTTCCTCCGTCTCTCCATCCATCCCTCCTTCCCTCCCTCCCTCGGTTAGGCCTACCACTGAGGTTTGGGCATGGGCCTCTGGGTGCAACTGAAGGGCTGAGACAGGCCACTTGCACTACTGCCATGCAGAGGCCCCCCCCAGACAAACCCTCCCATCCCTGCTGGAAATCTCACCCGTCCTTCTTCACTGCCTCAGCCTGCAGGGACTCAGCAATAAGGGGGCGACATCTGTGATGAGGAACCACGATGATGGTCCACTGCTGCATATCCATAGAAATGAGGGACTGGTGTGCTTCCAAGGGGAGGGAGCTATAGGCATTCCTCATTGCAGATCTCCACCCTTTTGGTCCACTGCTTCACTTCCTTGTGTGATGATTAGATTAAATCCATACTGCTCATCCCAAAGAAGACTTTGCTCAAAGTCCTGAATTCAGGAAGATTCAGTCTTACACTCACCATGTGGAATGCCCCAATCATGAACCAGCGGAGCTCCTTCAGGTCCCATTCACAAACCAGAAGAGTGAGTCCAGCTGACTGAGGTCTCTTTTTAAAGGGGCCTCTTTTGTGTCACTTCCTGTGGCCTCCTCCTAGTTTATGTGTCCAATCACAACAGACGCTTTTCTTAGGACGGCCCAGGAGGCAGTCAGTAAATTCTGATTTGTTACTCTACCACACATGGGTTACAGACCTCCCAACTTGTGAGTTAAGTGGAGATGTTTTCACCTTCAGTGATTAAATCTAAAGATGGGCAGTGTAGATTTAATCTAATTACCACACTTATAACCTTGGTACAGAGTTTGTCAGAGAAGAAGCTATTGAAGAAACGTGCTGAGGCTCCCTCAGTACCCCTCGTGTCCTGGGAAGTGGGGAGGGTCCTGCATCTGGGCAGAGGGTGGACTGGGTACCTCGGTCTAGCTGAGCTTAGAGATGGAGGCTCAGTGCGAGGCTGATTACAGTTTAAAGACATTTTCTGTCGCTCTTAAAAACGTTGCTTTTCCTTTGTTTTTTTTTCCCTTTCCTTTGTTATGTCTTCACCTTCCAATATATGCTTTCCTCCCCTGCCCAGTGAACCATTTCTTACAACAAAGAGCAAGAATGAAAGGGGGTGGGCAGTTGAGCAGCCCTGCTTCAGAGAGCACATGCCCCTTCCCCAACCACAAGAGGGAGGAAGATATAGCTTATGATTGTCTCAAGCTTGATCATGTAAGATGTTTAGTTTATTTAACTCTTCTGGGCTTGTAATGCCACACTAACCCTTGAAAACTGGTTAGGAAGGTATAGAGGGGGTTGGGGTCCGCCTGTCCCCACTGAGGAAGGGAATCCTGGCTCCTGGAGGTATTGGTATCCTTTCCTTCTCGCCTTCCCTCCTTCCCACCTTCACCACTGGAGGATCAAAAGGAATTGCTTCTGGTAAAAAGCCAGGCTGAGCCTGTGAACTGCTTCAGATGTTTGCAGAGGCAGGTGAGAGCTCAGTGCACCCATCCCCACCCACTCCCCAGAGGAGGAATAAAAGGAGCAGTGCCCAGGCAACAATAGTTTGTTGTAGGTTGGGAGGAGAAATGAGCCTTGTGGAAAATCCCCTGCGCCACTCTCGAGAGGAGTGTGCGCTCCATCAGGCAGCCTGGGAGAGGAGCCAATATCCCCATCCTAATCTCGTGAGCATCTCTTCCTGCCCAAGGGACCACAGATCCATTATTCCTGGGGGAAGACACAGCTTCTTATGCCATGCACTAAAATCTCTTTTGCCAAGGAGTCCCTTTAAGAGATGTGCTGCAGTGCTGAAACTGTGCCCGGCAGAGGCTCTGAAGCTTTCCTCCTTGGCACTTGCAGTCGGGCACAGGGATGTGGGCATTCAGTTGGATTTGACAAACCTCATTACTATAGAGCCTGTCAGGGAATAAAAGGCCTGCGATGTCCTCTATACAGACCAAGATATAAGTGAAACCCGGCCTGTCCTCAAGGAACTCGCCGTGTGCTTGATTCAGAGGTGAACACCCAACAATAACAAGCATTCAAGGCCTGAATGTCTTCCGGAATTCTTGGGTCCTCAGACCATTTTGGGAACCCCTATCAGGCTCCAAAGGGAGCCATGGGTCATTTGCTGCCTTAAGATTGAGGGATCCATCACAGCAGGCAACTCCCCCTGGTCCCTGGCCATTAGAGTATTGTAGAGTACAAATAGGGAGGTCTAGAGTAATGAACTCCGATTGGGTTTGATTTGCCCCTTGCCTATTTCTGGGGCCAAGCACTGGACCACAGTGGCTAAGAGGCCAGACTTGGAATCTCTTGGGTTCCAGCTACATTTCTGTAACATTTTGGCTGTGTGATCCTGGCTAAGTACCTTCATCTCTGATTCCCTAAGACTGTAAGTGACACAGGACTGACTGATCGGGACTGATGGAGACACTTTACACACTGGATTTCCCTGTCAATGAAGCCACAACCCCAGATCCACCAGGCTCCCCTCTCTTACTTCTGAAAGACTTAGAGGCTCTTTACAGATTAAAACACAAAGCAGGATGGGATGCTTGTGGAGAACAATCACAAAAAAAAAGCAAACTAGTAGAGGTGAACCAGTCCTTTTCTCGTACAACCCTCTGAGGTGGGGACTACAAGGAGGATTATTTCCCTTTTCCAGAAGGAGAATCAGCCCTAGAGTAGATGACTTGAGCAAGGGTACACAGCTAGCCAAAGGCAGAAGTCTTATAACCAGATAGTATGGCTTGTAGGCAGGCTTGGCTGCCTGAGGAAAAGACTGCTCCCTCCCAGATGGCCTTCACCCTTGGAATGTGAGTGGAACTCCTCTTTCCTAACTTCTCCCTTCAACCTGGCTCACGCATGGGTATGACCTTTCCCAGATCAGTGCTTCCATTCTGCACCTCACTAGGAAGTGGCCAGCTCTCAAAGGCAGAAGGGATTGTAAGGGTTGGGGGAGTGGACTTGGCCAAGGTGCTTGCTTCTGACAAGATCATCCTGTTCTTCCTAAGTCTCCTTCTACCATGTACATCTGTCTACTTGGGATTCTTCCATGTCTAGAGGAATATTCCTAGGTCACATAATTTTAATCTTTCTATGTTATTGCGCAATAGATAGAAACTTGTATTGAGAGTCAAGAAGACCTGAGTTTGAATCTTGCCTCACACATTTACTGATCAAATCATTTAACCTTTCTCAGCCTCAGTTTCCTCATCTCTAAAATAGGGATAATAATAGCACCTGCCTCACCAGATTGTTGCAAATGGCAAATGAGGATGAAGAACTGAAGCATGAGATACGACTGACCTGGGCACCCTCCTTCAATAAAGGTTCTTGAAGGAGCCATAAGTCAGAGGGAGGGGACCTTAAACTATTGGAAGATGGCTGTTATGTCTTCTTCCTCTCCTCCCTCCCCCATCTTCTCTCTAGGCCACACCTCACTACTTTTTTTCAAATGATTTTTGCATGGCATGATCTCAAGGCCCTTTCCCAACCCCATGCCCCTGCCCCAACGTAAGCAAAGAAGAGGGGGATGAGAAACATTTCAAACATTTATTTCCACCACAAGAAGTTGGTTCTAGCATCATACTTTTGTAGCCAATCTTGGGAGGGAGGAAAGGGAGATAAAATAAACCCTACTTTTACAGATGGCAGAACTGAGGCTCAGAGAGAGAAAGTCACCTCCTCATGAGATTTTGTTCATATAACAGGTACCGGGCAAGGCACTGGGCACCCAAAGGGAAAAATAAAAGCAAACAGTCCCAGCCCCTGCTCGCAAGGATCTTCTATCAGGGGAAGCGACAGATTCCCAGAAGTACAGACAGAGACCTGCCACGTAATGTTTGGCAGCATTGGTGCTCTTGTGGCTGTGGCGAGAAGAGATTGGCCCAGGATCCTCTAGCTAGGAACTGCCAAAACATGACTCGAACTCAGGTCTCCTGTGTCCAAACCAGTTCTCTGTCCTGCCCCACGTGGGTGCTTTTCCATACTCAGACTCGGAGGGGCAGGTCCTGCTGGGCTGGGCTGGTCCCTTGTTCTCGGTCACACAGGGACCACTAAGGGGAGGGCCACGGCTGTGCTGCCACATACTGATGGGAGACGGCTCATCAGCGGACACTGTGGCCACGTCCCTCATTTGTCTTTCTGCAAGGGTCAGGATGGCTTCGTGCCAGCCATTACTGGGCAGAGAAAGAACTAATTATCCCACGGAAGCAGACCCACAGGGGCTGTGGGGACTAGGCCAGGTGGTGAGGACTGTGGGGGAAGGACCAGGAGACCCAGGAGACCTGGGTTCGAGGGTTCTCTCTGCTGTTTCTCCCTCACCAGGGGGTCCTAGAGGTTCCGTCTAGCCCTGCTCTGAGGAAGCTGATGCAGGGACATGGTGAGGCTTATCTGCCCATGGTGTAGATCTACCTCTCACCTGTGGCCCAGAACCCCAAGCCCACTTGGGGTTGATCTTCAGGGCAACATCTCATCTCTTTTATTGACCTTCCTCCCATTCAGAATTTCCTTTGGGAAATCTCAGACCCACCAACATACATGTGTACATGTAATACATACATGTAGAAATGTGTTCACATGCATGTGCACATGTGTTTATAGATATGCTGTCTCTTTTTGTGTCTCTAGCACTTAGCACAGTGCCTGGATCATAGTAGGCACTTAGTGTTTATTGGATGATTGGTATATGCATATATTTATACATGTATGTATACACACATGTACATGTGTTTCATGGGGCTGGATGTCCTCAGATAAAACTCCTATGTAAGCCCCAGAGGGACAGGGAACAACAGGCGCAGGACAGCCCTTCTTTCTCGAAGCCAGCATACCAAAAAACATTAGAATTCTTCCTCTCCAGAAAATGCCGCCTTCTCAGGGCAGTTACAGTCTTTCAGACTCATGGCAACACCCGGCTGTTCAGACTCACCTTAGAAGGGAAACAGCCAGGGGTTCTGGAAGGAGAACCCTGGTATTTGGAGAGCTCCCACTTCATCCCAGGCACTCACGGAGGGGACTTGTGCTAGCACCCAAGCATTTGCTCAGACGTTCATTACCTCTCGATCTGAGAAGGCAAATCACTTTCTATTTATTCGGACCACAGCTCTTCGGGTGCTGTCCTCTCCTGCCCCTTCCATTAGGATATAAGCTCCTTGAGGGCATGGTCTGTCTTTTTGGCTCTTGTTCACAGCATCCAGCACAGCTCTTGGCACAAAGGAGATCTGGAATAAATAAATGCTTATTGAATTTATTGTCCCATCTAATCCTTTATGGAGGTAACTTGGTGAAGGAGAAAGAATGCTAAGCTGCCCCCCATACGACGCACTCCCAGATAGCTATTCTGGATTCAGAGTACTGCATAGATTCACTTCACAAGTCATATAGCTCATGAGCCCCCACGGATGAGTTCTTTTCAAGAGTTGGCTACAGGGCCCAATTGTCTTAGAGCAAAGGCATTTACTAGAATAGTACCTTAGTAGATCTCCTCAAGCCAAGGGCACAAAGACTTGCCATCCAGAGGAGAGTGAGCAGATGCAGAGGTTCTCATGAGAGCTCCTGGCATGGGGAATATTTGTGGAGGGACAATGTTTGCCTCTGGTGCTGCAGGGACTCTTATCTATGATGGTCTTGTGCATCTCTTCATTTGTGGTAGTGTCTATGGTGGACACACTGATCAGCAGGACCTTCTGGGCATGCTCTCTGCAAGAGCAGCATCTCTGCTGGGCTGCCCACATGGCCACAGTGTCCACATCTCCAGCTTTGGCGATTGACATCTTTGCCTTGGGCACTGACAAGGGAGAGCCTAGAACCAACAGGAACCCTACAACCAATGGGAAATCCACCCTGTTCTGTTCCCTGTTCTGTACCACTCTGGGCATCTGAGTATTCTGTTTTCCAATACTTCCTCCTAGTCCATTTCCTCCATTTTTTGAACCATTGGCTTCATCACTTCTCCTGGAATGAGTGGATGGAGAAAAGGCACTGGAGACCATCAATGCCCAGGGGCTAATCTACTGCCTCTGCCGATCCTTGGCTGACTTTCCTCATTGGCAGTGGATATAAATGGACCACTTCAAAGCATCACACCCTTTACAAACTGCAAATGAATCTCCCCAAGCCTGATGGCCTTTTACTAGATAAGGAGTAAGGAGTCCAGTTTTCTTATGCCTAAGATGAGGTTGTTGGGACAGATGGTCCCTCCTAGTCCTGACATTTCGTGTTCTATACCCTGAAGTCATTCGGGAAACTGGAGATTAAATAAAAAACCATCTGTTTGGTGCTTAAAGCCTTTCATAAGGTGGTCCCTACCTGCCTTTCTAGTCTGCTTCCTCCTCATTTCCATCCATATACGATGAGATCCAGAAACCTTGCTACCCCTTGGGCCTTTTCAGTAGCTGGGCCACCTGCTCATGTTTAGGATTCTCTCTCCACCTCGCTGTGTACGTAGATTGGAATCCCCAGCCCTCAAAATGCTTTAGAGCATAGCCCCAAAGCTGCTGCTTCAAATGCCCTGTTTATGCCTCCCTTGGCTCTGCCCTGACTGAGACTGATTCCTTCCCACAAGCTTCGCATCCTCCTCTTCCTCCTGGCTACCTGGGGCTTCCCATACTCACTTCCCTTTCGCCCATCCCTCTGTAGTGAGCCCAGCTGGAGCCAGGAGCCACCTAAACCCCAGGGAGCTTCCTTTAGCAGCCGCTTGCTGACAACTTGCTGACGAGGTTTGGAAATCCATTATTACCCTGTCAAGCAAAGCGTGTTCTCAAGGAAAAGCAATAAAAAATTCCCAATTGTTGAATCATGAATGTGTGATCTGGGAGTGCTGACGATGGGGTTTATGGTCCTTAAGTGTTACAGCAAGTGAATGTTCTAGGTCCCTCCTATCCATGAAAGACTGATGCTACGTAACATTCACTTATCCAGCCGCCCATCCATCCATCCATCCATCCATCCATCCAATAGTTCAAAAATTCAGAGTTTGAGATTTGGAAGGAACCCCAACATATACAAATGGAATCCCCATCAGAAGCCCCTGGAAAGAGCTCCTCCAGACTCTGCTTGAAGTCTTCCATGAAGGGAGCATCGCTCTTCTACTTGGGGTCAGCTCCTATCACGAGGAAGTGCTTGTCTTTGGACTGCCACAATTTTGGAGAGTTCAGCATCATGAACTTAGAGCTGGAAGGGACCTTAAAAGCCTTCTTCTATGGATGAGAAAACTGAGTCACAGATTGAAATGGCTTGCCTAGAGCTTCACAGCTAGTAAGTGGCTGAGACTAGATTTGAACCCAGTTTCCTGACTCGGGGTACAATGGTCTAGTCACTGTGCCACACTGTCTCTTATTTCTATTGTGCTTTGCTATTTATTCATCAAGCAGTCAGTTGACATATATTAAGTACCTTCCGTATGTCAAGTTCTGGGGATACAAAAGCCAAAGTCCTTTCAGGTAAACTGAGGTGCTAAGAAGCTAAGTATGCTAGTGGTCATGTGGCTAGCAAATGCCTGAGTTAGCCTTGGAGGCCAGCTCTTGGGATGGCTTGCCCAGTGTCCCTTCCCTAGTGTTGGTGCTGAGTAGGGCTGTTAAGAGACTCGGATTCAGAGTGAAAAATCCCTTCTGGTGGGGATCAGAGATCTGAGAGGCATCTTGGGAGGAGGGAGCATCTGATGTGAGCTTCGAAGGATGCAGTGAATTCCATCTGGGGACCGAATAACTATGCCTAACTCAGGGGTCTTCAAGGTAGAGTTGACCGTCTAGAATGAACGTTCCAGAGCATCCTGTTTGATGCTGCCACGCACTGATACACTGTCTGGCGAGGGGCCCTGGGACTGCACTATTTTTTGCCTGAAGCAAGAAGAGGAAGCCAAAGGAAGCCTGGTCCTTCCCCCTCTGTCCCTGAGCCTTCCTCTCCTCCTCTGGGGTTTCAGGTGTTTATATCTGGGAGGCCAATGAGCGCTAGGAGAGCAGAGGTTCTTGGGATGCCGGTGCCTGCCACCGTTACATGCTCCATAAATGATTGTTGATTGACTGACTGAGCTGGGCACTTTCCCTTGTGGCTCATTTTCAAGGACACAGTCATGACCTAGTTATTGTACAAAGGCATTCCCAAGAGCCGCCCGGGAGAGAGTGGTCACTGCTTTGCCTATCACCAGCGCTAACTTACCTCAGCTGGAGCTTTATGGCTTCCCACCAAATGCTTTAGAAGCCTCCATGTGCTAGGGGAGACAGGGTGGACGAGACTGAGCTAAGGAGGCTGTGCTCCCAGGCCTGGTCAAGGACGGATTAGGAAGGAGGAAGCCTGTGATCTGGTGCTCCAGAGGAGGCTGTGCTGGATGGGATTGACCTCTGGGCAAATCACTTAACTTCCAGTGTTCTGGGCAACTCTCTCTATGAGTTGCTGAGATGCTGGGAAGGTACCACACTGGTGGAGAGTTCCCTGTATTCACTAATATATTTCATTAATCCCAGATTCAGTCCCTCTCCCTATCCACTATTTCTTAGGTGACATCTTCTAGTCCTTAAAGGATGCATAGTGGCAGGAATTTAACAAAAGGGGAGACTGAGGCAATTCTCCTGGAAAGATATTCTTTATTAGCAGGGATGTGCAACCTGGTAAGAAAAGGCTCTTATTGGCTTGCCTTCGTTTTGGGCCAAAAGACCCGGAGTGAAGGAAGACCATGACTTTTATGCCTGGAGATCTCTTCCTTCCGATTGGCTCAGCACTTGATCATTTGGATCTCCTCTGGCAAACGTAAGGCAACCCTGATGGGGGGGGGGCATTTTAACGAGAAGATGGGCTTCTTGGCCCCTCTCTATTATTTCATTGTTGGGGGAGCAGGCTAGGAAGCAAGGCCATCTCCTGGGGAGGGCAACTTGCAGGGTAAATAGGAACAAAGGGCCCCACCCAAGCTAGGTTAGGAGCTGAGCCTTTGTGGGGCTGGGAGTGATTACCTCATTCTATGAAGTGCTTCAGAAGAACAAGCTGCTGGCCTTCAGAGGCTGGGGTCCGAGGAAAAGGATGGAGTCACATGGAAATATTGGTAATTCACAATGGAATCCAAGGCAAATTTTCCTTGAATTTATGGCTTCACACCCATTTTCATTGACCATTGGACACATCTAGAGCTTTCCTCAGTTGTAATATGTTGCAGATGACTGATGCCAGCCATACGCCTCCTCCTTTCTCTCTGGGTAATCCCCAGAGGAATCCTTTGGCAACTGTGGGCCTGGATGGCCGTGAGTTATAGCTCATGGCTAAGAGAAACCAATGGACAAGATGGCCTTTGGGTGCAGGACCAGCTTGGCACGCTCACTGAAGCTCCAAGCCGGAGGGCCGCACCTCCCAACCCCATCACGGGGGGCCAGATTGAGAAAGGCCAACACAGTCTAGGCCACAGGGCACAAGCTAATCAGGGAGAATCAAACAGAGATAAATGGACTTACAAAGAAGTCAACTTTGCAAGGATTTGTGTTGGAGAAGTCTATGGGAAGTTCAGTTCAAGGGTCCACTGAACAGTGGTGGCCAAGTTCCAGGTCTTTCAAAGGACCAATGTGTCTGTCAGGTGGGACATCCCATTCAAGATGGTGGGCCTTTCTGTGCCGGAGGGTATCATGAGTCATGAGACAACTCTGAGCCTCCATTTTGGGAAACCTCTAAGGGAAGCATCGGGCCTTCTCAGTCAGTGTCTGACGGGGTCCCAGCCTCTTCTGCGTTGGTATGCTATAATGGGCAAGAACAAGATTTTAGGCGAGATCACTGGCAACATCAGAATAAATAAATGAAATGAATAAATGAAACACTGGATCAAAATCAAGAGATACTTCCTTTCTGGAATGATGTCCCAACCTCTCTCTACTCTAAGTACAGCCTCTCCACCTCCCTCTCTGCCTCTAGGCTCCAGGACTCCCTTTTCCTTGGATGTCTTCCCTTACTCTCTCCAGGTTGGGGATCTCGGCCAGTCCCTGAAAGTACAACTCAAATGCAACATCCTCCAGGAAACCTCCCCAAATGGCCCTTCTCACCTGAGTACCAGCCTTCCTCCTCAGATTTATTGTGGCAAGCGCAGAGATCTGGAGTAGAATCCTACCTCTGCTTTTAATTACTGGTTGGACTTTGGGCAAGTCATTTATTTTCTCTGTCATTTTATGAATCTGAAAAATGGTGAGGTTGGAGTCGATGCTCTCTAGGGTTCTTTCCAGCCCTACATCAATGAATCCAATTAGATCAGAGAAAACCACTGGACAAGGTCTTTCAAACTATTCCTTTGGGAAAAGGAAAGAGATATTAGCTAGAAGATGGGAGGGTTAGGTTGAATTAGAGCTGCTTTGATGGCCACACCCTTCTCCATCCCACCCCTCACCAAGGATCCGTGTCAATTCGGGAATTTACCTCTAATTATTTTATAAATGACAGTAAAAAGCCGCATAGATGGTATGCCTACGAAATCTGTGGATGAGCCAAAGATGGGGGAGGGAGCTGTCTGAATGAGGAGCCTGGGGTACAGGCAGGTCTTGACAGGCCGCCATGGTGGGCTGAATTGGATAGAATGACATTTAGTAGAGACTGATGCAAAGTCTTATACTTGGGTTCAACAACACGGCTTCCCAAATCCAAGGTTGCGGAGGACCAGTTCAACAGAAGTGTGTATCACAAAGATCACCGTGTCAGCGGCCATGGGAGACGCCTCAGAATGTCCAGCACCAGGAGGCGAGAGGCCCTCTGAAAACAGACCTGGTTTCTGGTGTTCCGTTCTATCCACCATGACTTAAGAAGGAAGTTGCTAAGCTAGAGTGTCAGGGGAGAACAGCCCAGATGGGGCTAAAACTCGAGTCTGTGTCATTAGAGGACCAGCTGAAGGAATGAGGAATGGAAGATTTAGCCTGGAGAAAAGAAGATTTGGGAACTGTCTCCATGCATTTGAAGGGCTGGCGTTTAAAGAGAAGTTAGTCCTGTTGAAGAATGGTGGCCACAAGTTGTAAAGAAGAAGGTTTGGACCAGACACTAGGAATGCTTCTTAAGGATGAGCTCTCCAAGAGGGGAGCTCTTGTCTCCAATTCCCTACATGTCTTCCAGCAAAAGCTGCATGGTACAATGGTGGGGCACCAGGGATGTTAATTATTATTATTAAAATGTAACTAAATGGTTTGTGGGTACACACTGGGTTGAAGGAGAGACAGGACCAACCAGGATAGGGAGACCAGGGTTCACTGCCGAGCTTTTACTGACACAGGAATGGCAGTTGGCCCAACGGTCACCCAGCTCACCCTAGGCCAGGGTCTATGGAACCAGCAGGCATAGGTAAAAGTTTATACAGTTTAATTGAGGGAAATAATAATTGAAGGATGGGAATAAGGGATTCTATACTTAAACCTAAGGGCAAACCACAGAGGCAGGGAAGGACTTAACTACACTATTCTATTGACCTAAGCCAGGCAGGGCCCAAAGGAAGCAGTACTAAAGTCACAGGGAAAGCTTCTTCAGACCTGGTTCCAGCCAGGTTTGGTCACCTCAGCTAAAGGGCCTGAGGGTGGCTTTGGGATCTCACGGTAAATCCAAGGATGGTCATACAATGCCAAGAGCCAACTCCACCAGGTGATCCCAGGTACCCAGGTAGAGAGAGTGAGTCTGCCATGCTGTCCACCAGATCCCAAACCACTTCCCTACTTGGTGCAGCTCTGCAGGTCTTGTCCACTGCTGAAAGCCTCCACCTCTCAGGATCCAGGGAATCTGGATGCAGTTTTTCCCCAACTCTGAGATCTCCCAGGGCTAGAACAGTTATGTCCAAAGACTAATGGAGTCTCTCCCAGAGCGCAAGCCCCACTTCCTGCTCCTTCATTCCATCTTGGAATCCTCCAGCCCTTCCTGCTAGGTCCAACACTGTTACTAAATTAATTGCTAAATAAACCCTCACAACAATGGTCACTGCTTAATTCAAATGTCTGAAAATAACCATAATACTCATTCAAAGCATTTTGGATGAAGAAGAGATGTAAAGCCCCCTGGTTACCCAGAAGGGATGCCCACTACTGCATCCCTAAGCAGTGGCCATGCAGCTTTTGCTTGAAGACATGTAGTGAGTGATCAGGAAGCCATCTTCTGTGAACAAGGACAGATCTAATCCTTAACTGCACCAAGTAAACAAACTTGAAGTATTTGAAAAAGTGATTCCCTCCCCCAAAGAGAGAGCTCTTCTTTCCCAGTGCCCGGCAGCAGAATTTCCTGCTATTTCTGTTTATGGACAGCATATTCTTCATTGTATCACCCTGCGTGCGGCCAAGCTGCTGGGAAAAGTTTGAGAACCACTTTCCCCAGAGAAAACCTACATCTGGAGACATGCTGTATTTGTCTAGATTTTCTTTGGATGCTCTTCCCCCGGAAAAGTTGTTGGTTACAATCCTCTATCAACATTTAACCAGGATACCCCTAGTGGATGTTGTCGCTCATGGTCTTCCAGTGGAGGGAATTCCTCCTTTTCTAAAACACCAGAAGTGATGAAATTTTATTGCAGACCCCAAGAACTCCGCCCTAGACCCTGGATTTCCATTTCCTGTTGAGCTCCCATTCTTCACGTTCCTTCCTCTCTCATATTCCCTTCTTCCTCACCAGTCCTTTCATGATTACCACCCTTGACTTTTCCTCAGAACTTTCTAGTGGGAGACCTTTCCATGCAATCTTCTAACAAGAGGACCCAATTCCAAGAGTGTCCCTATGAGAGGCTCCCAACACCCAAGTGACCTTGTTCTTCTTTAAATATTATGGACGTGAGTAGCTGGGTAGCTCAGTGGATTGAGAGCCAGGCCTAGAGACAGGAGGTCCTGGGTTCAGATCCAGCCTCAGACACTTCCCAGCTGGGTGACCCTGGGCAAGTCACTTGACCCCCAATGCCCACCCTTACCACTCTTCCACCTAGGAGCCAATACACAGAAGTTAAGGGTTAAAAACATAAATGAATAAACAAACAAACAAATAAATATCATGGATGTGTAGTTCATGGGGAGATACACTGTGATATAGGTTTCCAATAAACACTTTTAGGGAAATATTCCTAAGAGTAATGATGGCTCATCATAAATGGTTTCAGAAATGGGAAGATGAGTCATCGATATTACCATTTCTGCTGAATTCTAGAAGTTTATAAAAACCCTGGAATTCTCTAATCAGAAGAGAGTTTTGAACTAAAAATAGATTTGTTCTTGTTTTTTTAAGTAAACATCATGTGAATTGGGTCTACATGTGAAAATGAGGGTCTCTCGTGCACAGCTTCAAATGGCTTTAGACGCCGGATCCGGAACAAACTCGTAAATAGCCAGTGTGGACAATGACCCATCCCTCGCCTCATTAAAGGCTTTCCTTTTACTTCTGTACTGGCAGCAATGCAATGAGCCAGGACAATTCTGAAGGATTTATGGAAAAGATGCTGCCCACATTCAGAGGAAGAACCGTGGGAGTGGAAACACAGAAGAAAAGCAACTGCTTGACCACATGGGCCGATGGGGACATGACTGGGGATGTAGACTCGAAGCTACTACACCAAGGCAACTATCAGCCATTTGGAAACAGGTCTTGATCGATGACACATGTTAAAACCAGGGGAAATGCGCATCGGCCATGGGGGGGTGAAGGGGAAGGTGGGAGCGTGAATCATGTAACCATGTTAACTTTTCTAAAAAATAATTATTATTAAATGTTAAAAAACCAAAGGCTTTCCTTTTGGGTAGCACTTCCTGATGGCCCCAGATGAGGGAAGTGGGAATGGCAGGGAGGAGCTCTTGCAAAGTGAAAGCGAGATTCGATTCGACAGGTGAGACCTCTTTAAGTGCTGAAAGACTTTCTGTGAAAGGACCAAAGCGGGATGCAGTGCAAGCCGTGGGCACTGTGGCTCCAGGGTCTACGAGAGAATGTGGGCATCCTTAGCCCGCCACGTTGGCCGCTGGCAAAATTCAGCTCTAGCGGGATTCCCTCCTGAGAGGCCAGTGTGAACTCCAGCGCATTTTGTCTTTTCAAGGAGCCGCTTCCTAGAGCTGTGGAGAGGCGGGAGAGCCATCTCTCAGGCAGCCAACAAACGTCCCCTTTCCCGTGTCATCGAAGGAGATGGCAGAAAACCAGTTCAGTGGGCAGAGAGAGGCATTTACAGCAGCAACGCCTGCATTATTTAACACCTTCTGGGAGAACGCTTTGCACCAGCAGAACCATGCTAGCCCCCTCTGTTCCCCAACGTCCTGGAAGGAAAACAAGGCAGGGACCTGGTGGAAGCCTATCTGAGATGCTTCCTGGGAGGCTGGGGTGAGCCGAGGTCCCCCCCCCCCGGCCCAGGATTCTGGGGGGAGACTCTGAAATGCTGAGATTACTTCTGGGGGGGTTCCTACAGGGAGATGATCTGGGGGTCTTTCTTTAGGGGCTGAAGCATGTGTTGGGCCTTAAAGGACGGCCATAAGATGGACAGACAGAGATGGGGGGATGCAGGAAAGGAGGGGACGGGATGACCGGCCAGGGATGTAGAATGAGGGAAGCACATTCAGCCAGGGTGGCTGAGTACAGGCTGTGTGGGGGGAAGATAAGCAGCCCCCTGGGCTGAAGGTGTCCATTATTCTATTTGATGCTTGCCATCCCGGCGGGAGGCTGGCAAAGGGGTGCACGGCTGCCTCCAGTTTAAAGTCCGGTATCAGAACAGAGAAATGATTCGCAGGGGACGAGTAGTCAGGGGGGGACAGAATCAAGAGCAGAAGTCGGGGTCCACAGAGGAACTAATGCCGTGAACAATGAGCTCATGAACTATGGCCCGAAGTGGGGACCGAGAGAGACAGCACGAATCCAGGCACCCGGGAGGGAGACGTGCAGAGACGTGTCGTTGCTCAGTCATTTCGGCCGTGTCTGACTCTCCGTGACCCGCCTGGGCGTTTTCTTGGCAGATACTCCGATGGCCGCCGTCTCCTTCTCCAGTTTGTTTTACAATAGCGTTAGGTGGCTTGCAAGCGTCACACAGCCGATGAATGTCTAATAACGGATTTGAACTCAGATCTTCATGGCTTCAGACCTGGCACTCTCTCCCTTGGACCGCCTGGCTCAGAGGTTCCCAACCTCTTTTGGCCCCCTTCCCAGAACAAATATTACTTAGCACCCTGGAAATGATGAATGTAATACAAAAGAGTGGCCATCGCCGCCTCCCTGGACCGCGGCACCAGCAGGGGGCGGTGGCGCCCACTTGGGGAATCCCTGACCTAGCTGCTACGTGGAGAAGGGAGCCCTCAGACCCAGCCGGGGCGGGCACCGAGTCCCATCCGAGGGGCTCCTCTTGGGGTGCGAAGGCTCCTCACGTCCCCCTCGTCTGTCGGATGGGGCTGCTGGCGATGGCGCAGTGAGGACGGGTTTCCATCGCCCAAGAGCTGCCCTCTCCAGCACACCAGGAGCCCTTCTGATCCTCTCAGCGCCCCCAGGGGTCAGTCACGGGCGGGCAGAGGAAGGGTTGGAAGGGAACTCAGAAGCCCTTCGGCCTTCCTCTCCCCCATCCCCCAGCTTTACAGATGAGAAGACAGACGTTCAGAGACGTCCCATGGACGTCGGGCGCCCAGATTCCTCCCTTTCCCCGCTGAGGCCGAGGAAGCTACTGCCCCCCCCACCTGTGTGCCTGCTGGGGTCCGGCAGCGGGGGTCCGGCAGCGGGGGTCCGGCTCGCTTCCTGCCCCGCCAGTGCCCTGTCCTGGCGCGCACCGAGTCTCTGCCGCATCCCGGAGGCGAGCTCAGCGTCCCGAACACTCCTCCATGAGACGATGGAGCACAAGCCCTGGGAAGTCAGACTGTTTGCCAAGAGTATTTGAACCAGAATATTAATATGCTTTATGTTTCCAGATGAAAAACCTTCCTCAGACCCACACTGCCAGCTGAAGCAAGCCCGGGCTCTGCCCCACAGCTTGGCATTCGAGGCCCTCCACTGTCCGGCCTCCGATCGCTTGTAGCTTGGCTCCCCCCTGATGCCCGTGTCGTGGCCAGCCTGGAGGTCTGTGTGGCCTTGGACACTGGCTCCTTGGGGGGGGGGCTAAGTGGCACTTCATGCTCCCACACTTGCCCCCGTCCCGCCTAGCCACTTCTCCCCTCTGGACGCCCGAGGCTGCTCGTCCGCCCGTTCTTGCACCTCTGAGCGGTTCAGAGAGCTTCCCGTCTCCCCCTGGACATTCGTGCAGGGTCGTGGGTCATCTGACGGCTGTGTCCTCCCCGGGAGCCAAGGCCAGGCCAAAGCTCCGCAAATAGCCCCAAAGCTGGGCTGAGTTCAGCACTCAACAAGCATTTCCCAAATGACTGGGTTCCAGGCCCAACGCTGGGCACCAAGACAAAAATGAACAGAGAACTTCCAATGGACGGGCTGGAAACAAGCTTTCAGGAGAGTCACTAGATGGTGGCACAGTGGGTAGAGCCCTGGGCTGGGGGCCCAAAAACCTGGGTTCAAATCCTACTTTAGATACTCAGTAGTGACCCTGAGCAAGTCACTTCCCATGACTCTGACTCAGTTCCCTTATCTGTAAGATGGAGATAATAATAACATTTACCTTTTAGGGTTGTCATGAAGATACAAATCTCAAAAGGCTTTATAAATGCTAGATATTCGTATTATTATTGATAACAATTAAGAACATTCTTCGGGAGGACGATCTCAGCTCCCTTTCACCCGGGCCAGTTGGGTCTCCAGCTGTGACTGCTGCCTCCCCTCTGGGCTCTAGGAATAGCCCTGAAGGATTGGGGGTGTCTTCTCTAAGGCTATCCAGACTATCAGAGTCCCTACACCAATAATAATAATAATAAGAAGAACCTCAACTAGCATTTAAATAGCACTTTAAGCATGTTTGAAGATAGCATCTCAGGCAGTTAGGTAGCACAGTAGACAGAGTGCCACACCTGGAATCGGGAGGACATGGGTTCAAATCTGCCCTCAGACACTTCCTAGCTAGGAGACCCTGGACAAGTCACTTAACCCCCATTGCCTAGCCCTTGTTGATATTTTGTTTGAGAATTGACACTAAGACTATTTTTTAATAGTGTCTCATTTCATTTCATTTTATTTATTTTTATTTTTTTAAAAACCCTCCCCTTCCGTCTTGGAGTCAGTACTGTGTATTGGCTTCAAGGCAGAAGAGTGGCCAGGGCTTGGCCATGGAGGTTAAGGGACTTGCCCAGGGTCACCCAGCTGGGAAGTGTCTGAGGCCAGATTGGAACCCGGGACCTCCTGGCTCTAAGCCTGACTTTCAAACCCCTGAGCTTCATTTCTTCTTAGCGAGGGCTATTTCTCTTCAGGTCGCTTGATAAGATCCACAGACATCAAACTTCCTCTTGAGGCTGGGGGCGCTCTTTCTCGCCAGCACAAGCAGTCCAGGGGGGAGAGAACTCCTGCTTAGCTCTGAACTTGCCTCCTCGTCTAGCCAGGCTCCTGCGTGATCTGAGATGCTGCTGGCAAGATGGAGCCTCTTCTGAAGTTCCCAGAATCCTCCTCTGGTCAAGGCTGCGGGGCAGGGGCTGCTGCTGCTGCGGGAGGGAGAGGGCGAAGGAGGCAGAGCCCAGGATGCGTCCAGAGCGCCCCTCGGCCCCCCCCAGCCTCCTTCCTCCGGGGGATCTTTCTGGGATTTAGAACTCGGCTCCCACCTGCTTAGATTCGAACCAGCTCCAACCCCAGTTCGTAACGCCCTCGGGGCATGCCAGGCCTCCCCCTCCCTCTGGAACACTTTCCCCAAAGGTCTGAAAGCCTTCCGTGGATGCCTTCAGGCTCTGGGAATCGGGCAGGAGTGACACTTTGTCCTTGACTCCATGGGGCTGGGGTGGGAAGAGAGGATGTGATGAAAGCGATTGGCTCCAGTTTTCTCTACGAAAGGGAAATTCAAAGTCATGGGAGTGGGGGTAAAGGCATCAAAAGCAGCCTTGAGAGTGGCACTGGCTGGGAGGTGAGCTGTCTAAGTAACAAGGGATTCTGGAGGGGAAAAGTGAGGGAGGGAAGGGGGGGGCAGGACAGGGCAGGCCAGGACACAGGGACGGGAGATGAAAGGGCATGCAAATATTGTGAGAGCAAATATTGTAATCTATTTGGGCAGAAATGTGGAGTAGTTAAAGGGGAGCCAGTACTAAGCCCGGAAATGCAGGCTGGAAGGAGACTGGGAAGGGCTGCAAAAGCCAGAAGAAAAATTCATGTTTATCCTAGAGGCTAGAGGGGAGTCGTTGGAACTTCTTCCACTGTGTGTGTGTGTGTGTGTGTGTGTGTGTGTGTGTGTGTGTGTGTGTGTAGGGAGGGAGAGACAGACAGACAGACAGACACAGAGAGACAGAGACAGAGACAGAGAGAGACAGAGAGACTGAGACAGAGAGACAAAGACAGAGACAGAGACTGAGAGAAAGAGACTTGTAAGGAATTAAATTAAGGGTTTGACTAAGTATGGTGGTCGCCAATTTAAAATATTATAGCTCAAGTCAAAATAACTTTTAATAGCTTTTACTTACAGAAAGGTGGAGGGAGTGAAAGTAGAGAAATGCAAAAAGAGGGTAGAGAAGATGTCTAGCTTATCACAGTAAATATTGCTCCAGTGCTCAGCCCTGCAGGGCTTGTTAACGCTCCACTGGAGTTCCATCCACATGGCCTCCTCCAAGAAGGGAAGGTCTCTCCAAAACTAATCTCTCTCCAGACATCAGGAAAGGAAGGCCAGCTATTCACTCACGCAAGAAACAGTCCAAGTCCCAAGTTACCTCCAAGAGGCAGGTCACTGGTCGAAGATAACTACCAAAGACGATGAAGAAGGCTATCTCCAGAAGACTGCTTGCAGAAGATGCTCTCCAGTCAAAGAAGTTCAGGGTTTTTATAGTGACTTTTTGTCCCTTCCTCTCTTCACAGGGGCCAACCACAGCTTCCAAATCGCCTCACACTGCGCAGGAGGCAGTGTCTGTGGGATTCATCTCTCATCCTCTGAAGGTGTCAACTCTTATCAAAAGGATTCACACATTCCTATTCCTTAGAGAAGCCTTATCTCCAACTTGTGTAATCAAGTCACTCCCTCTTGGGAAGCCACTACCTAATACCCACAGAAAAAAGGAGGACTCTAGTGATGACCAGAGAGAGGGATCCCACATTGAACTCCCTCTTTCTCTCACTAGGACCCTCTTTTTACAAAGGGTACTTAACATTTGATTAGATCTTGAAATGGATAAGTCTGGGACTTCCCTTGGGTGAGTTCTCTGCAGACAGGGGCAAAATTGGGGTCTTCAGATTTCAAGGTGACTGGTACAAAGTGGGAAAAGTTTGTTGCTTTTTGGGGGGTGGGGGTGGGGGTGATGGGTGAGATAATGATTTCTGTTTTGGATATATTCAGTTTGAGATGCCAAGTTAGAGATCTGGGTAGAAATGTCCACAGAGAGAACCTAGGGCTGGACATCTTGAACAGGGGTCATCTGTAGAGTGGAATCCATAGAATGGGTGACTTCACCAGGAAGCCTGTAGAGAGAAAGGAGAAGGGACCTGGGGAACATGCATGTAGAGGGAGTGGGGTGTGAACAATGATCCAGTGTAAAGAAGGCTTAGATGGAGTGGTCAGAGGTGTAAGACGAATAGCAGGAGAAAATATATTTGATTCCAGCCCCCATCCAGTACATTCTCTACCAGCCACTCATTTATTCAATAACCCTTTCTTGATTGGCTACTCTGTGCCAGGCACAATGCTAAGCCTTAAGGATATGTAAAAAGGCAAAAATTGGTTCCTGCCCTCAAGGAGCTCTACTTCTAATGGAGGAGACCCAGTGCTATAAATCCAAGAGCAGAGGATTTAACTGAGACCTGAGGGGAAATAGGAATTAAGCAATTGAGTCCTTCTCACCTCCTCAGCTCCTCAACTCTTACAAAACAGATACAGGCTTCCTAGACCAGAACCTGTGGGGAGGGAAACGCCTCTCCAGGAAGCTCATGCTTCAAGTTAGTTTGAAGTTTGCCAAGCAGACCTGGCTGTGTTAAGCCTTGCAGCATGGCCTCTTGCAACTTTGGCCCAACCTAAAATCTCCATCACTTCTTGGCTCCCTCCTGCATTGGATCACCATGGTGTCTGGGAAGCCCCTACCTGCATCTCCTCCTGGCAGCTGTCTCTGCCCACGAGAAGTGTTCTGGTGGGCTCTTAGAGAGGCTCAGCAAGGCTACCTCCTTATGCTGCCCCACCCCAGCTAGGCGTTGCTCCCCTTGTGTCTTTGGGATTTTCAGACTTCCCCCTTTCAATTCCCCCCAAACTCCCTTTCTTTTAGCTGAATTAGGGCAATTGAATTCCACTGACCACATCTCTGCCTTAGAGTACATCCTGGCTTGCATCTGCCTTCTTATTGTCCAGCTGGCCAGCTCGTCCCAAAGAGCTTTTATGGCCTCCATATGAGTTTTTCTGAGACCGGGGACGGACAAACTAGCTAACTCTTTTCATTTGTCTTTTAAATGTCTGTCATGCCCTCAGAATAATTAGGATTGTCCATGTGAATGACCTCAATCTCCAGAAAGGTCTAGAAACACTGGAGAGGGAGGAGAAGGAGGAGGTTTCTGTTTCCCTTTAAAAGCTTTTATCCTCCACACATTCTCATTGTGACCTCCGAGGTGGCATGGACAGGTATTTTTAGACCAAATTTGCAGATAAGGGAACAAATAGAGAATTTAGGTGACTCAAACATTGTCACAAAGCTATTTAGGGGCAGATGCAGATTGGTCTTTTTGCTCCCTACCCTGTGTGAAATCATGGTGGCCTCATATTTTACATCTGTCAAATGGGATGATACTTGTCATAAAACAAAAATAGGACTGAAATCCATACCATACAAGGATTGGCTGAAAGACTTGAGTAATGTTTAGTCTGGAGAGAGGAGACTTAGAGGACACATAATAGTTTTTTGAGATGGGGGAGGCGGCTCTAGGATTAGACTTAATCTTTTTGGCCAATAGTGAGTGAAAGTTGCAGAGTGAAGATTTCGATATAATACAACAATGAGCCCTGCCCCCAAAATGGAATGGGCTGCCTCAGGAGATAGAGAGTTCCTTCTTCTAGAAGCTAGATCACTGTTTATTGGACTTGGTATAGAGAAGATTTTTGTTTAGAGATGAGTTGGATGGAGTGAAGCCTCTTCCTTGCTTCCTTTTTAAACCCTTACCTTCTGTCTTAGAATCTACACTAAGTATCCATTCCAGGACAGAAGAGTGGTAAGCGGTAGGCAAAGGGGGTTATGCTCAGGAAAACAAGGGGATGCCCTTCAATTGGGGAATAGCTGAACAAACTGTGGTATCTGTTGGTGATGGAATACTATTGTGCTCAAAGGAATAATAAACTGGAGGGATTCCATGTGAACTGGAAAGACCTCCAGGAAGTGATGCAGAGTGAAAGGAGCAGAACCAGGAGAACATTTTACACAGAGATGGATACACTGTGGTACAATTGAATGTAACGGACTTCTAGCTGCAATGCAAGGATCCCCAGAACAATTTTGTGGGACCTATGAGAAAGAACACTATCCGCATTCAGAGGAAGAACTGTGGGAGTAGAAACACGGAAGAAAAACAACTGCTTGAGCACATGGATTGATGGGGATACTATTGGGGATGTAGACGCTAAACGTTTACCTTAGTGCAACTATCAATAATATGGAATAGGTCTTGATCAATGATACATGTAATGCCTAGTGGAAATGTGTGTTGGCTCCAGGGGGCAGAGTTTGGGGGGGAGAGGGAAGGAACATGAATCATGTAACCATGAGAAAATATTCTAAGTTTTAAAAAAATAAATAAATGAAGTGACTTGCCCAAGGTCACATAGCTAAGAAGTATCCATGGTCAAATTTGAATCTGAGACTTCTTATCTCTAGACCTGTCCCTCTAACCACTGAGCCATCTAGCTGTCCTCTCTGAAGCCCCTTTCAACTCTGAGGCTCTCCACATGCTATGAGGTGAGACCATAATGAGACAGACCATTCTCCCAAGCCTTCCTCAATTTGACAGACTGGATCCCCACAGCATGGCTCCTCTATCTCCATGGCCTTGAGTGGCTGGGCATTGTTTTCATTTAATTATTAATTACAACTCATGAGCCCCCATTAGTGGGTTTCCCATCACAGCTCTCAGTTACTATCCATCAGCCAGTCTGAATTAGCTTTTACTAAGGTGACATAATAGGAAGAGTTGGCACAAAATACTTTCCTGATCCTTCTCAAAATCTGTGGCAGATTCGCCAACAAATCTCTAC
Source organism: Gracilinanus agilis (assembly GCF_016433145.1). Classification (NCBI taxonomy): domain Eukaryota; kingdom Metazoa; phylum Chordata; class Mammalia; order Didelphimorphia; family Didelphidae; genus Gracilinanus; species Gracilinanus agilis. The sequence goes on along the minus strand of NC_058131.1, from coordinate 3,844,537 downwards.
AAAATCCGGGCGAATGTGGGCCCAGCAGTACATGTGGCAAAGGGGCTTGAGGGGAGCTAAGACTTCCGTATGGAACTCCAGCGGTGTGGAGGCATCGCTGAGTGACTGTGGGATGACGTACTCTGCCGGCCCGAACGCCGTTCCTAGAAGTCCTTTTGTTGTGGCGCTCCGGATGTCGTACAAGGTGTGGCCTCACTTTTCTGCTCTGAGCAGAATCTCTGAGCCTTGAACCTGCCATTTCTTGCAGACACGAAGGTCCTTGTCAGCTGCTCTTGTCCCTGGGACACTGCTGTCCAAGCCTCAGCTTTCTTGGCTGTAAAATGGAGCTGAGAATAGAACCTCCCTCCAAAGGCTGCCATTAGCGCTCTGGGGAACTAATAATGCACACAAAAGACTTAATGAGCCTTTGGGGTTTTCGCTAAAACTTTGCTAGCTCTTTTCATCCTCCATCTTTCCCCAGAGGCCATCATGGGCTCAGCCGAGTGTGTTTCAATTCAATTAAACACACACAAAAATAGTGTAAATTCCTAGTCTGTGACCTAGTGTGTCGTGGAGCAAATTGCCATCACTCGAAGCTCCTGCTGCAGTTGATGCTTAAGACAATTCCATGCTGTTGTAATGGCTCCAAATGCATTCAATGTATATGTCTACTGTGAAAACTTGAGAAACCAAGTACATGGCTAAGCCACTCCTCACTAGAAGAGGGGAAAGCCCTAATGCAAGTCACACAGCTTCGAAAGGGTATAGCCAGAATTTGAACCCAGGACTCTTGATCCCACATTCGATGCTCTTTCCACTAACACGTGTTTCCTGGAATAGCTGCGAGATGGCCCCATGTGTTGTGCTTTGGGATAACTCAGAGAATATTGGAGAATGGCAGGAGGCCAGGACCTCTCTGGAGACCCCAGGCCTCCCAGGGATGGTGGAGGGGAAGCAGAGGGGCTGAACACACTGGCTGACAGGGTGAGGACCAAGGAGTGAATCAATGGAGATGAGAGTCTCCTTAGCAAGAGGGTGAAGGCTAGGCCTGACCGTGCCATTCAGAGCCTTCTTGGCTCGGGGGACTCTGTGATAACCGCCTCATCTGTAGCATTAGGCTGGGACAAAGAAGGTCCTTAAGATGGCCCTGTGGAGGAGGGAGGAGAATGATTGGTGTCCATTTTGTAGCTGACAAGTCAGGTCCAGAGAAAGGACTGTCTCTGCCTCTGCCTCCTACTCTGTCTCTCTCTCTGTCTCTCTGTCTCTCTGTCTCTCTGTCTCTTTGTCTGTCTCTCTGTCTCTGTCTCTCTGTCTCTGTCTCTCTGTCTCTCTGTCTCTTTGTCTGTCTCTCTGTCTCTGTCTCTCTGTCTCTCCTCTCTCTCTGTCTCTCTGTCTCTGTCTCTCTGTCTCTTTGTCTCTCTGTCTCTGTCTCTGTCTCTCTGTCTCTCTGTCTCTCTGTCTCTCTCTCTGTCTCTTGCTCCCTCCTTTTCTCTTTTTTCTCTCTGGCTGTCTCTGTGTTAGGGCATGACGCTGGCTCTAGAAGGCTGCTCCAGGACAGATCTGCATGCCAGGAAGGGGTTGGCCCCTCATCTAAGGGAGGAAGACCAGATTAGCTGAGCCCAGAGAGGCCCATGGCCAGAGGGGTGCCTAGAGGGCAGGCCTGGAGATTCTCGGGGCCTCTTCCATTGTCAGCCAGCTTCTGACCCAAGAGCGAGGGGCTCTCCACCTCCCTTGGCCCAAGTTCGCCACTCCCAGCCTCCAAGGTCTAAGCTGTTTGTCCCTCTAGTGCTTGGATGGAGAAGCTGAGACGGGCAGCTCATTCCTGCATCCTAGTGGACAGAGAGGACGCTGATGTCGTGGGACCCAACATCCAGCCTCTGTCAGGAGCCGGACCCTCTGGAGACAGACAGGAGTGAGTCCTGCCCCTGGCAGTTGTTCCCTCCTTGTCGCTCTCCTCTTTGGGGCGCTCTTGGGCTGCTGTAGTCCCTGTACGTTCCCTCGGACCAGCCCGGCTGGGCTTCACTTCCATGGCGGGGCAAAGCGTGAGCACCCATCCACACTGGGCATCGGCCCCAGGGAGTCCCTTCCCCGGCTCTGGGGCAGGACGGGGCCTCGGAGACCAGCCCTCTCGGCAGCATGTCTCCAACAGGGTTGTCCAGCCTCTGACTGAAGTCCTTCAGGGACGGGGAGCTCACCACCTCCCCATGCAGCCCTGGAAGGCTCACGACTCCTGCTTCGTGGTAGCCTTTCTCCATCCTTCCTGGTGCCTTCCTGCAGCCTAGTACCAGCCTTGGAGTCAGAGGACTTGAGTTCAGATCCTTCCTATGGGACCTTGGACAAGTCATTTCCTTTCCTTGGGCCCGTTTCCTTGCGTGAGGAGGCTGTCCGAAGTGCCTTCCTAGTCCCTGGTGGCTCTGCTCTGGGATGCTGGGGCTGCCCGCTGGAGCCCCCCTCCGGTGCCTGAAGGTGCCCCGTGGGTGCCCCCAACCTTGCCTTTTCTGGACTCAAGCAGGGCTCACAGGCTTGTGGGAACACGGAGGTTCCTTCGATGGGAAGCTCCTGGAGGGCAGGGGCGGCCTTTTGTCCGGCGCCATCCCTGGACCTAGCAGAGTGCCTGGCATGGAGGAGGGCATCAGTGATGCTTATTAAACTGACCTGGCCAGGGATGGAGCTGCCAGACGTGGCTCACTGTCGTGGCCGAGGGGGAGCGCCGACGCCGCCTCCCCTGGGGTTCTTGGAGAAAGGACGGCCATGGGGGGGCCTCCCGCGTCCAAGGACCCAGAGGGAAAGCGAGGCAGCTGCCCGAGGGTCGCCTCCTCAGGTTTTCCTGTGGCCAGGCAGTTCCCAGGAGCGACGAGCCTTCTCTCGTCTTCCAGGAACGCTTCCTTCTGCGGCCGCCCATCTGCAGTCGGGGCTCCCCCGGCCCTCACTGGCCTCCTTCTGGGGGTCCCTCCTCCACTTCTGGGGAGGGCTCAGACCGGGATGGAGGAAGAGCTCGGGAGCCCCATGCGGTGGGCCTCCCAGTCCCCCCAGGCTTATGAGCAGAAGGGAGGCTCCCCGCTCCCCGAGATGGGGGGAAGGATTGCTTTGAGGGGGCAGCTTTTCTTCAAAGCCGACGGGAGGAAAAACCATGGGGAGAGGCGAGGGCCACCTTGGAGGGTTTGGACAGCCTTGAATGTGGAAGGGCACTGGCCTGTTCTGCTTGGCCTCCGGGGGCAGAACCAGGACCAAAGAAGGGGGTGGGGAAGGATTTCAAGGGAGACAGGTTTGGCCCCAAATCACTAATAATAATAGTGAGTGTGTATCATGCTTTGTAGTTTGCTCAGCTCTGTGTCTCAGTTGATCCTCACGATAGACCTGAGAAGTAGCTTATTCTTACCTTCATTTTACAGATGAGGAAACTGAGGCAGACAGAGGTTAAAGTGCTTTGCCTAGGGTCACACCGCTAGAAAGTGTCCAGGGCAGGATTTGAACTCAGGTCTTTCTGCCTCCAAGTGCCATTCTCTAGCCTGTGATTCCTCTAGGTGGTTAACCCTCAGGGAATGGGTGGCTCTCCTGTCACCCCTTTCTCCACTGACACTAGTCTAGCTCAGCAGCTCATCACCTTTTTCATGGACTATTGCAGCAGCCTTCCCATGGCCCCTGCTTTGTGATGCAGAGTCCCCCTGCAGAGCGAATTCCCCAAGGAGATCGGAGCCTGTAGACCAGTGGCAGAGCCTGTAGACAAGAGAGAGGGGAGGACTTGAAGTCAGGAAGATCTGAGTTCCAATCCTGCCTGAGACACTTCCTAGCGGTGTGACCCTGGGCAGGTAACTGGTTAAGCAGCTCACCTAATTTACTAAGCACCTACTATGTGCCCCCTGTCAAATGCAGACGCTTTCTAGGGCTTTTCCCCTGGCTCTAATCTAAGAGAATAAATGTTTGGGGGAAGGGGAGGCCCAGTGCACAGAGCACTTCCCATTTGAATTCAGTTTAGGAAACATTAAAAAACCAACTGCCTAAATGTAATGATTTACTTTTTTATGGCATTGATGAAATCCCGAGCAAGAATGGCAACAACCCAGACAACATAAGAGACTCCCAACAAAATCAATCGTAGAATAAGAAACCAAATCAAAGGTTCAGCCAGAGAAACAAAACCAAAGGAACCAGAGCCTGTAAACAAGTTGTAGGAAAATTACTAGGAAAAGAGGCTGTGAATGATCACAGGGAAAACTTTCTCCTGATCTTTACTAACTGGGTGGGAAGAGGCATTTATTAAGCACCTACTGTGTGCCAGGCACTGTGCTAAGAGCTTTACGCAATTTCCTAATTTGATCCTCCCAACAACTCTTAGAAGTAGGGACTGGTCTTAATCCCATTTTATAGATGAGGAAACTGAGGTGGACAGAGAATAAGTGACTTACCCAGGGTCACCCAGCTAGGAAGTGTCTGGGACTGAATTTGAACTCATTAATCATTTAAGAGATAGAGAGCCAGTACCAGAGTCAAGATAGCCTGGGCTCGAGCCTACCCTGACACATACCTTCTGTGGGACAATGGACAGATGCAGGGGGTCACAGGGCCATAGAGTTAGAGGCAAGAAAGAAAGGCTACGAGTCTTTTTGGGAGGGACCTTGGAAGTCAGTGAGTCTAAGCTCCTCATTTTAGAGGAGGGGTCTGAGGCTCAAAGAGGTTTAGGGTTTTTCCAGTGTCACATGCATGCTACTATCTGTGGTGGGATCAGAACCCAGATATTTCTGCTTTCTGAGTTCAGCTCTGCCTGTGACACCCCACTGCCTTGTGGCTGCAGGACATTCTCTAAGGCAAGAAAGGTCACTAATGTGCACTGGAGGAGGGAGGGAGGCTCCACACAGATGAAACCCAAGAGCTGGAACTTCCCCTTATTCCCTCTCTGGACTTCTCCAACTTCTCATTTTCCAGCTCTCATCCATCCATCCATCCATCCATCCATCCATGCACCCATCTATCTATCTATCTATCTATCTATCTATCTATCTATCTATCTATCTATCCATCTCTGTCTATCCATCTATCCATCCATCCATCTATCTGTCTTTGTATCTATCTATCCATCTGTCTATCTATCTGTCTGTCTATCTATCCATCCACCCACCTATGTATCTATGTATGTATCTATGTATCTATCTATCTATCTATCTCTGTCTATCTATCTATCCATCCAACTATCTATCTATCTATCTATCTATTCATCCATGCATCCATCCATCCATCTATCCATATGTCTATCTACCTATCTATCTAATCTGTCTATCCATCCATCTATCCATCTGTCTATCTATCTATCTATCTATCTATTCAACTTTCAGTCTGTCTCTATCTGCCTATGTATCTATTGTCTATAAAATTTCCCTCATCCATTCAGTTTCATTGTGTGTATATCTTTATTTTCCAAATATGTTTCTTGTAAGCAATAGATAGTAGGATTTTGTTTTCTTATCCAATCTGTTGTTCTTTATAATTTTGTTGGATTCTTTAATCCATTCACGTTTAAAGTTAATTTGCTATTTTCCTCAATTTGTCTCTAAAATTGGGGTTTTTAAGTTATGGTTTTTCTCTCTTCTTCTGTAAACACAGTATTACATTCCTTCAGTTATTTTACTTTAGTCTTTTTTCCCCCTTAAAGTGTCTCTGTTCCCACTAGCTCCCTGATGCCCTTTTCTTATTTGTTACCCTTTTTCTTTGAGGGTTTTATTTATTTGTCCCTTTTTCTCTCTTTTATTTTGTTACATAATTCTTCTCTCCTTTCTTTTTTTTCTCTCACTTAGTCAAATAGATTTCTCTTCCTCTCCTGCCTTCCCACTAGTCTTATTCATTAATTTCTTTAAATTTCACTTGTTGTACCTCCCTCTAAAAAGGATGTATCAAACGCTTGTCATTTCCCAGCCTCTCTTTCTGCCTACTCTGGAGCCTCATTCTCTGATTCATGATTCCAATAATTATATGGTCTCTCTGTTTTCTCTGGATTCCCCATGCAAGCAAAGCTTCCAAGATGGCCATTCTAGGCTGTGTCCTTTGGCAGATTCTGCCAATAACTGGTAGGGCTTGCTCTGTGGATCCCCCTTTCCCTATTTTGCCTCATTCCCAGAAGGATGCCAAATATTGTGTCAGAGGGAACACTGCCTCATGTTAGGACCTCTCTCCCACCATGTTTCTGATTATACAGCCCATCACTAATCTGTGCCCTGCCTTGGCTACCTTTTTCCTGTTCACCTAAAACTCTCCTTCCTGTGTTCTGGTCTTCTCACTTACCCACGTGCCAGTTGCCCATAAGATTTTCAACTTCATTCCTTTTGAGGTAGGACAAGTAGACTTTTCAAGCCCCAAACTCCACCCAGACCAAACCCATCACCTCAGCTCCCGTCATAGACCATCTCTCCTCGCCCATAGGAGCATATGGAACCTCCTCCCTCTTCCTTACCCTCCTTTCCAATTATTCCCCTACTCTTCCTCACCTATTCCACTGTAGGTTTCTCTCTTTTTGAGACCACAAAGGTCACGTTCCCTTCATTGTTACCCATCGATTTGATCCAATCAAATCAATCTCTTCCCTCTTCCCCTCTCAAGAATCCTACCATGTTGTAATATAGAACCATAAAAAAAGTATTCATCTGTAGACAGAGTATCTCCAGGTTCTATCTGAAAGGCTCCATGCCTGCCTCCATTGCTACCTCTCCCAGATTTTTGTTTTTTTCCAGATCTCCTTGGGTGCATAAGAAAGAAGTTTCTTATTGGTCTCCCTCTTGTCAATCTTGGTGTTGTAGCCCTTAGCTGCATTTCTGTTGTTTGGAGTGTTTGGAGCAAAGAATCTCTTCAGTTCTAGTTTTCTTTCTAAAAAATGTTTCAAATGCCTCTCCATTGTTCAGTGGGCATCTTTTTTTCCTGTATGGCTAAGCTTGGATTTGTAGGGTTGTATCCTGAGCCCCACTGCTCTTTGGAACACATTATTCTCTTCCCTCCTGCATTTTCTGTGGGTGCAGAATAGTCTCATGTGATTCTAATATCATTTTCTTCTTATTTGAAAGTCTTTCTCCTGATGGCTTGCAGAACTTGTTGTTTCTGAAGTGAATTTTAAAATTTAATCACCATGTTTTAGAGTTTGCAGCCTTGAGGTTTTATTTATTTGGGGGGGGGTGGTGATCTGTGAACTCTTTCAATTGGAATTTTATTTTTTTATGTTCAGAAGTTCTGGGTGGTTTCTTCTATCATTTCCTTCACTATGGTACTAAGGTCTTTTGTTCAGTCAACTTCTTCTAGGAGACTTTTGATCCTTAGGTTGTTGCTGAATATTCTGTTTTGGAGTTAAGTATGTTTTGCTTGTTGTATAGTGAGCATATTTTCTTTGAATGATATTGTCTTTTGTTTTTCTTCTCCCTCCTCTCTTTCTCCCTCTCCTTCTTCTTTGAGAGAGAAAGGAAGGAAGGAAGGAAGGAAGGAAGGAAAGAAGGAAGGAAGGAAGGAAGGAAGGAAGGAAGGAAGGAAGGAATGAAGAAAGAAAGGAAGGAAGGAAAGAAGGAAGAAAGGAAGGAAGAAAAGAAGGAAGGAAGGAAGAAAGGAAGGAA
>NC_058131.1:3799877-3830188 GCF_016433145.1 Gracilinanus agilis | reverse complement strand
CAAGTTGTTATTAATGGTTACTGGGGAAAAGAGATTATGCATAATACCCAGGCTCCCTCCTCATCTCCCTATTCCCAACTCAGGACTTCTCAGCTGTGCTCTGGTTTGTCCTTAGGGCAGGCGAAAGGTAAAAAGGACTGAGAGCTCTTATAGGCTGGTACCTAGAGGTCATTACTCAGACATACTCTTGCAGTATCCTAGTTGGCCAATTATATTGGGAGCAGCCCTAGAAACCACCCCTTGTCCCCTTTACAGGGCTTTAAAGCCTATACCTATCCTTTCTAAGGGGGAATTTAGAAACTCATCATTCTAGTATAAGGGGCATATTCTGTGAGAACTGAGAGAGACCTTAGAATAGAATACAACATCAGAACTTGGAGGGATCTTAGAACATAGAATGTCAACATGAGGAAGTAATCTGATTTTCTAGAATGTCTCCTCATTACTCCTGCTTCATAAGATCAATGGGGTGTTCAGAACCCAGGATTCCAGAAAGGGATCTGAGGAGGAAGACTGGGTAATAGGGGGCTATTACCTCGTTATTCCTGGACACTTTTTACTTGGTCTAGACCTGTGCTTTCAGAGAAGAAGGGATCTCTCTCTCTCTCCCCCCCCCCTTTCTCTCTCTCTCTCTCTCTCTCTCTCTCTCTCTCTCTCTCTCTCTCTCTCTCTCTCTCTCTCTCCCCTAATGTAGGTCAGTGCCTGATCTGCAACTTGCAGTGACCTGTGGCATCACCATTCAGTTTATTTCAAGAAACATTTATTAAGCAATGCTGGGTGATTGAAAGGATGAAATGTTTGACTCAAACATGGCCCCTGTTCCCAAGGAGATCATTGTCTCTAAAGGGATTCAGACATGGACCCAGGGGATTAGAATACACAGCTTTATGTAATAAATGCATGAGAGAGCCCCAAAGACATGGGCTCTGTGAGACCTAAGGGGGAAGGCTGGCATTGCCAGGAGACCATCAGGGAACACTTTAGGATTGGTCCTAGCATTTCAGTTCATCTTAAAAGAATGAGAAAGGATCCCAAAGATGGAGAGGGTAAGGAAAGGAGGGAAAAGGGAAGGCAAGTTGGGGAGGAAGTAGTTAGTGGGCTTAGGGAGGCTGGAATATGAGCTAATCCTGCAAACATAGGCTAGTGTCAGATGGAGGAAAGCTGGGAAGGCCAAGCAAAAGAACCCGCATTTTGCAGTGATGAATATTGACAATAGCTCACATTTCTGTAGCAATGTGATGTCTAAAAATAAGTGCTTTCCTACTTAAAAAACAAAAAACAAAACAGGGGAGAACCCTATGGGAAACTCAGTGGAGGCTGAGGATTATTACCCTCATTTTACAGAGAAAACAAATGAAGTTTGGACTGGATTAAGCCACTTGTCTAATGTTAGCACCTGATGCTCACTCAACTGCATGGGAGTCACAGTATTCCCAATCGCCAGCTCTTTTCTGGGCCCTCTGATCTGACCTGATATGTCAGGGATGGAAATTCTTGGACTCAAGCCTTCTTCTTGTTGTACTGTAGGGAAAGGGGCATATCTCTTGGACTCTTGAGTCTTGTCTTTGAACCCTGGTTCAAATACTTCCTGACTGTGTGATGTTGGAAGCCACTTCCATCTCTGAACCCCATTTTCTTCATCTGAGGATGGTAACACTGGCAGAAGCCCCCTCCTGGTCACCACTAGAATCCACTAGGGTGGATCAGAGAGTGGATCCACTGTGGAGACTCTTAAAGAGTTGGAGAACTGGGAATTGTAATTATTTGGAGGTTCTTCCCCACCCTGGAGAGTCTTCCAAACATCTGTTCCCATTTCTGACTGGCAAGAATCAAATGACCAACCCCATCCTCTCTCCAAGTTATTTTTGTGTCTGTACTGCCTTTAGGGGCATGGCCCCTCTGGGGAAAATGGAATGGAATCATCACTACTTTTGTGGATGTTTTATTTGCATGAGAAAGCCGCTTTCATTTATTTGTCTTGAGATTGCCAGTGACCCGATTCTGAAATCTCATTTCCGGGAAGCTAGGCTCTAGGGCAAAAGGCATTTGGGGCTGGTCACACACTGAAAATGTCCCACCGCTGCTCTTTGAGATATCCCAAAATGGAAACTTGGATGAACAAAAGGCATCCTATGATCAAAGACAATGGTCAACACAGCAAGGTCTGCCATTTTGGACTTGGTGTCCCATGAGAGGGACGTGTTAATTCTTTAAGGGGTCATGATTTTACTAGAGAGGGATTCTCTTTATGGATAAAAATCACAACTCATCCATGTTTTAGCATAAAATTTTTTTTAATTATTAAATGCATATGTTGTCTCGAGCATGGTGAGAGGCTCTGAGAAGAGATACAAAGCCAGAAGATTCTCTTATTCATGGAGCTCCCAGCTTAGTGCACAATTATTGGGAGTTGGTACTGGATTTGGAGTTGTCATGAAAACACACTCCAATCCTGCTTTAGCCACTACCAATGTGACCTTGGTCAAGTCACTTCACAGCTGCCTGCCTCAGTTTCCTTCCCCAATTGGAAGTTGAAGTCAATAGTTCAATATCTAGGAATAAGGAGGTGCTCATCCTATCCTCTTGTGCCCTGGTCAGACCCCACAGGGATGGAGGACTGTGTCCAGGTCTAGTCACTTTGGTTTTAGGACATGCTAATGCTGTAGAGTATTCCGAGGTGGCCTACCAGGGTGGAGAAGGGCTGTTTCCTCACTTGGAATCTTTTCCCCCCCACATACTAGCAAAGAGCTATCTCTAGATAGCTCTTCCAGGAAACCTGCCTGATTAATTCTGCCTTAATACTCTCTCATTCCCCAAACTCTTGCACAGAGAGTATCTAGACCCTACTTTATCTTCTAGGTGCTGCTTGCTTTCTTAAGGAGACTGTGTGTTACTTGAGGGCAGATACTAGGGCTTTGGATCTTCTGTGTCTTCTACAAGTTCACTGAGTCCAGAGCAGAGCACTGGCTGGTTGGTAGATGGGTTGGGGAATGCCCTCACCACAGGAAAGACTTATTTCATGGACTGGCCAATCCAGGTTCTTGGGGCCAGGTCTGCTCTTGAGTCCATTCTGTCCTCTGACTCTCTTGGTGGTGGTGGTGGGGGGGGAGGGGGGGGTTACATACTCTTGGCATGAGGATTACTTTCCATAAAGTGACCCACCATCAGAAATCTGTTGTCAACAAATATTTATTAAGCATCGATTGTGTGCCAGGCACAGTGCCAACCAAGTGCTAGAGATACAAAGAAAGGTTAAAACAAAACCAAATCCCAAACAATCCTTGCTCTTAGGGAACTCACAGTCTAAAGTGGGAAGAGACTGATTCCTTATCATTATTGACCTTCTCACTCTTCCTCCTCCTCTTCCTCCTTCCATAGCACTCTGCAAGAGAACCTCAGGAACAGGCAGGGCTAGCTTGTCGGCAACACCCTCCAGTTAACCACTCAGCTAACATTTATTAAGTGCTCCTATGTGTCAGGCACTGTGCTAAGGGCTGCAGCTACAAAGAAAGGCAAAAGAGAATCGTGCCCTTGAGGAGCTCCCAGTCTGAGGGGGGAGGCAATATGCAGACAGCTGTGAACCAACAAGGCTCAGACAGGGACAGAATATCATCCCAGGCTCTCCATACTGGGGATGTCTCCAGGGTTCTGTTACAAAGGTACAGATGACACAGAACTTTCTTTACACACCTGTGCCAGGTGGGCAGTATAAATATTCTTGTTCTCATTTCATGGTGGTGATTTGGAGAGGAGAGATCGATTTCCCTGAACCCCAGACCCAGGAGCAGGCCTCTCTCTGTGCCTTCTCTTGAGTTGTTATTATAACAGGGAATGTGGGGCATTAAATGTCCATTTTGCCCTCTTCTGGCTGTGTTGCTAAGGCTAAAAGCCGAAGGCAGGTCTGCTTTCTTTTCTTTTCTTTTTTAATTCCAGTTTGAAAAGGTTATATTACGTGTAATGTATCAAGCTGGCCTGTGAAGGCAGATAACCACTGTGGATTCCTGAGCTTCTCCAGGGGGGTCTTTCCTAAACTCTGGGCTCACTTGGACTCCCTGTGATGAAGGGGCCAGGCACATCCGTGCCTTCTCCAAGGGGGAATCATCAGGCCAACTAGCTTGGAGGGGGCTGAGACAAAGCATTTCTTGGCTGCTCCTCTGTGCAGTGTGTTCTTAAACTTATCCAACAGAAAAAATAAATAGAGGGAGGCAGAGATTTATGATGAAATAAAACAGCCCCTGAAATCACATCATCCTTTTTTTTTTGGAGCAAAATCCCTAAAGAAACACATCAATTAAAAAGGAAAACAAGCTTTTGGATGGAGTTAACTCTGTCTCTCACAGTGAGGGGGGTGGTGGAAAGAAGAAATATTATCTTCATTATGCACAGCTCTCTTCTCTCTACTGACTGTCCAATGGTTTTCTGCTGGTAGGGGGTCTTCACACAGGCTGTCGCCCAGGTCCAGAAGGCTCTGCCTCCTCATGTTGGCTTCCTGTATCTGCCTCCTTTAAGAGCTTCCCTCTGATCCTCCCCTCCATTAGCACAAAGGTGGAGGCAGAGTTTAGAACACAGAATGTCAAAGCTGGAAGGGCCCTTAGAACAAAGGAAGCATCAGAACAGTGAGGGACCTTGGAGGGGCTTTAGAACAGAGACTACTAGCTCTGGGAAGGACATGGGAATATGGATCAGAGAACGGTAGTTCTCAAAAGAGCCTTCGAACCCAAAGCATGGACTGTCACATCTGGGAAGAACCTTTGAGTTTCCTGAGTTCACTCTCTTTTTATCTACACTTGGGGAACCTTAGACATGGGTTAAAATGGAACCTTTTTCCAGTTATTATTTTCTTGAAGAAACTCTAACCTGAGCTAAAGAGAGAGACTGACTCCGCTGTGAACTCCCAGGAATAGAGCTGGTCCTCAGGTCGGGGGTGTTGGGTGTGAGGGAGGAGTCAGGGGGAGAGGGTGGGGACAGAGCCGAGTAGAGCTCCTGGCATCCCTCCACGGATTTTACTTTGCTGGTACTTTGTATGCAATGAGCATTTTGAGTATTGACCATTGTTTCCTCCCCAGAACAGGAGCTTCTTGTGGGCAGAGAATGTTTCCGTTTTGCCTTGGTACCCCCCAAACCCAGCCCATAGCAAACGCTTACTACAGACTTGTTCATTTTAATTGGTGTGGATGGTAGGATGTCGAGCTGGAGGGGACCTCAGAAAGAACTGAGTCCAAGCATGGCGATTTCTCACTGGAGAAAGCTGTCGTGAAGAAAGGGGCAGGAGCTCATTCAATGTGACATAGATGTGTGTAGCCACATCAAGATTCGAACCCAGGGTGTGCGTTCCACTTTTGCCACCCTGGCCCCTCTTCCCCCCAAATAAGAGGATCCAGCCTGTCCATGTCTTGAATAACCATCATCTGTTTGTAGGAGAGTCACCAGGATGGCCAAGCAGACCTTCCTCCCCGACTTTTCAGAGAACAGGAAAAATGGAATCCTTTCAGTCCTCATCTGCCTCCAGCCACAAGGCAGCAGGAGGTGGAGGGACGTTCACTTCCAATGATTTAGGGGATTTGGCTTCCCCTAAAGTCCTTCTCTCCCCTTTGCTCCCTCCTGCTGGAGTTAGGGTTGGAGAATGTAGGCACCACAAGTAAGAGGCTCACGTGAGCTCTGAGTCCCCTCCGAGGTTCCTTTGGGGTTGCACAATTGCACACAGACTAGTAGGATGTTCCTTGTTTTTCTCCAGCCTAGGAAAAGGGGTGAAACCCCAAACCAAACGACCCCCCTCCAAAGAAGGCAAAAAAGCACCCCTGAATCCAATATGGACATGAGTAAGAGCAGGGAAGGATAAAGACAACTAGGACAGAAGAAACAAGAGGAGCCTCGGTTCACAGGCCACCTGCTGGTCTGGGTGGGGAGATGGGACAGCTGGAGCACCCCCAGCATCCCTATGATGACTGTCATGCTTGTCTGTCACCTGAAAGCCGTGAGAAATTGAATCATTCTGTTGGAGTCCTTTACACGGAAGTTCAGTTCTAGTTAGGCAGCCATTGAAGAAAGGATTTTCTTCATCAAGTAGTCAATGGAAAGGAACAATCCGAGAACACCCGTGCATGCTCCCCAAACAAACAAGGGGGTAAGTGGTAGGCAGAACACCCTGCACATCTCAAAGGACTGGCCCCTTCCCCAGTGGCTCTCCAATCAGTTAATCAACAATCATTTCCCAGGTGTACTAGACCCAGCCCGAGGCAAGGGAACTCAATTCACTAAAGACTCTGGAAGCCATGTTTCTCCCAGGTTGGGAAGAGAGGAAGATAACGTGAAATCAGCACTGGGGTCAGGGGCAGAGCTTTCCTCTTGTGAGCAGGAGTTTTTGAGGATCTCTCTAGAAGGAGTTGGTAGGGTCTTCCCCCAACAAGTGGAGCAGGGGCAGACTCATCATCTTCTAGAGTTCCCTTTATGAAACCCAAGGCTCCAGAAGAGACTATGAGACATGAGTTCTAAATGGACAACTGGGTGGCCCGGGGGGGGGGGGGTGCCCTTGGTTCTGAAATTGCTCCTTCACTTTCTCCATCTTCACCTTTCCCTTTTCCTTCAACTCCCAGCTTCTCAGCTCCATTTTCTGGGTTGTCTTCTCCCATTAGAACATAAGCTCATTGAGGGCAGCTGCTGCCTTTATTTCCATCAGTATGAGCATTCTCAGCACTTTGGACGTTGCCTGACACTCCATAAATGCTTCTTGACTTGAGTCACCCTCTCCCTGCTGCCTTATTCAAGCCAGGCACAAATGGAGCTCGCTCGCTTCTAAGCTTTTCTTCTGTTAAAGAGAGCGTTGGCTGGAGTTCGTCTTATTTTTCATAACTACCTTTGGGCAACTCTGCCCTCGCCTTTCCTTTGTTAGCCATACGGGGGCACTGGACGGCTCTGGGAGTCACCCAGAAGAGAGTGACCTTCCTTAGGGTCCAGCTGGGATCCCACCCAGCTGGCCCATTGCTAGGAAGATCTTCCACTCTAAGAGGAGCATCATCGTGGACCATTCCTCTGCTTTGTCACTCTGCTTCCAAGGGCAGAATGACTGGGACCCTGGAGCCTTGGAAGGCTACCTCATTAGACACAAGCCACGGGTGACGTGTTCCAGGTCAGAATGAAAGGGAAACAGGCTGCCCTCTGGGGCTTGCTTGCCCTCTCCGAGTTGGTGGCCGTTGAAGACTTCTGCCCCAAATGTGCTCCGTAGCATAAAGCATCCTTGGAATCCAGAGGCCGTCAGAGGCCTGGGGTGGGGGTGGGGGGTGAAGGGGGGAGGCGGGCTCAGCTCCCTTCTGAAGTTCTCAGTTAGAATTTCTGAGCCTCACAGACATCTGGTGGAGGCTTCTGAGCCATCTTCCTGAACTCCCAGCTGAGCTCAGCATGACCTGCTCCTCGGGAACTGCCTCTCTTTTCATTGGCCCCGCGCTCAGGAAGGATGATTTGTAGCTGGCTGCCTTTGCCCACTTGCCACCCTCCCCACCCTCCACTCTGGGGCTCTATTCTGGCTTTCACTATTTAGGCAATTAGGCTCTATTCAGAGTCCTTGGGAATGAGACTTGGAAGGGGAGCCTATTTTGGGAGGCTCTGGTTAACAAGCGCTCAGCTTTTCCAATTTACATCAACTGAGAAAAACAAAAAAGCAAGATGGCAGCAGGACTGGCTCCTTGAGCTACCCAGAGAGCTCAGCGGGGCTTCTGCGCCTCACACCGACTTCTTTATGAAGACGTAAACTCTGAAGGAAGAAATACAGAGCTTCAACCCCAGCTAGGCGATGAGCGCTTCCCCCCAGGGCTCCTCTCTGTGCTTGCTCTGGCCATTCATCCCTTCCTTGTGGGCTGGGTGTGGGAATTGCCCACGGAGCCATGCTTTAAGTTCCTTCCCCGCATGTGGACGAGCGCCTGTGAAGAAATGAATGGCGAGCGGAGGGAGGAGAGATCTGAGGTGCCTTTCCTCGTGCCCCCGGGGCCTAGGACAGGCCTGGCACACAGCAAGAGCTTCATAAATGATTGCTGACCACAAGAGGGGAACGCCAGGAAAGGGTGGCTGTCCCGGAGGAAGGCAGCCCCTCCCTGCCCTCTCTTGGATGCGCCTCCTTTCCCTGGGACTAGGAGCTGCGGCGGGGGGTGGGGTGGGGGTGGGGGTGGGGCAGGCGCTGGTTCCCCCCACACACAGTCTGGAAGTCTGGGGGGCTCTAGGCAGCTCTCCAGGTTTATGGCGGGGTGGCTTGGAAGTGATGAGATGCCAGAGACCGAAAGAGACAGAAAGGAAGAGTCCCAGCCGCCCTCCAGGGGAGGGCCGTTCAGAGCCTGAGGGTCCAAGGAGCCTCCCTTTAATACAAGCATATCCAAAGCCGCAGGCCAGGAAAGGGAAAGCAGCCGTCCAGGAGCAGAAGGGGGTGAGGGGGGTCTCTGGACTGCCTCAGGCTTCTAACGGGGTCTCTGGCCACTCTCCCTGCCCCCTGGTGGGAGCTGCACCTCCTTCACCTCCTTCATTCATGAAGCTCTGTCCGGGGTTAACTCACACCTCCCCACCGACCATCAGACCATCAAACCATCAGGCCTGTCCCAAAGTAGGGCGGGTTGTCTTCTAGGTGGGCCAGGATGCGACCCCTCCTTGGGGGTCTTCCAGCCCAGGTTGTTTGGGTTAGATTAGATGCCTCCAGGGGTCCAGAGACTCTGGGCTTCTGTGAAAGAATGAATGAATGAATGAATGAATGAATGAATGAATGAATGAATGACGTTATCCTGCCTGCAGGGCTCTCTGAATCCTCCCCTAAACTCTCAGACCCCGTCCTAGTCCCCCCCCAGGGATCGGTCAGGTGAGCAGCACCAGGACTTGGCTTTTCAATCATTTTCTATCTTCCTCATCCGTGGAGGAAGGGCCAGAACTGAGGGCAGGCAGGCAGCGAGCAGCCCTCAGAAGGGCGCCCCACGGGATTCCCGCTGATAAATCTACCCATTTTTAGTGAAATCCCAGGCGTAGCTTTCTGCCCCAATCCCGTGAGGTGAAGGGAAGAAGGGATGCTTTTGGAACATCCAGGAAGGGATTCCAAAGTGGGGGACAAGGCTTGGAGCCACATGAGCTGGCCAACACTGTGGTGACCTGGGAAGAGCTCTTAAGCTTGGGGCCCGGGGGAGAAAGGAAGGAGCATTTATTAAGCACCTCTTGCATGCCGGGTACTCGGCTAAAGACTTTACAAATAGGGTCTCTTTTCATCCTTACAACAGCCCTGGGAGGTGGGGTGCTGTTGTTATCCCCATTTTACAGCTGAGGAACCACGACAAACAGGGGATAAGTGACTTACCCAGGGTCTCAGAGCTAATATCTGAGGCTGGACTGGAACTCGGATCTTCCTGACTCCAGAGCCAGCGCTCTATGCGCTGCTGTGCCCCAACTGCCTCAGAAGATGCGAGTTTGAGTCCTGGCTCTGTGGCTCATTATTCATGGGACGCTGAGCATGTGCCATCCTTGTCCTGCGCCTCAGTTTCCCCACAGATGAAACGAAGGGCTCTAGGCCCAGTGGCATCTCTGCTTTCTCACAACTCCAGATCCTGGGATTGGGCTTCTCCGAGGCTCATCCAGGCTTTGATTCTGCCCTTTCTAAGCTTGTGCAGGCCACCCAGGACTGTGGGGATGGTTGGCTGAGGGGGAAACAGGGCGTGCTTGGAGCGAGGGGGCCATGTTGGGCCTGGGACCGAGCTGGACGCAGGTCATTAATAATCCCCGGAGCCAAGACGGTCCTGGCAGTCCTGAGAGGTTCAATCCTGGGACTTTGCAGAAATGCCGTCAGGCTTTTTGGGCCCCAAATTTAGGCTTTGTTTGAAAAAGGATTTCACGGAGCCGAGACCAGACGCGTCTGAGTGTCCAACTTTTGGCTGAACATCCGCCCAAGTCCGAGAGCAACCTTCGACTCCCTTCCCCGCCGCTGACCCCAAGCCCGGCCCGTCAGGAATCCGAGCTAACTCAGGCCCAGAGGAGGCAAGCGGAGAGGACGCCCCGTTCTATTGGACGCCTCCCCTCTGGGCAGTCACGGCGGCCCACCTCAGGGGATGCCCATCGGCTGCCTCGACGCTCTCTGAAGCCCCAGAAGAGGGTCTCCTCCACGTCCTGGCAAGTCCTGGATCCCACGAATGAAGGACTCTGAGGAGCCAGTGGGGAAGGGGCTGGGGGTGGCGGAAGTGTGCAGAGGAGGCTTGGGGAGGCCCGGAGGCCGTCCTCCAGGGGCCGGAGACCCACCTCGCTCTGCCCAAGCGAGAGCCCTTGGCCGATGCTTGGAGGTGATGGGTTGGGACTGGACTGCCAGCCCCGCCAGTGGACGACAGTCTAAGCGTCAGCGCCCAAGATGCGGCCATTTCTGAGGGCGCAAATCCTCTGGCCTTCTCCGGGCCGAATAGCGGGGGAACCAGGGATTTTTCCACTGAAAACCCCAGCTAGAATGGAGCCTCCGGGAGAAAAGGGGGAGGAAACGTCCCCAGCCTGATTCCCGGCCGACTCAGCCCTCCTTCTTCGTCTCCAGCAGATCTCTCTCCCTCCGCGGAACACGCCCCGCGGCCGGCCCTTCCGCCTTTGTCCCAGCCCACTTTTCTCTCTACCCTCACTCTGTACCCTCTTTAGCTCCCACGTAGTCATTCATTATCTCCGAGCAAAGGCTGCAGAGGGAGGGAGTCTGGAAGACTTGAATTCCAATCCTCCCCCAGATACTGATCAGCTGTGTGACTAAATGGCCTCCATTTCTTCATCTGTAAAATGGGGCTAAGATAGCCCTGGTCTACCTCACAGAGCTGAGATGAGACAGACTATGGAAGCACTTTGGAAACCCTGAAGTGGCTAGCGATGATGATGAGCCCCCCCGCCCCCCCCAATCATCACACAGATGGGGAAACTGAGGCCCAGTTCACCCAGTCTGCCTGGGACCCAGGAATGCTGAGAGGCAGGGTCTCCCTGTGGTGCCATGCATTCCTGCATAAATGCATTGCTCAGGCATCACCTTACTAGGAGGTGCCAGCTCTGTCCTGGGCACAGTGAGGGAGGCAAAGGAGAGGGAGAGAGCGCCCCTGCCTGCCCCAGGGCCGTCAGCAAAGTGGGGAGGAGCCTCAGGGAGTCTGGCTGGAAAGTGGAGAGAAAAGTGCTGAGAGGGAGCTGCTGGCCGAGCTGGGGCAGGTGGTGCCCAGACTGCAGATGAGCCCCGGAAGAGGGATTCCATTTCGTCCTCCCCTCAGCGGGCATCTATCCGGCGCCCCGTGCGCCAGTCACCGTGCTGGGCCCCGGGGGCATGGAAGGGCCCGATGGGTCCTTGGCCACATTCTCCTGGCCTCGATGGAGGGCCGGCCCAAGAACCAGGCTCAGAACCTCCTGGGGCAGGGCTGCTCCGAAGAGCCTCAGAGGGGCGCCCCTTGGGCTGAGGGCTGGGCTGGGGGCTGGGTGGGAGGTCTCGGACCCCCCAGGCTCTCCCCTGCCTGCCCCCCCCCCCAAACAGAAAGCAGGGAGGGCGCCCGGAGCTTCCCCGGGAACAAGCTGGCTTTGGACAGATGAATGTTCTTTGTGGCTTCGCTGATGTAAGCAGAGGCTGGCTGGGGGGCTGCCTCTGCGCAGATCCGGGGCGAGGATTCTGGGAATGGGGACGGGGGAGGTGCCGGGCTCCTGGTCCGCCATGGCCGGGCTTGGCTGGCCTTTGGCCTCCTGCCTGGGCTGTGCTGGGTCTGCCCGGAGGGAAGCCGCCCTGGAGGGGCCAGAAGAGAAAAGGAAAAGGGAAAGCGCAGCGGGTCTGCCTCCAGGGAAGGGCACAGCCAAGCGCAGGCCCGCAGGCAGGCTGTCCACAAACAGCGATGGAGCTCCATCTCGGTGCCAGGCACTGTGCCAGGAGGCAGAGAGAAGCAGAAACGCGGCCCCTGCCTGCGAGGGACTCCCGGCTTAGTGGGCGTCCGACGGTGACCCCCCCAGGAAAGGGCTGGGGGTGCACAGGCGAGGTCGCCCCCAAACAGATGCGAGAGGCCGGCGCCGAGCGGGGGCGTCCTTCCTTCTGCTCCGAGCCGCGGCCCTCGGGAACGCGAGGATGGGCAGCGGGAAGGGTCCTGAGGGACAGCGTTCTTGGACACTTGAAGCATCGTCCTCTGCTTAAGGCTCTGAGAAGGGTGAGTGACTGGGCCAAAGTCACCTCTCCTAGAGGCAGGCCTGTGCCCAGGCTCCCGTCCGACCCACTTGCCGTTCTTAAAGGGCTTTGGAGCCCCCTCCAACCCCCCTTTAAGAATAGTCCTGTGAAGGAACCACGTTTTTCGGGAGGGGAAACTGAGGCCCATATACAGTGTGGGCCAGCCTGAGAAGAAAATGGCTCGTCCAAGGCTCCATCTCCACATCTGCAAAGCGGGGACAAAGACAGCAGGCCGCTATGGGGAGAAGCTTCAGTGACCGAAGTCGCTCCCTCCGGTGAGTCAGCATCATCCCCGGCACTGCGGTGGGTACCCGCCCTGAGCTGGCACCGCCCGAGGCTCTGGAGAGCCGAGAAGGAGGAAGGGACCGTCGATGGCTCTTGTCTTTTCACTTCTGCCTCAGCATCAATTCTGTGTGTGGCTGCCAGGACAGAAGAGGCCGTGGGGGTGAAGTGACTTGTCCAGGGTCACCGGGCTAGCCTGGAACCCAGGACCGCTCAATGCCCGGAGCCAGTCGGGGCCCCAGAGATCGCCGTTTTCCAGGAGCTCGTGGTCTTGGGAGGGGGATAATAGTAACAAAAAGACTCCCGACAGTCTCCTTCTCCCAAGCTCGGGCCAGATGCCCAGCTCGCTCCCAGCTCCCGGCTCCCCCCTCCACGGAGGGCATCGCTGTGGCCTGCAGCTGTGGGAAAGATGCTCCCTCGCTGTGTGTAGCCTCCGCCACTTCCTGCCTCCTTAGACACCCCGAATCCTTCTTCTTCCCCCCCCCCCCGCAAGTCATGGCATTCTGGGAGGGCTGCAGGGGGGCGTCTGGGGGGACTCGTGACCCTCCGAGAGGTCAGCGATGCTTCCCCAACAGGCGCTGACAAGGTTCCAGCCCGTGCCTTCATTTAACAGAAGGGGAAACTGAGTCTCAGAGAAGGGTGATGGCGTGGGATTGTAGGTGTAGCTGGGAGGTGCCTTAGAAACCATGCACGCTGCCTCAGTTTACCTGGAGGTGGTGTGCTCGGACTTGCACTCAGACCACCTGCCCCAAGTCCGCCCTGGCCCGGGGTCCCCGCGGGAAGAAAGCAGAGCGGACAGAGCGGAGCCTGGGGAAGAGGGCTTCGCGTGCTCGGCTCGGACCTGGGACAGAGTGAGGAAGAGCCAAGAGGGTACGAGAGCGAGCTGGGCTGGAAACAAGGGATGCTTCGCAGTGCTCGAACCCGCCCCCGGAGCCTTCCGAGGCAGGTTGTCAGCGAAGGTCGCCCCGAGGCTCTGCCTAGGAAGGTGTCCCTAGAGGGAAGGCGAGCTCTAAGGGAAGGAAGCAGTCATTGCAGTGGCTCCGTTTATGGAGCACCTACTATGTGCCTGGAAGCGTGCGAAGAGCCTTACAAAAGGCCCCTCCGCTGGCTTTGGAAACAGAGGAAGGACGCGGAGGTGAATGACTTGGCCAGGGCCATGCAGCTGGGGAGTGGCGGAGCCCAAGTTTGAAGGGCTGTCCAGTGGGAGGGGGATTCGCCTCGCTGTGCTGGCCTCAGAGACTACCAGGAGCAACGGCGGCAAAGACGTCAATGTGAGTTGGACGTCGGGGGACAAAGGCTGGAGTGATGGGCAGCAGGCATGGCTGGCCACCCTCTGGGGGTCCCCCAGCCCCCACGACCCAGAGGGGTGTAAGCAGGGGAGGGGAGGGCCAGGGTCCTTGGAAAGACAACAGCGGCCATCCAGGGAGAAGCCAGCTGAGGGAGGCTCCGGGGCTTTGTGGATGAGGTCAGCGAACTACCTGGACCAGACTCTGCAGGCATCAAGAGAGCCCCTGGAGGTGGGGCTGGGCATCTCCCAGAAGCCTCTATGGCTGGACGTCAGTCAGCTGTGTGGCGACCCAACCTAAGTAACATGGCGCCAGGCACAGGAGCAGCTACAGCAACGAACCAGATTCCTCTGGGGCAAACATTTTGAGGGGCGCTAAGTTCCCTAGAAGTCAGTGGGTAGGGGGGGCAGCTGGGTAGCTCAGTGGATGGAGAGTCAGGCCTAGAGACGGGAGGTCCTGGGTTCAAATCTGACCTCAGACACTTCCCAGCTGTGTGACCCTGGGCAAGTCATTGACCCCCATTGCCTACCCTTACCAATCTTCCACCTATGAGTCAATACACAGAAGTTAAGGGTTTAAAAAAAAAAAGAAGTCATTGGGTAGGGAGCAACGAGGTGGCTCAGTGGATGGAGAGCCATAGCTAGAGACAGGAGGTCCTGGGTTCAAATCTGTCCTCATCCACTTCCTAGATGGGTGACCCTGGGCAAGTCACTTCACCCTCACTGCCTAGTCCTCACTGCTCTTCTGCCTGGGAATTAGTACACAGTATTGATTCTAAGGTGGAAGGGAAATGGTAAAAAAAAAAAAAAAAAAAAAAAAAAAAAAGGCACTGGTTATTTCCTCAGCACCAGTCACTGGGCTATATTCTATTTAATCCATCCATCCACCCATCCACCCATCCACCCATCCACCCACCCATCCACCCATCCACCCATCCACCCATCCATCCACCCATCCACCCATCCACCCATCCATCCATCCACCCATCCATCCATCCATCCACCCATCCATCCATCCATCCATCCATCCATCCATCCATCCATCCATCCATCTCTCTGTCTATCCCTTCGTCTCCCTCCTTCTGTTCATCTCCTTGACTTGGCCAGGCTAGGAGTCCGGTGGCCATCCATGGTCTGACGAGCCCACCCCGGAGGCTCAGCGTATTGGTGCCAGATTTTGTTCAGACATCCAATCTGCTTAGCCTGATTTACCTCAGAACTCTGGAGCTCCAGGATCCCTGGGAGCAGGGTCTACGGGCATGTTCTACCAGTCCTAGTTGGGCTACATTCTAATAAAAGTCCTGGGCTTGGCACCTGAAGATGTAGGTTCGAGTCCCAACTCCAACACTTTTTGGCCACGTGGCCCTGGGTAAGTCATTTCTACCCTCTGGGTCTCACTTTCTTGCTCTATGGAATCAGGTAAATGATACATGTACTAGGAGACAGTCCAGTTCAATGGTCAGACTTGGAGTCAGGAGAGACCTTGGTCTGGCCCTTGCCTCTGCTGCTTGCTTCTTTCTAATCATGGACTGGTCATTCATTTCGTCTGAGTCTCTCATGGATCCCCCACGATGCTCATTAAACAGGGAAGCACAGGAATGTGGGTCATTTTTTGAGAAAAGCATTTTGTACAGTGGAAGTTCCAGAGGCAGGAGAATAAGCATTTAGAGAGGACCTTCCATGCGCCTGGGGCTTTACAAGTCTGATCTCATTTGATCCTTGCCCTTTGGGAGGCAGGTGCCATGATTATCCCCATTTTATAGATGAAGAAGCTGAGGCAGATCGGGTAAGTGACATGTCCAAGATCACACAGAGAGTAAATGTCCGAGGCCAGATTGAACTCAGAGCTTCCTGAGTCTGTCAGAGGAGTCACCAGCTGCCTCAAGAAATGGAGAAATAGGGGCAGCTGGGGAGCTCAGTGGATTAAGAGCCAGGCCTAGAGACGGAGGTCCTAGGTTCAAATCTGGCCTCAGACACTTCCCAGCTGGGTGACCCTGGGCAAGTCACTTGACCCCCATCGCCCACCCTTACCACTCTTCCACCAAGGAGCCAATACACAGAAGTTAAGGGTTTAAAAATGTAAAAAAAAAAAAAAAAAAAAAAAAGATGGAGAAATAGAAAGGCACCGCTGCCCCACTAATGTCTTCATAAGCAAGTTTCTGCCATAGTATGGAAGACCATTTCCTTAGAGCTGGAAAGAGCTTGACATTTGGGTTTAAATTTCAGTTCTGTCATTAACTCATTGAGTGACTTTGGACAAGTTGTTTCCTCTCTCTGGGCCTCAGTTTCTCTATCTATAAAATGAAGGCATTTGGCTCGTTGATGACCAACTAATGAAAACCCTTTTCAACTCTAAATCTGTGGCTCTACGATCACATCCATCTAACCTCTGAAATTCTTCGGCCTTGGAAGAGTGCAAGAGCTGAAAGGAATCATCTATATCTGTTTCCTCATTTTATAGAAGGAGAAAATGTAACCCAGAGAAAGATGGGTCACACAATGAGTGAATGGAAGAGTTGGAACTTGAACCCAGGACCCACATCTTCTGGATCAGAACTATTTCCCTTTCACCAGTGATCAAATCTTTCATTTATAGCTGTGGAGAGGTTTCCTGTTAAAATAGAGACTCCCTGGTCTGCCCCATGTCTATCTCTCATCTCTTTCTTTTCTTTTCTTTTCTTTTCTCTTCTTTTCTTTTCTTTTCTCTTCTTTTTTAAACTCTTACCTTCCATCTTGGAGTCAATACTGTGTATTGGCTCCAAGGCAGAAGAGTGGTCAGGGTGGGCAATGGGGGTCAAGTGACTTGCCCAGGGTCACCCAGCTGAGAAGTGTCTGAGGTCAAATTTGAACCCAGGACCTCCCATCTCTAGGCCTGACTCTCCATCCACTGAGCTACCCAGCTGCCCCCATCTCTTCCTTTTCTACACTCTCTGGTCTAGTCAGCTGGTTTCCCTTGTTACTCTCTTGCCATCCCATCTTCTGTATTTGTGTCTTCTGACTGGTGGCCATTCCCTCTGCCTTCTTCCACTCACCTTCTAGAGGCCTTCTGTTCCTTCCAGGCTCAGCTCGAGCCCTTCTTGGTCCTGCAGCTGCTCATGCCCTCCCTCTCAAGCTTCCCCCTGTTCAGTGATCTCTGCGTGGATCCTCTGTGTGTGTGTGTGTGTGTACATGTAGACGTGGCTTCTAGCAGGCAGAATGGAAGGATTGTTTTCATTTTTGTCTTGACTCCCTCCCCTGGATGCAGTCCGTGCCTCGCTCTGAACAGAGACACCGACGATGTGCTCGTGGATGGATCGAATGGGGTGAAGTTCTAGTGGCCAAACATTGATTAAATGCTTACTGTGTGTCAAGGGCTGTGCCAGGCACACCGAAGCAGTCCTTGTCCTTAGGGAAAAGCAAGCAAGCTTTAAGGCACCGGCATCCCCTTGGCCAACCTGCTCTGGGCCTTAGAATTTCCCCTTAGATTTACTTAGTGTTTTGTGGTTGCAAAAAGTATTGTGATAATAGACCTGCCGATCAGTGACCCATGTAAAACCCAGTGGAATCGCCCACTGGCCACGGGAGGGAAAGAACATGAATCATGGAACCACGGGAAACTAGTCTAAATTAATTAATTAAATAAAATGTTCATCATCATCATCATCATCATCATCAACAACAACAACAACAACAATAATAACAATAATAATAATAATAATAATAATAATAATAGACCTGACTGTGGCCAATCTGTTTATCTACCCCAGACTTCTGCCTTCACATCTCCAGCTGCCTATTGGACTTCTTGGACCACATGGCTTAGAGATTTCTGAAACTCAAAGCTGAACTCATGATTGTTCCCTCCAAATCATCCCCCTTCCCAGAGGTCCCTCTTACTGCCAAGGAGATCCCCCACCATCTTCCCAGGCCCCCATAATTGCCACCTCCAGGTGGTCTTGGATGCCTCGCTCTCACTCCCCGTGGCCAGACTCCTGCCAAGTCCTGTCATTTTCACATTTTCCACATCTCTCCCATAGACCCCCTTCTCTCCTCTGGAAATACCCCACCCTGGCACAGACTGGCATCCCCTCACTTGTCTCCCTCCTTCAAGTCTTTCCCTACTCTAGTCCATTCTCCACTCAGCTGTCAAATTGATCTTTTTTTTAAACCCTCATCTTCAGTCTTGGAATCAATACCCTTATTGGTTCCAGTGCAGAATGATAAGGGCAGGGTAATGGGGGTTAAGTGATTTGCCCAGGGCCACACAGCTAGGAAGTGCCTGAAGCCAGATTTGAATCAAGGAACTCTCATCTTTAGGCCTGACTCTCTAACCACCAAGCCACTTAGCTGCTCCCTCAAATTGATCTTGAAGCCCAAATGTAACCATGTTACTCTACCACTCAATAAACTCCTTTGGCTCCCTTGTACCTCCAGGACCCTACCTTTCAAGCCTTCCTGTACCCCATGTGTACTTTGAGGTCCAGTGCCACTGACTTCCTGGAGGTTCCCAGAAAAAGCCACTCATCTCTTCTCTCTGGCCATTTTCTCTGGCTGCCCCCCCATGCCTGGAGTTCTCTCCCTCCTGCTTTCTGCCTCTCAGATTCCCTGGTTTCCTTCAAGCTCTGGCTAAAGTCCTTCTTTCTATGGGAAGTCTTCCCTGTTCCCTCTTAATTCTAGTGCCTTCCTTCTGGCAGCGATTTCCAGTTTACCTTGTGGACGGCTTTTTTTGGACATAACAGTTGTTTGCATGTTGTCTCCCTCCTTAGACTGTGAGCTCTCCCAAGGCAGGGACTGCCTTTTGCCTTTGTATCCCCCTTATCCTAACTGGTGCTTGACAAATGTTTATTGACTGGCTGACCAATGCATGGAATCCCTCCATCAATTTAAAAGGAAACAATGGTGTCAACGTGGAATCTAGAAGCCCCCCAACTTGTAGCCTAGAAAGATTTGATGAACCCCAAAGCTTCAGAATTCAGATGAATGGAGAGGCAGCAGGGTGGGGTTGAGCAAATAGACTGCTGAATTGGGTTCTTGCCTCACTTACTATCTGGGGGGCCTGGGGAAGTTTGCCTCACTAAACATCAGTTTCCCTTTTAGTAAAATGTGGATAATATTTGCTCCTATCTCAGAAGGATCCAATGTTCTATGAGAAGGGCTTTGCAAACTGACAATTACTATAGAAATGCTAGCTGTGGTCATTGCTAATGTGAGAGTGATGACAGGGATGATGATGGTGATGATGGTGGTGATGATGATGATGGTGGTGGTGGTGGTGGTGATGATGATGATGATGGTGATGATGATTGTGATGATGATGATGATGATGATGGTGGTGGTCGTGGTGATGATGATAATGATGGTGATGGTGGTGGTGGTGATGATGATGATGATGATGATGGTGGTGATGGTGGTGATGATGATGA
This sequence comes from Gracilinanus agilis, assembly GCF_016433145.1. Taxonomy (NCBI): domain Eukaryota; kingdom Metazoa; phylum Chordata; class Mammalia; order Didelphimorphia; family Didelphidae; genus Gracilinanus; species Gracilinanus agilis. Next base: position 3,811,056 of record NC_058131.1, on the reverse strand, counting down.
TGATGATGGTGATGATGATGATGATACCTGTTTGAGAGGCACTGTTGAGAGGAACCAAAATGATCCCATTTGCCAAGTGTTTGCCAAGTCTATTATAATAAATTAAATTATTGTTGACTATAGAATTGTGATGACGAAGGAGAAGTAGTAGACAACAAGTATGGAGTGTTGGAAATTCTTCTAGTTCCAGGCATGGCCAAGGAATCCCCTTTCTTTGACTTAATTGTGTGTGTGTGTGTTCAAAGGGAGGATCTTATTGTTGGGGGAAGGAGATGGTCTTAGGAAAAGATGGTAATGGGATGCCCCTACCCTAGAGCATCAGGAAGGCATTTAAAAGAAGAGCCAAAAGAAGGGCCAGGGCCGGATCCTCTCTGGGGTCCTTCCCAGCTTTGTCCTTCTGAGCTGCTCCATGTCTCTGAGCACCTGGGTGAATGGCCGTCTTTGGGAGCTTTGCAATGGCCTCCACCAAGATAAGGATCAGCGAGCAGAGAGGCTGGTCTGGCCAGTCTCAGAGTTTGTGTGTCTTATAAAGCTGTCCTGGAAAAACTTGTCTCAGACAAACTCCAATCTAATGAGGTATTTGAATTCTTTTCAAAAAAGAAATCTGCCAGGAGGTATTTCTGCCCTGCAGATTACAGCTGCCTTTGCTGCTAAGGGTCTATTTGGGGGGGAAGGCCCAAGGAGTGAGATCGTCAAGTCAGGCTAAAGATGGAAAATGGGCCCCTCCTCCACTCTGCCCCGCTCCCTGCAGAAAGCTTCCTGCAAAATAAATCAGAGCTCATGTCAACCAATCATTCCCCTTAAGGAGACTGAGTTTCCCTGCTGAGCACACACTGAGCCTGGGATTTCCTTGTGCTGAGCCTCTCCCTGGTAAAGAGCTGCATGGTGTGGGGACTGAGTGGCACATTCACCCCACAAGCCAGCTTCCCTGCCTCTGTGCATTGGTCCATGAGAGGTCTGGAGCCTTGAATGCCATTTCCCCTTCTCTACCTGTTGACATTTTATTGCTCCTTCAGGCTCTGGTTCAAATGACATCTCCTCCAGGAAGCCATCCAGTCCTCATCCTCTATCCCCAAGCACATGTTGAAGTCTGCTCTCCTGCCCTTTTGTTCTCCTTTCATGCAATTCTTAGCTGATTTCACATCACAGTCAATGATGTCTGAAACCCGTCCCTCCCCAGCCCGCACAACACAATATAACATAACATAACATAACATAACATAACATAACATAACATAACATAACATAATATAATATAACATAACATAACATAACATAACATAATATAACATAACAATATAATATAACATAACAAATAAAATAATATAACAAAAAACATAATAATGCAACATAACTATATAATATAATATAACATCATATAATACAATGTGACATAATATATAATGTAATATAATACAATATAATAATCATATATGACACAACACAACACAATATCAGTGCAACATAACACAAAACAACATTATACAACCAACGTAAAATACAATATGAAACGATACAATACAATGTGCTATTATCTAACATAGCACAACACAACACTGTAATACAACATAACACAAGATAATATAATGTAACATAGGACATGGAATGACATAATAGAAACAACATTCTACAGCATATCCATATGTAGCCAGTTCACTGTGCGATTTCCAGAGCTGTCCTGCTTCTCGGTGATTCCTCCTGGTCTTCCTTCTGTTCCCTTTTCTAATTTGTAAGTGGTCTGAGGGCCGGGGACCAGATGGGAGGTCCTATGACTGGCCTGCAGCTCTGTATGGAACGAGGCCGGTGGAGATGATTCTGATGAGGAGGGTTAAGGGAGCTGCTCGAAGTGCTGCAACTTTCTAGAGAGCTCAGTGAGCAGCTCGGCTATTAAGAAGTCAGACAGCCAGGATGGGCATCTGGATGAATGGGGGGGCAGGACACAGTGCTGGAAGGACACTGCCAAGCCTGGAATCTATTTGACAGGGGGAGCTCCTGTGGACAGAACATCCTCACCTGTGGCTGTTCTGTGACCTACGTCTTAGAGTGGCCTGGAACATACCAGTTGGGACTTGTCAGAGGCAGGATTTGAATTCAGGACTTCTTGATCCAGAGATTAGTGACTGATCAATGCCAAACGCTGAGGCTGGGGTGTAACACTGGGAGGACTGAGAGGTCTTTTTAAATGATTTTTTTCCTAGAGAGGCAAGAGAAGGATCAGAGTAAAGGTAGGTCCACTGGTTTGAGAGGATGGGATAGCAAGAACAGAGCACAATGAGAAGTCTGAAACAGGGGGCAGCTGAGTAGCTCAGTGGATTGAGAGTCAGGCCTAGAGATGGGAGGTCTTGGGTTCAAATTTGGCCTCAGACACTTCCCAGCTGGGTGACCCTGGGCAAGTCACTTTGCCTCCATGGCCCACCCTTACCACTCTTCCACCTAGGAGCCAATACACAGAAGTTAAGGGTTTAAAAAAAAGTCTGAAAAATTTAGCTCTTACTTTGTTTCCCCCTTTCCTGTTAAGGAGAATGGTTTCTAAAAATGGAAATGACAGGAAAAAATGGTTGGCAAGAAAGTGGAACCTAGGATGAACAAAGAGATTTTAAGACAATAGGGACCAGCAGAGGACAAGTTCAGATCCCCAAGATCACCTGAACCCATCACTCAGCACTGACAAAAGCTGGAGGCTGTGATTTCTGGACTACCAGGAGTGATTTTTGGAAGATCTGGGAAATAGAGGTGGAGAAGGGCAAATGTTCAAGGTCTGCAAGGTATAAACTTGGGTCTTTGAGTCTAGCCTTCAGTCACCAAAGCGATTTACCTAAAGAGTAAATTTGACTTGGTTACCCTTCCCCTCCCACTCAATAAACTCTAGTAACTTCCTCTAGCCTCCAGGAACAAAGATAAACTGGTATTCAAAGCCCTTCATCCCTCACTTCTTTCCTTGCCCCTCCCACCTTTCCTGGCTTCTCATATCTTCTTTCTGTGGCACTGATTTCCTGACTGTTCCATCAACAAGACCCATCTCTCATGCTGGGCATTTTCTCTGGTAGTCCCCTGGGCCCTGGAACACTCTCCCTTCTCTGCTCTGACTTCCCTGGCTTCCTTTTAAGTCCCAATAAAAATTCCTCCTTGTACAAGCAGCCTTCTCTGTTCCTTCTTCATTCCAATGTCTTCCCTCAGTTAATTATTTCTGATTTATTCTGTATAGTAGCTTGTCTGTATGTATTTGTTTGTTTCAACTGTCAGCAAAAAGTGGATGTTAAAGTGACCACACTACTCCCTTTGTGGCCTGGAGTGCTTACATGATTATGTTTTAAAATAGTGATATTTGTGTTCTGAATTTGCTGCTAGATTTGTATAGTTCAGTACTGATCTCTAATTAGCTCCAAGCCCCCAGATCCCCTTCTGATGATTGGATGGTCTCCTATCTCCAAATAGGGTCTACTATTTCTCTCCTGTTCCTTTCACTGGAGAAATAAATGGCTTGACCATATCAACTGGTATTCTTAGAATGCTTAGAAACCATATTGTATATTTAACACACAGGACTCCCCAACAAGTATCCCCAACCCAGAAAGAGGCAAGGAAGTTAAAATGAGCACATGGTCTTTGGGGCCAGTCTCTGTAGAGAGTGAGAGGAGATGGCATTAGAATGAGGTATAGACCTCTCATCTTCTCAGTCTTGAACAAATCCACTTGGTGGTCATGACATTAGCTAGACTTTGATATCTGTTCTGAATGGCTCCATATTCTTTCTCTTACTTGCAATCAAACCTTCTTTTCCTCTTTGCTTGATTTCTCTCACTCAGGATGACCCCTGCCTCTTCTTCCTGTTTGTTTGGGTTTCCAAAAACAACCTCATGAGAATTCCCATGGACCATTTAACTGGCTAATCATAGTTCTTGCCAAGAGTTGGCTTCTCACCAGCCAGCCTCTCCTTCCCCATCCCGATGATACATTTCTCTGTTGGAGTCTATTACAACTGCTGTTCTTCAACATTCCCCATTAGTTATATCATAGGATCACCGAGAGGGAGGTGAAGTTATCTAGGCCAATTCCCTCATGTCACAGAGGAGGAAAGTAAGGCCCAGGGAGGTAAAGGGACTTCCCCATATGCTCACAGCAATCATTTTTGTCTCTTTTGTTCTCGCTGGGATCCTCATTTTTTTTCTTAGTATTCCAAGTCTCATAGCTATAAAACTCCAGTAGAACACTGCTAGTAAAATATGATCATTATTTCTGGGAGGGGATTGGAATCATTAAAAGAGCTTTGCATTTTCCTGATGGCAATCCTGCCAGTTCTCTTTTCATTTAATCCAAGTCTATGTCCAGTTGGAGTATCTCTCCAGAATTTGCAAACTGATAGATCAACATTCTGTATTGTTCATTGATGTGTATATCAGGGCAATAGATATTTTTCGTCCACTTATTTTTAACTTGTGTGGATGGCCAGGCCAAAGTCCTTTAAGTGGTCATAAATCTCTTTCAGAAGACCCTTCAGTATCACGGTGCTTGATGCAACTTGTTTAATATTATTTGCAAACAATGACTTCTACCTCTGGAGGACTTTACCATCTGTAGGAAATCCTTCAGTTTGGATTCTGAGTTGAGACTTTTCTATCATAATAGCTTGGAGAGCATAGATCTCCTTATTTTATGTTTTGCTTGGTATTTATGATTGGAAAGTTATTAAATAGTATTATCTATCTATCTATCTATCTATCTATCTATCTATCATCTATCTATCTTTGTCTTGTCTATCTGTTTTCCTGCCAGTTTATCCTATGTATCTATCATCTCTGTATTCTTAATGAATCTTGGAGAATTTTGATGGAAGTGATCCTTGAAAGCAGATTTTTGTTCTCCCGAATCAAATGCTTTTGTAGTCCTTCTTACAAGCTTATTAATGAAATAGCTCACCAAGGGAGGAGGTTATCTCTTCTAGCTACCTTGAGAGAGAATGATGATCTAGCTGTATAAAATTAATATTGAGAATAATAATATATATATAATATATATAATATAATATATATAATATAATATAATATAATAATAATATTGAGAAATGAGATCAGAAAGAGGAGACACTGATCAATGGACTTCAGGCTGCAGACTGCACTGCAGGGAAGGAGTGATGGCCAGAGAGAAGGATGAGCAAATGGTAGTGGACCTTTTCTCTGTTGGCTTCCCAGGCTGGAGATATTTTCCCTTTTCTTCCCCTTCTTCTCCTTTGTTTGCAGGTGCATATTTTCTCCCTAGAGCTTTCTACTCCCATTACATGAATCTTTCATTACTCAAGTGTTTCTATTTTAATCTTGATTATTCATTTAGAGTAATGGAGGGACCACTAAGGGCCTACTCCTTGGATCATGGTGCTTGACTCAGGGATGCCTTGCCTCCTTCCAAGTCAATATGAGAAACTCAAAGAAATGAGGAAATAAGAGTGCATTAAAGGTTTGAGTGGATGATCTCTCTCTCTCTCTCTCTCTCTCTCTCTCTCTCTCTCTCTCTCTCTCTCTCTCTGTGTGTGTTCCCTGGTGGCTTTGAAGTGAAGAAGACTGCTAAGACCTTCTCGGTTGGCCAAGGACAGTAGCAAGCTGAATCCCCCATTGGCTGACACGTGTTTGTGAATAGATGGCATCTCCTTCTATTTGTGATTATTTTTTCTTAATCTTAGATGAAGGAGCAACCTGACAAGGCGACTCCTATGTACCACATTGGCCTGGATGAACCATCAAAGGAATAGGGGCATGCGTTTCCAAGGAGATTTTATATAGTATGTATACACTCTGTTAACATGAGACAAGGAAGAGCAATGAGTCAAGTCATAGCTGGGGTTCTGTTTCCTTTTTTATTTCCAGATCACGTGATTTATTTGTTTTTATTAGGGCATTTTACCTAGAAATAAATATAGTTTTACTTCATAACCAAGTGTGTATTTGAATGTTTTGCTTTAGAAGTTCCCAAAAAAGATCCAGGACTAATAACAATAATAGCAATAATAATAATAACACGCTTTCCTAGTACTTCAAGATTTACAGGTGCTATTATTATCCTCATTTATTGAAGACAAACTGAGGAAAAGAGATGTCAAATGACTTGCCAAAGGTCACTTAGCTAATAAGTGTGTGATTCTGAATTCGACTGTAGGTCTTTCTGACTCCCTATTTAGCCCCCTTAGCACTGACCAACCTGCCTTTCCAGAACACAACTTCTGTCTGACATGTAAAGCCCCCGTCACTGGATTCTTACTGCTTGTCCCTTGAACTTTGACACATCCAGGAACACTGACCCATGGCCATTCTGTAGGATCTGTGTTTGAACTGACTGTTCCTCATCTCTGCAAGGCATCTTCTGGATGTTTCATCTCTGTCTATCTCTGTCTCTCTCTCATCCTTTCCTCTCCCCTCCAATCTCTTCCTCTCTGCTCTGTACATCCTTCCTAAATTCCCTTAGATTCCTATATATGTTCATTTTCTTCCCGATTAGCATGTAAATTCCTTGAGGGCAGGAATTATCTTGCTTCTGTCTTTGTGTCCCCATACTTAGCCCAGGACCCAACACCAAGTAAGCATTGATAAATATTTGTTGATTGAATGAGTGATTAATAGATTTATTGATTAAATTAAAACTTTGACTAACTCTGTGTCCAAAGGACCAGAATCTCTAAACCAGATCTATCTATCTATCTATCTATCTATCTATCTATCTATCTATCTATCCATCTATATCTATCTATCCATCTATCTGTCTGTCTATCTATCTATCTATCTAGTCTATCTTTCTCTTCCATCTATCATCTATTCATCCTTCCCTCACTCTATTTATTTGTTCATCCTTCTATCTCTCTATTATCTGTCTGTCTTTCCATATTTCTATTTACTAATCTATAGATCTCTCTCTCTCTCCCTTTCCCTATTTCTCCTTCTCTCTCTCTCTCTCTCTCTCTCTCTCTCTCTCTCTCTCTCTCTCTCTCTCTCTCTTTCACACACACACACACACACACACACACACACACACACACACACACACACACACACACACACTCTTTGTAAGTTGCTAAGTATTTTCCAAATGGAGCTACCGTACTTTAGGCACCCACTTTTCAGGGATGGTGACTAATACCTCAGTTCTGAGATGTCGCACCTACATAATTACTGATTTTCTCTAAACATTTGCTCATCTTCCCCAGCAGATGCACTCGTTCAATCAGTGGACAGATAACATTATTTCAGGCTGGCAAAGTCTCAGAGCTAGAAGGGACCTTAGAGGTCTCCATTTCATTCAGCCACCCAGTGGCAAGAGTGCTGGTGCTGAGAGGTCCTGGGTTCAGGTCACAGATCTGCTACTTAATAATTGTGTAAAGGGATGCCATCTCTTGGCCTCAGTTTCCTTATTTGTAAAATTGGGGGTGGGGGAACTAAAAGTTCTCTCAATTTTTTTCTTCCTCTAGATCAAGGATTCATACCTGAAACAGAATTCTTTCTTTTGTTTTTTTCTTTTTAAATAAAAAAAAATTATTCCAAATGTTTGCAAATCTAAATAAAGTAATAAAGCATTTCCATATATAAAGAAAAAGAAGACAGCACACAGATGAAATCACAGATCTTCCATGGGTTTAACTTACTTTTCTTCATATCTACGTGATCCATCCACTAGTGCCCAACCTTTCCCCATCCTCCCTGCATCCCGGAGGCCAACATGTTCCTGCAAATTGTGTTTCCTGCTGGATCTTTCCTTTTGACTTCTTCCTCTGTTCTTCCAGGATGAGCTCTGTGGCTGTGTTTAAGGTTCTCCCGGTTCTGCTCCCTTCCCTGTTCATTGGCTTGTAGAGTTCTTTTCCAGGTTTTAAAAAATCAGTCAGAATCCTTTTCACAGCACACCTGACTGGTCACCATCCAAGGCTCTGCTTGAAGACCTCCAGGGATGGGCTGCTCACCACTTCCTGAGGCAGCCCCTTCCCCTCTGGGACAGCTGTCATCGTCAGGAAGGTTTTGCTGATGGAGAAGCCAAAGGAGAAACAGGCTTGTTCTCTTTGTCCTCGAAAGCAGGAACAAGAGTTAGCAATGACACCGAGGCCCACTGAAGTTTGATGTTAGGAAGATCCCAAGGGGCAGGGGCTCCCTCGGGAGGTGGTCAGCTCCCCAGCCTCCTCCTTCTTGGGAATGTCTTCAAGGAGGGCATTATGTTGTCTTTTTTTTTTTTTTAAACCCTCACCTTCTGTCTTAGAGTCAATACTGTGTATTGGCTCCAAGGCAGAAGAGTGGTAATGGTGGGCAATGGGAATCAAGTGACTTGCCCAGGGTCACACAGCTGGGAAATGTCTGAGGCCGGATTTGAACCCAGGACCTCCCGTCTCTAAGCCTGGCTCTCCATCCACTGAGCTGCCCAGCTGCCCCCTATGTTGTCTTGGCATTTTTGGGGTCCAGCTCTGGGATCCTGGGATTCTGGGCTACCTCCCAGAGCTACCTCCCATCTGGTCCAATCGCTGACTTTGAGGAGGGTTACCTGAGTTCTCTGCCGCCCGGGCCAGGCTCTCTCTTCTCTCGGGCATCTGTTTATATCTTTGCTTGTGATGAAGGAGTGGGAAGAGCTTCTCCTGGGCTGCGTCCTTGAGGAGTCGCAGCTCCTGTATTCCCTCAAACGTCCGGGCAGGACGTTTCCTTCCAAACGCCTGGGCAGGGCTCCAGCCCACAGGGAGAGGCTCTCCCGTGGCGTGCCCAGTGCAGCTTGGGGGCACTTTGGATAGAGGAAATGATCGAGTGAGGCTGGGCAGGGGAGGGGAGAAAGCTTGCCCGTCCCGTCTGATCTGGAGGCGCTCCATGCACTGCCCTGGGCCGCTGGCTTCTCGCTGGACAAATCCAGCCACAGACAGATCTGCTGAGCTGCTTACTGCTGGGGTGACCCTGGACAAGTCCTTTCCTCTTCTTTCAGCCTCAGTTTCCTCCTCTGTCACATGGCAGAGATAGGAGGACGTCTTTGTGACTCCAAGCTCTGCGATGCTTGCTGGGAGCTGCTGGGCCCCTCCGTTCTGTGGAAGAGAAAAGAAAGAGCCCTCAGCCGTGCCTCCATTGTATTATTGTGACTACAAAGTGATCAGCCTTCCTAAGTTTTTATTAGTAAAGAGAAAGAAAGAGAGAAACGAGGTTTCCAGGCTTTCTGACCTAAAGTAAGTCCCCAGCTGGGTTAATTCTGCTCGGCCAGCTCCTGGTCCAGTTCCTAAGCAGGGGCCGAGGCCCAGCTGGCCACATGCTCAGGCCAGACAAACTGAGGCCAGCCAGGGAGCAGGCTCGGGTTCAGGAGGGGGCTGGAGTCTCAGAGACCGAGTTCTGGGGTTCCCAGCCCAGTGCGTCCTGCTGGGCTGCTGGCCAGAGGCAGCTACGCAGATTAGTGCCCCCCGGTATGGCCGAGGAGGGGGCCACCAGCCCAAAGGAATGGGCCAGAAAGACATCCAGCTCAGTCCAAGCCCTTCCAGAGCATCCTTCCTCCGGGCCAACGTTGCACCTCAGCCTGTCCGTGTCTTGGTGGGCAGGACGGCCAGGGGCATCCCCGAGGTGGCTGGAAGGGCGTGTGATCATGGGGCAAGAAGCTCTGCTCCCCGGATACTTTCATTGCTCCCTCCCGGGGGCTGCATCCTGACTTCCCCTCCGGGACCCGAGAACCCCCAGGATGCTCTATAATGGGACGTCCCGGCGCTGGTCCCCGAGGAGGGACACGGAGGACCCTGGGAGGTCAGGATCTTGAGGGCTCTTGGAACAGTGAATGCCAGGGCTGGCAGTGGGGTGTTGAATAATAATAATAATAATAATAATAATAATAATAAATTATTGATATAATATACCATATGACTATATTAACTAAAATATATTGATATATTTCTACAACATAATAATTAAAATTATGATGTCAATGTAATATATAATAATGTCATTTATAATAGAAAAATGTTATAAATTTTAAAACAAATACTGATAAAAATCTCATTTGTATGGCACCTACTATGTGCCTGCCCTGTGCTAAGGGCTGTACAATATTTATTTCACTTGGTCCACACTAGAGCACTGGGAGGTAAGTAATCCCATTGAAGTTTGGGGAAACCGAGGCAAACAGAGATTAAATGACTTGCTTAGAGCCACACGGATAGCCAGCCCTTCTCGAATATTTTTAAATGCATACGATAAACTACATAGGATGGCAAAGGAAAGGAATTCCATTGACATGAAGCTGTAATCAGCCCCAGCCTATCCAGCGGGCCCCAGGTAAGAGGACTCCCATGGCCTCCTTCATGGTCTAAGCTGTGGCCCCTCTCCTCTGGCGCCTCCATCACTGGCCCCTCGGAGGCCTTGGGGAGCAGGAGCGAAGCCATTCAGCTCTGCTCTGTGTCTGCAGAAGAAATGTTCCAGCACAGATTTCCCAGAAGGTAACGATCTGGAGCTAGTCCATCTCCACTTGAAAATCCATCCAAACTGTGTATGCTCCAGCCCAAATGCCACGTCTCCTCTCCTGCCCAGGAGGGCCATTTGTCAGCCTCGGTCCCGGCAGCCTCCTGGGCAGGACTCCCTCCTGACTCTCATCCAGCCATCTCTTGGCATCTCTGGGGACCGGGCTTGGGGAGTGGCTCGAGCTGCCAGGCCATTTAAGGAGCCTCTCACACCCATGATGGGAAATTTGTTTTTTAGGCTTCAAAGGCATCTGAGAAAAGCTGAACAGACACAATTGGAGGTAATGGATCAAACTCTAATTGAGGGGAGGGAATTGGATCTGGGCTTCTGCCTCCTCAGCGGCTCGTGTTGGGCATTAAGAGGGAGCCTGGCAGGGCTTTTCTTGCTGTTTCGGTGCTTTTATATCTCCTCGTGTCTTTCAAATTGAGCCTTTGTCTCTCCTTTCTGTGGCTACCCTAGTCCTGCCTTCCTCACTTCTCCTGGACCCGTCTCCCTCACTCTCTTCCCAACTATTCCATCAAGCAAAAGGCTTCTAGAATCCCCTCTTCTCCTGTCTCCTCTATCCTCTTCTTTCCTCACCCCCACCTTCTCCTTTTCCTCTTCCTCCTCTTCTTGTTCTTGTTCTTCCTCACCTTTTTCTTCTCCTCCTCCTCTTCCTCCTCTTCTTGTTCTTGTCCTCCTCCTTCTCTTTCTTCCTTCCTTCCTTCCTTCCTCCCTCCCTTCCTCCCTTCCTCCCCCCC
>NC_058131.1:3787055-3796890 GCF_016433145.1 Gracilinanus agilis | reverse complement strand
GCCTCAGACACTTCCCAGCTGGGTGACCCTGGGCAAGTCACTTGACCCCCACTGCCCACCCTTACCAATCTTCCACCTAAGAGCCAATACACAGAAGTTAAGGGTTTTTTTAAAAAAATGCTCATCGAAATGAGATTTATTCCAAGGAATGTAGCTTTAATTTAATAAAACCAACCTGTGGTAAAATGGTATTTAGAGCTAGCAGGCCACTCAAGAGGCCAGCTAGTGCAGTGGGATCAAACAGGAACGAGGTGCTAAACTTTAGAGAAGGAGTCCTGGAGGCAGCAGATTGACTCAGAAAATCATAAATTACCATGAACTATGGGGACACTAATACACTGTCGGTGGTGCTGTGAACTGATCCAACAGTTTTGTAGAGCAAGTTGAAATGACACCCAGAGAACTATAAAACTGTGTCTGCTCTTAGACCGAGCAATAACAATATTTGGTGTATATTTCCCAAGGAGATCAGGGAAAAAGGAAAAGGCTCCACACGCTCCAAAGATCTCCAGCAGCTCTTTTCGTAGTGTCAAAGAACTGGAAATGGAGGGGACGCCCATCAGTTGGGGAACGGGCAGGCCATTCTGGTATATAATTGTGGTGGCATACTACTAGCTCATAAGAAATGATGATTGGGCTACTTAAAAACAACAACAACTTGGAATAAGCTCCATGGGATAATGAACAGTGAAAGGAGTAGAACCAAGAGAACGTTCTCCGCCACCACAGAATGAATACCAGAAGAATCGCTCGTGATGGTTACCTCCAGAGAAGGAACCGAAAGGTGAAAACATGAAAGACAGAATTTGTGAGAACATGTTGGTGTTCTGGATGATACCTTCTGGGATGTAGGGAGGGGAGGGAAGGGCTGGGCCACTTGCGGATCGGATTTATTATGTGGATATGACGAAAAGTAAGCTCAGCATCTGAGATCTGTGGTTTCATTTCTGTCCAATCTCCTTTTTCTTTGCATGTGGAAATGCAGGTTTTCTTTGGTTTTATAAAATTTGGAATAAAGAAGTGACCATTACCTAACTGGTTGTCTTTTATTTTATTTTGATAAATATTTCCCAATTACAATTTTTTTTACCCTTAACTTCTGTGTATTGGCTCCTAGATGGAAGAGTGGTAAGGGTAGGCAATGGGGGTCAAGTGACTTGCCCAGGGTCACACAGCTGGGAAGTATCTGAGGCCGGATTTGAACCTAGGACCTCCCATGTCTAGGCCTGTCTCTCAATCTATTGAGCTACCCAGCTGCTCCCCAATTACAATTTAATAGAGTTCAGGCCATACTCTTGCAGCCACTTGTTTTATACCCCCTCATTTTACAGATTAGAAAATTGCAGGCTAGAGCGATGTGGAGATATTCCTGGTTCCTCAGCTAGGGGCCAGGGCTCTGATTTTCTGTCCATAATTTTCCCCACAGAACCATGACTACTCCATCTTTATATTTACTGCCAGCTTTGCTGGAATGTATCAGTTCTCTAAAAGGAGGGATGCTCACATCAGAATCCCTATAGAATCAAACAATATCTGAGATGGACCCCTGAGGGCATCTCATCCAGCCCAGTCTGAAGGGTGCTATAAAATCCCCAGCAAGTTGTTATGTACCTTTTGAAAAATGGCCTCCAGTGATGGGGAGCTCACTACCTATTACATTCTCCATGGACAATGGCAGAGAATTTCTTCTCACACCTCTAGGAATGGGCTTATCTTTTCCATAAGGAACTCAAGAAGATCCCCTCCTCTATATCCCTTTCCTCGTCTCCATCCCTAGCCAATCTCTATTTCTTCCTTCATCTGTGGTTTCCAGGCTCTCTTGTTTCAGCCCATCCGGGTGTCGAGTGTTCTAGGAAGAATCAAGTGGCCAGGCCAAGTTTCTGATGCAGTCTTAATGAAGATGCCCTTCGCCCCAGTCACTAGCGTGGCCTTCTTGAACTTGGAACCTGAGCCCAATTCTTCTGGATAAGAGGACACCATGCGGACAGATCCTGTTCCTATCTCATCTTTCTTTCCCTCCACATTCTTCCTCAGGATTCGCAAGGAGAAAGTGGTCCTATTGGGGGCATCAGTCTATCCCCCACTCCCACGTGCATGAAAGATTGAAGCCCATAGGGTCATTGGGTCCCAGTTCATCCTACCCTCTCATTTTACAGAGGAGGACACTGAGGCCAAAGGATGGGACAGAGACTTGCCATTAGTTCCATAAGTGCCCTCAGTGGCTCTTCCTCTCGAGTATGGATTCTGAGTCTGACTTGTCTGGAGAAGAAGGATGCTCCATGGAGATATCTGGGAGATGCCTGCTCTAATCTCTCCTACCTCCCAGGCTTCCTCTTTCCTAAGGGATGGGCATGAAGGAAGGTCTGCTTGACTGTGGAGACCAGATTTCTCTTAAGGAATGCTTCAACCCTTAGACCAGCAGTTTCCAAACTTTTTTTTGGCCTCCTGCCCCCTTCCAGAAAAAATATTACTTAAAGCCCCCTGGAAATTATGAAACTATTTATTGAACTCAGAATAGAATGTAATACAAAAAAAAAATTGTGGCCATCACCACCTTCCTGGATCACTGCAGCACCCACCAGGGGGCGGTGGTGCCTACTTTGGGAATCACTGTCTTAGACTAACAGGTGCCTTTTGCAAGAATAAAAGCTGAGAGTCACAGAAATTCACTCTGGGATGGATGCCAGAGGTCATCCACTTACTCCCATTACAGAAGAAGAAACTGAGGAAATCTAGAAGGAGAATTTGAACTCAGCTCATGTGCTTTGGATAGTTCTTGTGAGTTCACAGATATAATGCCCACTGAGAACAGTTTTGCAGATTTTGTTGCCAAACTCTTAGTGAGTCTTCAAGAAGAGGCAGTATTGAGTCCAGCAGTGGAAGTCAGGAAACTGATCCCAGCCCTGTAGTTCATCAAAGGTGGTCTAGAGTTGATTTTGAATGGGCCGAGAACTAGGGGAACCCCTGGGTGTGGGAGAGAGGAAGGAGGTAAGGATCAAGGTGGGGGGCATCAAATTCTACAGATTTGAATCAACCAGGGCATTCAGGGGCTGGTGAGAGCTGCCAAAGCCCAGGGACACTGGTAATGTGGAGACAGCCCAGAGAAGGCATCTAGGCTAGGGAAAGAGGATCATGGTTATACTGTATGAGAAATGGTGGCTTCTCCTTCACTGGGGGTCTCCAGATGGAGACACTTTTGGGAGATGTAGGGTTGGGGATGCTACGTGGACTTGACTTCTCTCTTGGGATGTCAGTCCTCCTCACAGTCCTCCTTTGATGAGGAGGACCATTATGCTTCAGTCTTGATATTCTCAGGGCTGATCGCAATGTCTGCCCTAGAGCAGGTGCTTCATAAATGCTCATTGATTGACTGATTGGTTCAAATCTGATTTGGTCTAGATGCCTTTAAGGTCCCTGCCAGGGCTGAGGCTCTTATGATGCTTTCAACGGGCCCAAAACCAGGGAGCAAAGTGCAGGGAGTAGGACGAGGGAGCGCTCTGTCCAAACTGAGGCTCCCTCTGGGACACTTAGAAGAGGGATAATGGCAGATGTGGAGAACTCTGCCATTTCACCCCACTGACCCAAGGACCCTGTCCTCTCAGATCACAGGCCTGCCCCCAGGACACACAGTACAAAATGTGCCTGTGGCTAATGGTATGGAACAAATCCACCAGTCAGTCAACTCTTTTAAGACATTCAGTTGTGAGAAAGGAGGTGTAGCCTGAGTCCTTGGGGTGCAGGAGGTCCATCGAAGTCACCAGCTGTCAACTTGTTATTTTAACCACTTATGTTGCTTGCCTAGATATTCCTCTACTGAAGGACTATCAGCACAGCCGGTGCCCTCTGAATATTGGCCCTGGGTACAAAGGCTCAGTCACCCCACCTAATTGTCTCTCTAACTAAGCAGGGACCCCGGAGGGCAGGACATCTGCCTCTCTCCTGCCTCTTCTCCCCGGGCATTATTGAAGGGAAGGCAGAATAAATGAATGTTCTGTGATGTGATGGAATATTGTTGTACTTGAAGAAAGAGACAGAAACCCGGGAAGTCTGGTATGATCTGATGCCAACGAACACGGGCAGAACCAGGAGCATAATCTGTACAAATGAACAGCTCTGAGAGATTTAACAACGGGCTAATGGAATGCTGGGCCATGATTCTAGAGGACCAAAGAGGAAGGACGCTATCTATCTGTTTACAGGGATACACAACGACTATACCAAGACATGACAAAATGACAAAATGTCCATTACAGAAGTTTTGCCGTTCTTTCCTTTTCCTTTTTCAGTGAGGAGGGAAGTGAGAGGGAGAAAAAAGAAATGCTCGTTAATTGACAAAAATGAACAAAGTAATTGTGAGAGGTGGAAGCTTCAAATGGGAAATATTTTCCCAAGGTCACGTAGCTATCACTCCTGCAAGGGGTCTTTCTATTCCCAGAATTGCCAGAGTCCTTTCCTTCTAGCTTCTGGCTTCTGGAATTGCAGACTTGTTGAGCCAGGTGCCACCCATGCAAGAGATTGATGAGCTTTGCAATCCCAAACTGAGATCACAAAGGGAGACTTTTTCAGAGTGGCAGGGTGTCCCCTCCATCAAGGTTACCCCAGCATTAATCATTCATCAGCAGAGCCCAGCAAGATTCTAATTGCAAATAAGTACAATTGATGTTGATGCATAATTTATGATGCCATTTGTTAAACGGAGACAATAGGAGGCTAGGAGCAGTATTAAGTGGGCTGGAATGAGAGAGAATTGGGGGAAGAGAAGTCTTGTCCTGGACTGTCACCTGGGCCTTCTTTCTGAAGAGCGAAGTCTTGGAGACACCCTGGCCGATATCCATTCATCGGTCAAGGGGCAGCTAGGTGAATGGCTCAGTGGATGGACATCTAGGCCTGGAGATGGAAGGTTCTGGGTTTAAATCTGGCCTCAGTCACTTAATTCCCATTACCTAACCCTCACCCTCTTCTGCCTTTGAACCAATACACAGGATTGATTCTAAGACAGAAGGTTAGGATTAAAAAAATTAATTAATCAGTCATCAACCACTATTTATTAAGTGCCCGGCCCGATCATGTGCCAAGCATTATGCTAGGTGCCAGAGATGGGGACAAATAGAAACAAACAGTCAAATGATCCCCGCACTCAAGGAAGGGAATGGAAATTGGGTGCTTGCTGGTCTCCATACTGCTCTATCTCCTGTCTTCATGACTTTGCATATGTGATTGTCCCTCTCTGGAATTCATTCTCCTCTCCACTCAGCTTCATAGAACTCCAAGCTTTCCCCAAAGCATAGCTTGGATGCCTCCCATTATGCTACCCATATCTCTCCTCAGAGATGGGAATCCCGGGGTCTGGGCTGACTTTGAGATAGACATAGTTGCCTCCTGACCTTGTGGACCTCTGCTGTAAACCTTTCCCCGAGCTACAGCCATCAGTGGCTTCTTCTTGTATCTTTGTCTCCAATGGTCGTGACTTCCATAATGTACCACGAATGTCACTGGCTAAGGAAGATGCGGCTTATTGTTCCTTTGGCCTCAATTTTCTGGTTCAGGGGCTGAGACTCGCCATCAAAGACTTTGCCCTGGCTTATGGGGGTCATTACTGCTACTTCAGATTGTCCTCTAAAGTCTTGGCCATATAACTGATCATGGCCATTGGCCAGATGACGGCAAGATCAGCCTGGGCTCCTGGGCTCTCCAGTCTTTGCTGATAAGGGGAGGGGGAGGCAACTAGCATTCGACTCTATGCAAAGAGCTTTACAAATATGATCTTATTTGATCCTCACAACAACCCTATGAGATGGATGCTGTTATCTTATCCCTGTCTTATAATTGAGCAAACCAAGGCAGACAGCAGTTAAGTAACTTGTCCAGGTCACACAGCTAGGCTGGATTTGAATTCAGGCCTTCCTAACTCCAGGTGTCACCTAGTTGGCTAAATCTTTCCTTTCTAGTTGGGGAAAGTCATTGTTTTTGCTCCTAGATCAGCCACATTCCTGGCTACTTCATATGCGGATGTTGCTAATTAAGGTGTGAACAGAGCTTAGCCTTTCTGCATACCTTGGCCACCCTAGTTGGATTCCACCCTCCTCCTTAAAGGGAGCACTTCCTCCCTTTCTCTAGCTCC
The DNA here is from genome assembly GCF_016433145.1 of Gracilinanus agilis. Classification (NCBI taxonomy): domain Eukaryota; kingdom Metazoa; phylum Chordata; class Mammalia; order Didelphimorphia; family Didelphidae; genus Gracilinanus; species Gracilinanus agilis. Next base: position 3,790,769 of record NC_058131.1, on the reverse strand, counting down.
ACTGTATTCCATCTATTTCCATCCAGAATGGAGTCCATGTTGACTTTTCCACTAGACTCCTGGGGCAAAAGGAAAAATGTAGAGAAGTGGGTTTTGACAGGCTCCAAGCTCAGTCCAGACATGTCACAGCAAGGAGTGTGAAGATTTTCCTAAGCAGGATGAGGGAAGACCCTCAAAATTCAGGGAGTCTCAGATTCTATGATGGTGTAGGGATGAAAGGGGGATGTCCAGGCATCAACAAGAAGGAGGAAGGGACCCAGTTTCCCAGAATCCCTGCCTTCCATAGTTGACTTGTGGGCCTGCCAGGCAGAAAGAGGACCTAAAGGGTATATGAACTGTGGAAGGGATGCTTGAGGTTTCTGGGTCTGTGATGGAATGTGGCTTCCATTCTGGGGGGCTGACCATCTTCGTGGGGTCTTGATCTGAAGTAAATATCTGGTTCAAGCATTTTGGTGCTCTTGGTAGGTTTAGGCCACCTGGGCTCAGGGATTGGTCAGAATGCTTGACTTCAAGCCAGTGGAGTTCAGTAGAAAGAGCGTTGGGGCTAGAGTTGGGGCTGGGGATTAGTGCCCTAAATCCAACTCTAATATTTACTACCTATCTGACTGGGGACAAGTCCCTTAAAGCCTTTTTCCTCATTTGTAAAGGTGGGGGTGGTAGACTTCCGGGATCTCTAAGATCCCAGCCATGGCCGGAGGATACAATCTAATCAAAGCTTGAATTCTGGGAGGGTTTCTCTTCACGTGATGTTAGAGGTGCCCACAGGCAACCATCAACCCAACATTGCATAGAGTTTGAACTGGTAACCGATTATGTTATATGGAAAGGCATTAATTCATATGTGGAAGTCACCAATCCCTTGGGATTCCGATCATATGACAGCTCTCATTCATCCCATCTTCTCTGTTACAAACACTATCACCATAGTGGACCCAGACTCACTCACACAAACTCGTCAGCCCATCACTACTGACAAGCTACTTGGCTCATTTCTCTCTCCCTCAGTACTCTATTTTCTGAGAGAAGACTGAGGCTCAGAACTGTGCCAGTCCATCTGCTTATCAAAGAAGCACAGCAGAAAGGATAGATTCTTGGAGCTGGAGTTAGAGACACCTGGGTCCTAATCCCATTTTTGATCAAGTCTTTAATGGACTAGGGAGGAATAGATCCATTCTTTACTTGATGTAAGAGCAATGTGGTTGCATGTCATCAAAAATGGTTACGCATGTCAGTGCTGACACGTGTGTCATAGGTTTGCCATCAGGATGCTAGCTTGAGATTCCCTTCAGGGTGGATTCTCACAGGAACAGGGAACAAGCACAAGCTTTGGGGTCTCTAATTTACAAGTTAGTCCTAAAACTTGGGGTTCATAAGATCTTATTAGGCTACAAGTTTGGGGTTTCTAGATTCTATGTCGACAGTACCACAAAGGAATTTTTGTATTTGGTTTAGAAGAGTGTGGCTAATGGACACCACAGCGAGCCAGGCAAGGAGTTTGACCATTCAATTAGCAGCTGAGCTGATGTTCAAATACATAAACAAATACTTCCTGGGGAGAGGGGGTGGAACCTGAGGAAGGGGGGAGAGAAAGTTTCTCTCCTCTCTCCCTCTCTTTCTGTCACTCTTTCTTCCTTCTCTCCCTCTCTCTCCCCCTTCTCTCTTTCCCTCTCCTTTTCTCCTTCCTTTCTTCCTTCTCCCTCCCTTTCTGTGTCACCCTTTCTTTCTTCCCTCCGGTCATCCTTCCCTCTCTATCTCTTTCCTTCTCTCTACCTCCTTCCTTTCTTTCCTCCATCTTCTTACTCCTCTGTCACCCCTTCTTCTTTCCCTCCCCTCTTTCTCTTCCTTTCTCCCTTCCTTTCTTTCCCTCTCCTTATTTCCTCCCTTTCCCTCACTATCTATGTCACCCCTTCCTCCTTCCTTCCCTCACTCCACCCTCCCCTCCTTGCTCAACATCAGCAAAAGAGGACCTTGTTGAACTTGGGAAGGCCAGAAGATCTGGAGTCATCATGGGCTTTGTCCCTGGAGACACAGTAACCTGTGAATAGCATCTGCATCTGGAACTAGAGACACCCCAAGGAGAAACTGGGTACACCAAGGAAAGGCAACTGCTGAATGCCACAAGGACACTCACCATCAGAGACAAGTAGTGGATTCTACCCAAGAGGAACTTTGTGAAGGCATCACAGAGAAAAAGGACTTCTGGCATGCAGGTGTCGACGTGGAATCTAGAGACCCCAAACTTGAGGCTTAGTGAGATCTGATGAACCCCAAGTTTTAGGAATAGCTTGTAGGCTGGAGACCCCCCAAAGCTTGTGCTTCCCTGTTCCCATGAGAATCCTCCCTGAAGGGAATCTCATGCTAGCAGATGCAGACTGAGTAAATGGGTATTCTTCCCCATTGTATCAGAGACCCTTCCCAGGAAGACACACCTGGTCAGGGACCAGCCTTTAGTCTCCATTGTGTAAGCAGCCCCTTCCCTTACACTCTAGCCTCTGGCTAGGATTCCTTTTCCCAGCTTGATTGTAAATCCCATCCTTACCAGTACAATGTCAATCATCTCTCCCGGCCCCTGGATCTTCCCAAATGGTATAGAAGTTCCCCAATTTCCTTTGTTCCTGGGAGTCCTCATCTAGCGGGGTGGCACTCCCAGGGAGGGGGATCAGGGAGCAGAGCGAAGCAGTGCTCATTTAGACTCTGCAACAAGGCGCAGCTCTGCCAAAGAGGCCAGGTAGCCCTCATCCCCCTTTCCCTTGATTAAAGAGGGGTTTTATGACTATTTCATAGTTCTGTGTTTTTTCTAAGTTAACATGGCCTAGTGAGATCTGGTGAACCCCAAGTTTTAGGAATAGCTTGTAAGTTGGAGACCCCCCAAAGCTTGTGCTTCCCTGTTCCTGTGAGAATCCACCCAGAAGGGAATCTCAGGCTAGCAGTTGCAGACTGAATAATGGACCCTTGGGTAAAATTCTTAGTTGGCTTTGTAGTAACGGAGACCCTTTCCCAGGAAGACACCTGGGCAGGGACCATCCTTTTAGTATCCATCGTAAGTAGCCCCTTCCCTTACACTATAGCCTCTAACTAGGATTCCTTTCCCAGGCTTGAAGGTATCCCGACGGTCCGGTCCGTATGATAAGATCAATCATCTTTCCCAGCCCCAGCATCTTCCCAAACGGTATCTAAGCCCCCCCCCCATTTCTTTTGTTTTCTAGGAGTCATCATCAAGCCCGGTGGCACTCTCAGGGGGTCAGGGACCAGAGCAAGCAGTGGACTCTACATGAGGCTCCGAGGGGAGGCCTGATCAGCCCTGTCCCCCTTTTTCCTTCGTTAAAGAGTGGCTTTTCTGACTATTTAATTGTCGACATGGAATTTAGAGTTCCCAAACTTGTAGCTTAGTGAGGTATGATGAACCCCAAGTTTAGAAATAGTTTGTAGGTTGGAGACCCCCAAAGCTTGTGCTTGTTCCCTGTTCCCGTGGGAATCCACCCTGAAGGGAATCTCAGGCTAGCAGTTGCAGACTGAATAATGGACCCCAGGGCAAATGCTAAATATCCTTTTGTCCTAGGTAGTCTTGCCCATTGTATCAGAGACCCTGTCCCAGGAAGGCACACCTGGGCAGGAACTATCCTTTAGTATCCATTGTGTAAGTAGCCCCTTTCCCTACACCCTAGCCTCTAGCTATGATCCCTTTCTCTAGCTTGATTGTATCCTGTCAGTATA
>NC_058131.1:3766729-3785088 GCF_016433145.1 Gracilinanus agilis | reverse complement strand
TAATAATTCAGTTTTTTCCTAAATTAACACAGGGTTCCGGATTTGCCCTTTGGTCATATATGTATTCTCTGCGTTGGAGCCCCTCTCCCCCGGAGACCTCGTTTGTGTAGAGGGAAAGTGGCCTGGGGGCGTGTTTCTTAAAGGACCAGCGAAGTAAAGACATTATCTAAAACTCATCTCTCGAAAGAGTCCTGGAGGGCACATGGATTGGGGCTCACAACAAAAGCACTAGACATCTCCGGGGTTCCTTATGGTTACTCGTAGAGCCTGGAAGCTCAGTAGGCAGCTCCCCTCACACGTCGAGGGGCAACTGGGGAAGTAGCTCCATTAGGATGGCGGCCAGAGCGGGTTTGGCATTCCAGGGATAGAGGACGGATGGAGCCGAAGGTGATTAAGGAGAGACTGAGGACAGTGTAGCGCTGAGGACCTGGAAACCAATCGGAGCCCGAGGAGAACAGACCCTTCCAGACATTCGCCTGCCTTTTTCAGGGGGCCCGAGGCCTCTTCTCTGTGCTTGAAAGGGTGGTGGGAAAGCCCTTAAGGCTGCCGCCGCCATCGAGGCAGGGCGGCCGAGCTGAGGGAGCAGGTGTGGAGGCGGTAAAAGAACGCCGGGGACCAGATCGGATGAAAGAAACGGTTCAGTCTCCCGGCAGGGATATCTGGAGAGGAGGAGACCCCAGTTCTCTGGCCCGGCACGTCCCTGCCTCAGGGGTGTCCCTCCGTGACAGCTGCGATTCCGACGCGGTTTCCAGAGAGCCACGTGAGATTGCGTTGGGCCCAAGCAGTTCGGTTCGGGGAGTCTCCTTCCCGAGGGGAGGGCCCTGCCTCTGCCTTGGGCCCCGCGTGTCCGTGGGGGAGGTCTTATGCAGGAGCCCGGCTGCTGGTTCCCAGAAGTCTCAGGCACTGAAAATCCTCCCAGGTTGGACCAGGGACGATCCTGTGCTCGAGGCGTGCCAGAGACGTACTCGGGAGCCTCCGGCACGCTCGGCAGTCAGTAGGGGGGTTGGGGGAGGGGGCCGGGCGCGTAGCCCGTCTGGTTTGGGGATTGACTTTGTAAACGTGGCGTCGTCTTCCCGCTGGCGGTCCCTTTAGGGAGCGCAGCTTCACAGCCGCCATGAACTAGGGCTACAACAGCCCCAGAGGCTTCTCCTGCCGTGGGAAGGATCCAAGTGTCCTAGGGGAGCAAATTGGTGAACCCCGGGGTTCGGGGTTCGGGAAGGAAACCTTTCTCAAGAATGAGAGGACTCCAAACTTAGCTTAAAAGTAAAAAAGAAAGATTTGTTAGTAAGAGAGGATTAATGGCCAGCGAGACAGCATGAGTGGAGCAGCCAGGGGAGGCTCCCCCCAAGTACCCCAGTTCTTGCCATTTTGTATCCTTTCCGGTAGTGTGTACGTGACTCCCTGCACTCAGGCCCTCAGTTGGTGCAGGGTCCGTCCTCGACCCTCAGGGCCTAGACTGTCCAGGTGTGTCCTGGAGGTGTATCTCTTTGCCTATCTCAACTCAAAGGAATTCCAAGGACGATGGTCCTTGCCTTGGGGGTCTCAAGGGCAGGGAGGGGGAAGGGAATTCCCCTGCTCACAGCCTGCCAGAGTCAAGGGGTACAGGGTCTCTGCCATCTCTGCACCATGCCCATGTCACAAGCTTTGTCCACGTGGAGTCTAGAAGCCCCCAAATTGTAGCCTAGAAAGAGTTACTGACCCCCCAGTTTAGTTAGCTTGAAGGTGAGAATCCCAGGTTTGGCCTGTCACCAGAGAGGGAAAGTCCGGCTTCTCTAGTCTCAGGCTATCAAGAGATCTTTATTTTTTAAACAATTTTTTTTAAACCCTTAACTTCTGTGTATTGGCTCCTAGGTGGAAGAGTGGTAAGGGTGGGTAATGGAGGTCAAGTGACTTGCCCAGGGTCACACAGCTGGGAGCTATCTAGAGATCTTAAAGGGTGGGGAGGGCTAATCCCATCGGGGCCCAGTATCTCTTTTGTCCCAGTGGTTTCTCCCCTTAGGCCAAAGTCCTTTACCTAACCCAGGAGGCCCAGCCCTGGCTGAGGCTTTCCCTTTGGTGTCCGGCAGGAAAGCATCCGCCCCTCACTGTTATTCCTCACTTTGTTGCCCCAGTAAAGCCAATCCACTGTCCCTTCTCCTCCTCCGCGCCCGGATTCCCTAGGAGGTATTTAAGCTCCCCCACTTTAATGGCTCCTCGGAGCTGTCCCTCTAGCCGGGTGGGTTCTCCCCGCGGTCCGTGTCCAGAGCCAGCAGAGTTTCCGTCCTCCGAGCTCTGCGTGGAGGCTTAACTCCGCACCGACCCCCTTTCCTTAGGGCGGCTTTTCGGACCCTTTCACAGTCCACAAACGGAGGCTCCTCCGTGCGATTCCGAAGGCCCAGCCGCCTGAGCCGCCCCGCTAACGAGGACCCCGAGCCTGAGGTAGCCACACAGCCCGTTTGGGGTCCAGTCAGGAGTCCGCTTAGCAGAGGGGCCGGGCAAGCGGCTGTCGGACCGAAGGCGTCTGGTTTCGGGTCCTTGGGAGTGGCCCCCTCCTTAATTAAGGGGGCTTAAGCCGCGCTCTGTGCGGCAGGCACGGAGGAGCCGCCGCCATGGGGAATGGCACGTCTGTGTCCCCGGGAGGGGAACCACCCAACGACAGGGCCGCCCAGGATCCGTCTCCAAAAGCTGAAGCCAGCGCAGGCGAAGGCTTAGCTAGACGGCAGACCGCGGCGGAAGCCGACGCCAAAGGGAGGCTGGCCGAGTCGGCTCCGTCTGCAAGGCGGGAGAAGGGGGAAGGCGAAGAGGAAGAGGTAAGCCAAGAGGAGAAGCGCGCCGATCGGGCAGGGGAAGCTCGAGGGAGCCAAAGTGGGAGCAAGTGCAGAGTCAGATCGCCGGATTGCAGAGAGAACTGGAAGAGCCCGGGTAGACCTGCGCTCCCTCCGAGCCGCCCGCGCGAGGCTTTCCGCTGCCCCGAGGGCTCCATTCCTCAGTTTCCTTTGAAAATCTAGGAGGAGGAAGCCGCCGGGGCCATCCCGGCCTCGCTCCCCCCTCGGACCGAGGCTGAGCTCCGAGCCACAGCTAAGGAACTCCCCAAAGCTAGAGAGAGTCCCCGGGAATTCGCTGAGAAGTTCGGGGTCCTTCTCTCCACTTACCGCCCTGGCCTCTTGGACCTTTACGGGCTGCCGATCACTGGCTTAAGACAGCCGGGTGGGAAAATCCTTTAGAGCACATAATTCGGTTAATGGTTAGCAAAGCGGAGCCTCAGGCGCACCTCCAGGAAGCCCGAAAAGTGGGGGAGGCCTTATTGGAGGCCATTCCCAAGGCTTTCCCGAAGCCTCTCCACAGGGGAAGCATTCAGGTTTGCACTCAACAAGGGCGAGAATCTGGTTTGGGTCCCTACAATGAGTTTCTGGCCACCTTTGAAGCCAATTTTGGCTTTGCTCTAGATAGCCCTGAGGCTGTGCTCGCGCCCTTGGTTTCTAGTGGCTTCCTCTCTGGTACCCGACCGAAAAGCCGACCGAGAGAAAGTGTTATTTTTGCAAAATGCCTGGACACCTGAAGAGAGATTGCCGGTATCTGCAAAATAAGATAAACCGGCGGCGCCAGCGGAAGTTTCAGTCCCCCTCAGAAGGACTCTCCCCCAAAGGAAGCTTGTAGTTCACTTGAAGGCAAAAAGAGACCCAGGAGTCCTAGCTTGGTGGCTTAGTTTTTCTCTCGGTTTTGAAATGGTTAAAGTGAAAAAAATATATCGAGCAGTTAATTGTAATGATGTTGGTCATGAGATAATTGATTCCAGGTTTGCTCCCATTGCTCCTAACTCTACTCTTTGTTTGGATTTTAAGGCAAGGGCCCGCCAGGAAATCCAGGCCGAGGTAGAGAAGAAGGAAACCCGGCAGCTATCCGTTCACTGTTCAGATCCACCTTCCTCCTCTGCTGAAAGACAATTAGAACTGGTGAGACACCCCTACTTTGGGGATTCTTAAATGTCTTACTTACACTTTTTTTTTTAACCCTTAACTTCTGTGTATTGGCTCCTAGGTGGAAAAGAGTGGTAAGGGTGGGCAATGGGAGGTCAAGTGACTTGCCCAGGGTCACACAACAGCTGGGAAGTGTCTGAGGTCGTCTTTGAACCTAGGACCTCCCGTCTTTAGGCCTGTCTCTCCATCCACTGAGCTACCCAGCTGCCCCTACTTACACTTTAAAAACTAAGGTGTTTTTTGTTTTTTCAACTTGTGGAACAACCTGTTCTCAATTATCCTCTGGTTTTGGGTAAACAGAGATAGATAGCCAGAAGGAAGTAATGCTTCACTCTCTTAGTTCTTTATTGGTATTTTATTTCAAAAGTGTGATCATGTATATATGTGGGTTTAGAAAATAACATCCTAATTTTAACTGTTTGACAGTGAAGTTTCAGTTTGTATGGAAAAGCCATGGATCAGTTTTGTAAAACAGGTTTTTTGTTTTTTTTTTAGCAGTATAGCCTCAAAGACTGCTTTCCATCCTTATCTATCTTTCCAACATAAGAGGTTTAAGGAAAAAGATGGGTTTAAGGGTTTAAACTTACTAAAACTGGGATTTTGTTTAAAATGATCATAAATGATTTTCATCAGTGTATTAAAAGTTGACTCACTTTATTATTACATTTAACTTCCTGGTCTTGAAAATAGAGCCAGCCTGCTTGTCAAAAGATTTGCTTTCAGGTCTACAGCGCATAAAAGGTTTCAAATTTTAAAATTTAAAATAGACCCTGTAATACTACATGCTTTATGAAATTCCTTTTAAATATGACTGTTATGTGAATTGCTGCTAAAACAAGTGTTTTAAGTTTTGTTTGAATGTAACCAAAAGCTCATTGTAAACCTGACTGACTGTACCATAAATTTTTGTTCTGTCCTAAGTGGTTACCTCAGTTTACCAGATTTGTACTATGAACTGAAATTTTTAACTGATGAGTACTATGCTAAAGATACAATGTTTCAATAATGTAACCCTTAAAATCAGGATTCTTTTGGGTTACCGATTAGCAATTGCCACGATCTGGAATGGAATGTTTATTTTACTTAGGATAGTAAAAGCAAGTCAGAGAAGGTGAAAATGTTGAGTTTGAATCAGATTTCTGAAGGAAGAATGGAAGTCGGGTCTGCTTTTTAAGTAGAAGGTTTTGAAGGAAAAGAGAGAAGGCAAAAGAGAAAAGATAAGAGGTTCTGTTCTCCTAATTGGATCTTTAACTTAGGGATAATTTCTAGCATTGATGTATGTGGTTTTGGAAAATCACAAATGATTCTGGAATTTCTCTGGAAAGTTAGCTTAGAGAGATTCCTAACCGACCTTGTCTTGGTTCCTTGTATTTACTGTGGAGCTAATTAATCAACTCAACACTCCTGGTCCTTATTTCAGGTTTTGTGACTAAATTGTGATATATTAATTATTGCCAAAAAGATGTAAGAATAATTGCTAAAATGTGGAGTGGGCCAGTGATCAGCCCAAAGGCTTGTTTGAGGTATATGGACATTTTTTTACCTGCTGATAAGCAGAACTTCTCTCAGCTGAAATGGGTAAGACTGTCTTTTAAGGCAAAAAGGCTTCAGGGATCCAGTGGGGATGAAATACTCCCCACTGAGAAAGTCCTAGGATGGTTAGGAGGGCAATCCCGGGGCTCAACTTGGATTGGACTTTCCTGATCATGATGGCATGAGCCAGTGACAGCCTCTTGGCTTGTCCATGAAGTCACTCACTTTGTGTCTTTTCCTTGTCTGCCTTTCCCTTTGTGACAAATTCCCATCATCAGCACATAATTCAAATTGGAAAATTGAAGTTTCCATCTCCCCAAACAACCTATTAGATTAATAATTGGAAATTATCAAATTGTTAGGGAACCTACTTTGAGAAGTAGGTGAAGTTTAGTAATAAAAGGCTTGCGTTTGCAGCCTTGATTTACCACAATTGAATTTTGGATCTTAAGCTTTCCGGGTTTCCTCCAGAATCTGGGGTCAAGAAATTCATCTGTAAAATATTGTTGCTCAGGTGTTTATAGATGCCCTATGAATGGGGACTTTGCGGAAGGATATTCTTTAACAGAAACATCACATGCCAACTCTGCAAACAACTCAGGAAACAAATTTCCTAAAGGGATCCATTCCTGTGAGAAGGTGATTTCTGAAGATGGAGTTCGTTGGCTAAGATACCCAAATGCTCATGTTTGATATCAATTTCTCTTGTGCTGCTCTTCTCTGTTTATATCTGTCTCGCCCTAGTTTTTGCCCCAGTCCTGGTTTCCGACACTTCTGCCTTAGGGATGGACCCTCCCCCTTGTGACCTGTCTGCTGATCAGGGGAAGCAGTTGCTGGACAGTCCTTCAGATCTCCAAGCCTTCAGGTCCCAGCTACTAGGACCCAGACATTCCCTGAGGACCCTGTGCCCACAGCCCCTCCCTCCCTGTTATCTTAACCCCCCTTGCTTTAGCCTGACCCCCGACTATTCCTTTCCTCACATTCTGGGTCTCTTCTATGTTTTAAATCATGCATGCCCAGCCAGCTAGACAGATAATTCTCTGATTCAACTTGGAAGCAGTAGCCAAAGCGGGTCCCTCTGACTGTTGGTGTGTATGAAGCGCCCCCAAAGCGGAGAGGAACCCCAGGCTTCTAGCCCGAGGTCTCCATGACTCTGAGGCTTCTGGGAGATTCGCATCCACTCCAGTTTTGGCTACTCCCCTCTGGGATAGGTAGACCATGTCATCTCTCTAGCTGCTTCTAGGGTGAAAGCTCTCATTGGGGTCACCGAGATGCCATTGCAACCTCTGCAACCTTTCCAGCCCGAATCCCTGGATGATGCTGATAGCCAGGACTTCTCTCTCCTGAGGACAGGCAGGGACAGCTCTACAACCATTCCCAGCTCTGAAGAAGCTACAGAAGACTGAGACCTTCACCCCTGTTCCCTTAGTTATTTGGAGAGGGGGGGGGGATGGCACGACCATTGCACCCCAAAAACTATGGAAGTGTTTCGGGCAAACTATAAGCAGGGAGATTCCTTTGCCTCCCTTCTATCCTTGTGACTGAACCCCAAACATCTGATAACTCATAAGACCCCGAGAGCATAAAATCCCCAGAATTGATGTTGTCTGGGGGGGGGGCACCTTTTCTATCCATGCTGTCCTCCCAAGGAAGGGCTCTCCATCTTGCTGTTCCACCTTGCTATCCTCCTGGCCATATTCAACATTACTTTTTAAATGAATAAATTTCTCTTTTTATTTTCAAGCTAAGCTTTTGGAGTCTTGCCTTCTTGCAAAAGGTGCCCTTCCCGAGCCAGGGGGTTCCCCTCTAGCACGCCACAACACTAGGAGTGTACAATTTTAGAGAACAAAGTTTTTCTGATTAACATATATTTGTTAATGGGGTAGGGGGAAGCTCAATTTCAGTTAGGCTAACTGCAGACCTGATTAGTCACTGTTGTAAAAGGACAAGGCCTATTTGGGAAAAGGCTTGGCTAATTTAAAAGGTAAGGAACCCTCCCCCCCACCCCCCAGTGTTTTTAAACTGACCAACAAATGTCCAATGTCACATGAGAGTTCTTCCCTGAGGGAGAATCCAACCTCTGCTCATTGGAGCTTGAGTGGGGATGATCATTCCCATCTGGGCTGAGCCCAAGCTGAGGGACTCTGCAGTTCTGTAGGCAGTGCGTCCAGCTGAAGGTCCAGACTTTGATCCTGGAAGGAGGATGGGATACTGTGGGAAAGGCTTCTAGAGACAAAGAAGAGTCCCTCAGCTTGGGCTTGGCCCACATGGGAAAGTTCGCCCCCTCTCAGACCCAAATAAGGTCTTTTGTTATTTTATTTATTTTTTATTTTTTTGTTACTTTGTTATTCTGAGACTAGTGAAGTCAGACTCTCCTGGGAAGAACTCTGCGGTGACAAGGTCAAACCTGGGGCTGTCACCTGGAAGCAAAGTAAATCTAGGCTACAAGTTTGGGGGTTTCTAGATTCCACATCAACAAAGCATTTTTAATTTTGAGGATTTGGGGAGTTAATTTTAATTTTGAGACTTTTAAAATTGTTTCGAGACTGAAATGGCCATGCAGTCACTTTTTTTTTTTTAAATATAAAACCCTCACCTTCCATCTTAGAATCAATACTGTGCATATTGGTTCCAAGGCAGAAGAGTGGTCAGGGCTAGGCAATGGAGGTTAAGTGACTTGTCCAGGGTCACACAGCTAGGAAGTATCTGAGGTCAAATTCGAACCCAGGACCTCCCCTCTCTAGGCCTGACTCAATCCACTGAGCCACCCAGCTGTCCCCCTCCCCCCCATGCAGTCATTTTTAATGTGGTTTTCCATTTTGGGATGATAGAATATCTAGTTAGAATTTTGCTTAGGGTTAGACTGTTCAAGGTGGAATCTAGCCACCCCAAACTTGTGGCCTAGTAAGATCTGATGAACCCCAAGTTTTAGGAATTACTTGTAGGTTGGAGAACCCCAAAGCTTGTGCTTGTTCCCTGTTCCCAGGAGAATCCACCCTGAAGGGAATCTCAGGCTGGCAGTTTCAGACTGAATCAGGGACCCCGGGGGTAAAGGACACTCCTAGTTAGGTGGGACTAAGCGGCTGCTGAGAACCCTTTGTTTTAGGTGGTCTTCCCTATTGTATCAGAGACCCTTTCCCAGGAAAGACCCCCCACCTGGGCAGGGACCACCCTTTTAGTATCCCTTGTAGGCAGCCTTTCCCAAGCTTGAGGTATCCTGCCAGTAGAGTTTGAACCCTCCCATTTCCTTGTAGCCGCGGTCATGTCAACCATCTTTCCCTGCCCCTGGATCTCCCCAAATTCTTTTGTCCCTGGGAGTCGCCATCTAGCGTGGTGCCCCCCCCCCCATAATGTCCCCAGAGTCCAGGGTGGGGACCCTGTAAAGGATGGCACCAAATACTGGACTCGTCCCCATCCTGTGGACTTTCTGCCTCTCTCGGTAGTTCTGTGCTATTTCCGAGTTATCAAGTGTCAGTGCGCCTGGAGCGCCCCCCAATGCCAACTGCCCGTGCCTGTACCCCAAGGGCTTCCACCGTTAGTGACAGGCTCCGCCCGTGTGTAGCATCACCCATTTGTCCATTTGTTTGGGCAGCTGCGTTTAGCCTTGCCCAAAAGGGGAAAATGGAATCTAGAAGCCCCAAACTTGTGCCATCATAAGGTTTAATGAGCCCCAGTTTAGTTAGCTTGAAGGGGAGAGCCTGGAGCTCCTCCCTGAGGGAGAGTCCAGCTTCAGGAGTCACAGACGGACAATAGACCTTAAGTGGGGAGGCTGATCCTCTCTGGTGTTAAGTATCTCTTTTCCCCCAATGGTTTCTCCCCTTCCAGCCTTTACCCAGATGGCCCAGCCCTAGGCGGAGTCTTCCTTTTGTGTCCAGCCCAAACTGGACATCCGTGTCTGGGACTCTCATTTTCCTTTGTTGCCCTCATAAAGCCAATCAACTATCCCTCCTTCTCCCTCCCAGGTTCCCTAGAGAGGTATTTAAGCTCCCCCACTTTAATGGCTCCTGCAGTTGTCCATCTGGTCTAGGCCACTTGGCTCTCCCAGGGGTCAGTGTCCAGAGCCCGCAGAGTTCTAGTCCCCGACTTTGCACTGACCCCCTTTCCTCAAAGAAAGCGGCTTTTCTGACTTTCCTTTTTAACGATGACCGGGAAAAGCGTCTCCTGCTTCCATGGCAGGCAGCGGGGGCCTTCTCTCAAGGTGGGCCTCCACTCCCGACTCTCCCCCTCCTGCCTGGCTGCTCAGGACTGTCTTTCTCGGAGGGATCCTCCGGAGCGTCCAGGCCCCAGCGAGGCTCTAAAATGGGCACCTGAACGCTTCTCCTTTCGGGGTTATCGTCAAGAAGCCATTAAGCGTCTAGAAGTGACGCGGGCGATGTGCCGAGATGGCGGGGACCCCCCTGCCCCCCTGCACCCCTTCACTGTGGCAGGCTGTGAACAGGAACTTCCCTTCCCCCTTCCTGTCCTCGGACTCCCCAGGCAGAGACCATCATCCTTAGACGTCCTTTAAGTAGAGAGAGACCAAAGATACGCCTCCTGGCCACACCTGGATAGCCCTGAGGGTCGCAGACAGCCCCCCCCACCCCCAGAATGCCTGAGTGCAGGAGTCCAACTGACACTCTTGTAAAGGATACAAAAACCCCTGAACTGGGGCATTGGGGAGCAACCCCCGAGAGTTGCTCCACTCATGCTGTCTTGCTGGCCATTGATCCCATCTTACTAATATTGCTTTCTTTTTACTTTTTTAAACCCTTAACTTCTGTGTATTGGCTCCTTGGTGGAAGAGTGGTCAGGGTGGGCCATGGGGGTTAAGTGACTTGCCCAGGGTCACCCAGCTGGGAAGTGTCTGAGGCCAGATTTGAACCCAGGACCTCCCATCTCTAGGCTTTCTTTTTACTTTTAAGCTAAGTTTGGAGTCCTCTCATTCTTGAGAAAGGTTTCCTTCCGGAACCCAGGAGTTCACCATCGGCACCCCTATCACAGAAGGAGCCTTCATCACCATCATTTCCCTCCTAAAGATGGCTTTGGGAGAGCCAAGATTTTCCCCAAACTTGGTGTCTCTTTCCCTTATCCCACTTGCCCCAGGGCCCAGGAATCATGAAAAGATTTGCTTTTCTTAGGGACTTACCCAAGCTTTGAACTCAGCACATAGTAGGTGCTTCCTTTGTTCATCAGCAAGCATTTACTAAGCATTCTTTGTGCTAAGCAGAGTGCTGAGCTTGGAGTCAGGAAAATCTGAGTTCAAATCCAGCCTTGGACATTTACCTGCGTAACCCTGGGCAGGTCATTTAACCTCTGTTTGCCTCCGTTTCTTCAACGGTAAAATGGGATCATAATAGCACCAGCCTTGATGATAATTGAATTGCAGAGCCCTCAGCCCAGCGTCTGGCACTGGTATGCACCCTCAGAAGGGCTTATTCTCTCCTTCCTTTCCCTCACTGGCTGGTGCCCTGGAGCACGGACACTGGCACAGCGAGGCCCAAAGGGCAGCTGCTGCTTGGTGCTAGGAGTAGCCCTAAGGAGCTGCGGGTGGTTGCCTAATGCTCGCGAGCCCTCACTAGGATGCTTCTCCCAAGGCAGTTTGCCTGCCGGACTTCATTGGCTCTTGGAAATGGGTCTGTACTCGGGGAACAGAGCGAGGCCTCTGGTAAAAGACCCCCAGCATGTTCAGAGGGAAGCAGGCTCCTGCCTAGAGCACACACGACAAGGGGCTCCCTGGCAGCCCCTTTTTGGAGACACGAGGAAGCCGGGCGCTGTAAAGGCGACCCCTGATTATGGGCTGCGAGCCAGTAGAGGGCTTTGTTCATCCGGTAATGAAGCTTCATGGCGGTAGCCAAGCCCGAAGGCTTTGCGGCTTATTGCTTAGGTCTAATTCCAGCCCTCAGTAAGTGGGCAGAGCAGGTGCCATGGGGGGAGACCAGAGAGCTGGATGCAGGATGAGCCGACATGGTCACAGGATGCTTTCCTAGCGCTGGATTCTGCTGGGCATGTAGTGAAGGTAGAGAAGAGGCCTCCTGGGGACATTCTGGGGACAAAGCTCACTCTGTGCTCCCCTCCATGATGCCGGGAGCTCTGCAAAGCCAGCTCTGGGCTGGCACTGCGGGTTGGCTCTTACAAGAAGACATCGTCCTAGTAGGGGTTTTCTGGTGGCCGTGATGGGGGATGACTCACGGCCAGGTGGCCAGACAGGGTCATCAAGGACCCACCACAGGCCTGCTTTGGGGGATGTTTCTGGACACTAAACTGGGTGAAAAATGGATTCTGCACCAGGGGTCTATGCTTGCTGGATGAGGATTGACCTCTATTAGCCCAACCACTAGCCTTGTTTGGACCTTTTGTGCCTCGGTCTCTCCTGATCACAGATTTATTGTGGCAGGATCCACGTGCCTGGCCATCGCTGGTGCCAAAGGTGGGCCGTTCCTGGGCCGGGCCAGACATTCACAGGAGCTGGTGATTTCTGCCTCAGTTTCTTGGCTTCTTGGATTTTTCTTCCAATCGTCTTGATGGACACTCTTAGGCTTGCAGCTGGGTCTGCCTGATGAATTCAATTCTTCATCCTCTTGGGACTCTGCCCTGCGCCCGTCTCTCTTTTTCCTCTATTGTGCTTCCCTTGGTGACCTCATCCACTCCCGTGGACTTAATGCCTATCTCTACCCCGATGATTGTGATCTGCCTATCGGACCCCAAACTCTGTCTGAGAGGCTTCCAGTCTCCTCCAATCCCCTTTCAGACACCTTGTGCTGGATTTCTAGCAGACATCTTAAACTCAACATATTCTAAATAAAACTCATCATCTTTTCCTCTCACTCCCCCTGCCTGCCCCCAGCTCTCAGCCTTCCCTACACACAGGAGGGTTATCAGTGCCTCCTCGCTTTCTCTTATCCCTCCTATCCAATATGGCGCCACATCCAATGTCCATTTCACCTGGGTACCATCTCTTGGACGCCCCACCCCGGAGCATGGCAGGAGCTGCTGGGCAGTCATCCGCCCGGGGTCTCTCCCCCATCCAGCCTCCAATGTGACTTCCCTAAACTTGTAGTGCGACCCTTGATGCATTCTAGTGGCTCTCGGTCCCTCCAGGTCCAGCATTCAGAGTCCTTTCTGACCTGCCGCCTCCCTTTCCAGGCTTTTTGTCCCTTACTTGGCCTCCTGGCTGTCCTGTGAACAAAACTCTCCAGACAGTCTCCCTCTCTGGCTGCCCCCCACGCCTGCAATCTGGAATCTGCTGCTGCTCCTCCTCCTTGGCTTCCTTTAAGCCCACCTCAAATGCTACCTTTTCCAGGAAGCCTCCCCCAACCCGACTTCACTTCTGTACCTTCCTTCTGTTAATCGTGTCCTCTGTACAGCCTCCAGCCCGCTTGGTCCGTATTTGTTGGCCTGTCGTCTCCCCCATTAGAACTGGAGGTCCTGGAGGCCAGGAGCTCTCTTGGGCTTCTTTTTGTATTCCCGTTTCTCAGCACAGTGCCTGGCACATAGTGGGGGCTTAATAAATGTTGATCAATGGATGGATCTGGGTTCAAATCCTGATCCGGAGCTATCTCCCCCGCGTGGCCCGGGCAGTTCTCTTAGCGTCTCAGGACTCCAGGCTCCAAACATCTCTCTTTGAGGAATACTTTAAGGAATGGGCCAATCAGCCAGCATTTATTAGAGGCATTTCATGGTCTCAAGCACAGTCTGAGCCACGCCGGGGCGCTGGAAGGGTGGCCCGAAGCCTCTGGATAGGTTCAAGTCCCCCTCTGGCACCTGCTGCTTGTGGGTCCTGGAGGGGTTCCGGCTCCGATCTCGGGCCATGCTGGAAGCTGAACGTGCAGAACGAGGGCGTTCCCTGGAAGCTGCGGATGAAGCTCCAGCCGCCATGCTGTCTGGTAGCCGCTCAGTGAATGTGGCCTAAAAGCGCCTCCTCTGTGCCAGCCCCGCACCGATACCAACAACAGCCCTGGCAGCCCGATGGGGAGACGAGGAGCTTCTAGGCAGGATCCACTCCTGAGCATGTTTCTCCTCTACAAAAATGACAGTGTTGGACTAGGTTGCCTTTAAGGATCTTGGGATCCAGTTATTCCGAGCTAGAAAGAAGCTGAAAGATCATGAGTCCAGTCTCTCTTTTTATAGATGAGGAAACTGAGATTTCAAGTGACTCGTCCATGGCCCTTTAGGTAGCGATTGGGAGAACTTGAATTTGGGTCTAATGACTCTTTCCTCTACTTCACATGCTAGTACTTCTGTTAAAGGTTATGTTAGCCTGTGGAAGTCATTTTGATAGAAATGTCTGAACTTGCAAGTGCTCTATAGTTCTCATAAAACATTCCTCTATCTTTCTAATGCAATTCGATATTTATTCAAAAGATGTGGGGGCCATTGGTGGGTGGGTCAAAAGGAGGCTGTTCAGAATTGCATAGAAGGAATAGTAAAAGATCCCCAATGAAGTAGGACAGAGTAGGATTAAGCCAATGTAGAATGCCTTGTTTTTAGAACATACATATTTTCTGGGTTCGCCTTTTTTGAAAATGGAAGTAAAGCGTAGCGATCCCTTCTTTTGTCCTAATTCAAGCCCATAAGTTCAGAACCTGGCCGCTGGAAATCAGCCTGCCTTTCCTTTGACAAAGACTTGTATTAGTTTGTAAACCTGACTGTTTATGAGTCAAATAAGTCTCCAACCCTCTGCACTTCCTGTCACTTGTAGCTTACTCCCACAGGTGGAGAGGGTGCTGGCCTCTGGACAGTTCTGTAGGTCTTTGGGCTTTGGGCACCATCAGTAGATTCTTTCTTTTTTTAAAGTCTTACTTTCTGTTTTAGTATCAATTTTAAGACAGAAAGACAGTAAGGGCCAGGCAATCATGGTTAAAATGACTTGCCCAGCGTCACACAGCTAGCAAGTATCTGAAGCCAGATTTGAACCCAGGTTCTCTCGACTCTGGGCCTCTCCCTGTAGAAACCCCTTTTACAGATGAGGTTAGCAACTCATCTGTAAATGAGTTTGGGAAAAGTTTCCAGAGGCCCTGAGAAGTTAATGGCTCGCCCCTGTTCACAGGGCAGGAGGTGTGAAGCGCTGTCCAAGGTGGCGCTCCCATCCACTCCATTCCCCATTCCATGATGCTTTTCCTGAGTCTGTTATAGAGTTGATTAAGCATCTCCTCCCTGATGAATGCAATCAGAGTCTCCCAGAAAGTCTGGGCTTCCCAGGCCTTGAGGACATCCCCTCAGGGACACTCCTTTCTGGGAGATGGGAAAGCATTAGATAAGGTGCTCACACTGAGAGCCACAATTCACCATCTTATTACATACATACATTTGCAGAGATATTGAGAATTATTAATGGATGCTCCAAGTGCTTCTAGACCCTTGGGGGAAAGGGAACGTTCCTAGCTGGGGGAGGGGGGCACAGGTTAGGCATGATGTCATAGGATTTAAAGCCGGGCAGATCTGGGGTTCAAACCCAGGTTCCATAACTCCGGATTCCAATCCTGATCCCAATGAGTGTCTGGCAGAAGGAGCATTACCTTTCCCCAGGTGCTCTGTGATCTGGTGATGCTGACCTCCTCCGTATTCCTGGCACAAAACACTCCCTTTTCCAAATCAGGACATCCTTCTCCGGCTCCTCCTCATCTCTGCTGCCGGGCTTTCCTGGCTTCCTTCAGATCTCAGCTAGTCAGACATTTTGCAAGAAGCGTTTGTCCCCCGGCCTCGTGCTAATGCCTTCCTCTGAGAGTCCTTCCAGTATATTCCGGGGATATCTTGTTGGGACAAAGCTGTTTGCATGTTCTCTCCTCGTGAGACTGACTGGGTGCTCCTTCAGAGCAGGGACTGTTTTCGTTTTTCCTTTGTGTTTCCAGCTCTTAGCACAGTGCCTGGAACATAGTAGGTGCTTCCTTACTGTGAGTTCTGGCTGACCAACGGTGGAGAGTAGACAGTACCCAGGCCGAGTGTGTGTGAGCTCAGGGGGGCGACCCCCCGCTCTCTTAGAGGAGCCTCCGATGAAAGTCTGGATCCTGTGGTATTGCTCGGGAGACGGCTTACGATCGCTTGCTACCATTCAGAGAGCAGCCCATCCGTGGACCGCTGGTATCCCCAGCAATGACGCTCTTGGACTTTCTGAGAAACTCCAGGTTTGCTAGTTCAGTAACTGGGCCAAGTCTTCTTCCCTCTCGGAGTCTTACTGTGCACCCCTATGAAGGAACCTTGGGGGCCAGCGGCTCCAGCGGCCTCCTTTTATGGGTGAGGAAACAAAGTGGAGAGTCAGCGACTTGTCCCAAGTCACCGAAGCAACAGCAGAGGCAGGATTTGCACCCGATGCCTCTGACTCCAGAGTCGGCCTTGTTTCCCAGGTCCGAGAGGCCTCCAAGTGCTGAAGTGTTCTGGTCTGTGTTATTTTGGGCAGCCAAGGCTGCTGAGTGGATGGTGCGGGCCCTTGGTGTTCCTCGCTTTCTCCTTTGGCTGGGAGGAGAGTGCTGTTCCCTGGTAAGTAGAAGATGAAAATGTAATTGGTGTGGGAGGGGCCGAGCCATCCGGCCTGATGGATGGGGGCTGGAGGATGGTGAGGGGCATTTTCCTGCTTCGCCCAGGGAGGATCATAAATGTGTCAGTCCCTCATCAGCAGAAATGCCTGCCCCGTGATGGCCGAATGTAATTCCGTGCCCGGCCCTGACTCACAATGCTGGTGTGTCTGGAGACGAATGTAAAGAACAGGCTAATGACAGCTCGTAGGCTGGGGAGGCCCAAGGTCCCTGCCTCCAATCTTTACAAAGCTGAAAAATGGTTAAAATGGAAACCTACCTCTGAAATACGGCCGCTATTTATGGCTGGAGTGGCTCGCGTGTCCATACTATTTCATTCAAACTGCTTGCTGGCTATTCTCTGTGTCTAACGTCTCACCTCTTCCTCTCTCCCTTGGAGAAGGGATGCCCTGGGCCCGGGTGGCCTCTCTCCTCCCCTTGGCCTCATAGCATCCCTGGCCAGCTTCCTGCCAAGCAGTTTGGGGGCTGCCCTCTCCTCCATGCTCATCCCCCATTATTATTACTTGTGGATGCCCTTGTGTCGTGGTGGACTCCCATCTTCACTCGTCCGTCCATGCGATGTATCCCACTAGCAGACGGCAGCTCCCCGAGGGCACAGCTGCTTTCTCTTCCATTCCTTGGGAGGGGGCTGAGGTCCACTTCCGACCCCAACCCTTAAACCATTCCTAATGTTGGAAGGGACTTCCATGGCCATCTAACCCAGCCCCTTCATGGAAAGGGGAGAAACATGAACCAAGAAGGGGGAAATGACCACCTTAAGGTCACACAGCCTTTTGGAGCAGACCAGAACTGTCCTGAGAGTCCTGAAGTCCAGAGTTTTCTCCACAGCCCTAGGATTTTATTGCAGACTTACAGAATCAGTAAATGAATGATGCCATTTAGTGCTTGAAACGGCGCACAGACCATAGGTCGGACTGGAATATATCGCCTCATTGCCAAGCCCTCATGCTTGCCAAATCCCTTAGAATTACCTTTATTTTTTCTCCCTGAAAACACTTAGCTGCCGAAATAGAAACACTCCCATTTTCTAGATGAGCAAACCAAGCCAGATGGAGATAAGTGTGTTTGACCTGGGTCACATCGCCCATTAGATTCTGAGCCAAGGGGACGACTGCTGAAGCTCCGTCTCCATTCTCCTCTGATAGGAGGGCCTGGAGTCCATCATCCATGGCCTTTCTGCCTCCTCTCTTGTATTCTGGGAGCAGAGGAGCCACACTGTCATGGCCCCTTGCTCCTTCCCGATGCCCGACCCGATCAAACCATTAGCCCCGGGGGGCCGTGGCTCCCTGCCTTGGAGAGGCTCAGGCTGCTCGCCCTCTCCACCCCTCCTCCACGCAGACCGTCCATCTGGGCTCAGACCTTCTCATTCCCGACTCACTGATGCAGGATGCTGACCAGAGGCTACTGCAGATGGTAGGCAAGGCCTGAAGTGACCATTTAGGAGAAATGATTTCCCAGATCTCTTGTAATAGCTTCCCTCCTGATGAACTCGATCTGGAGCCGTCTGGTGGGGAGGGCCGAGAGAGAAGGGGCGTGAGAGTCTGGTGCCCAACGAGGAAGCAGGTGCCCCTCCAGCCACAGAAATGGCCTCGACCCAAATGAATGGGCAACATTCTCCATGTACTAACAGCCACTGTCATTGCTGGAGTGCTGGAAAGTTTCAGGTTGGCATCCATTATTAGTCACATTTCACAGATGTGGAAACTGAGGTTCATACAGGTGTAGTGATTTCCTGACATTATGCCGCTAGGAAGTGTCAGGCCTGAGACTTAAACTCAGACCTTTAGATTCAGAATGACATTTCATTTTGCAAACACTACGTTGCCAGCCCCATGTTTTCAAGCTGGGAGCTTAGTGGCACCATCCCTTCTAATCAGATGTTTTCTTTTCGTGCCTTCTGAATTTCACTTCTGAAAATGTCCTGCCCTTCTCTATAGAATTTATGCCCTGCCCCACCTTCCTCTGGAACCCGCTCTCTTGAAGTCCAGGGTCCGGGTCAGATTAGACTCTGCTTTCTGTGCTTCTGTATCAGAAACTCAAAGTGGTCACTCCTTCCTGAGGCTCCCATCAGAGCCAGCCCGGAGCCAGAGCCAAATTCTCCTTTATTAGCACTTCCATATTTTGAAGGACGAAATTATGTTTCAGGCAAAAGAAGACATTCTTGGATTGTTTGACCATTCTACTGTTTTGGAGAGAAAGAGACAGTCACAGGCAGGCAGATAGACAGGATGGGGGCGGGGAGAGACAGAGACAGAGACAGAGAGACAGAATTGAGAGAGAGAGATTGAGAGAAAGATAGAGAGAGAGGGTGAGAGAGGGAGGGAGAGGGGGAAAGGAGAGGGAGAAGGAGAGAGGGAGAGGG
>NC_058131.1:3749635-3766390 GCF_016433145.1 Gracilinanus agilis | reverse complement strand
GAAGAGAGAGGAGGGAGGGAGAGAGGAAGAGAAGGAGGAGAGAGGGAGGGAGAGGGAGAGAGAGGAGGGAGGAGAGAGGAAGAGAAGGAGGAGAGAGAGAGGGAGGGAGAGGGAGAGAGAGCCTCAGCAGATATCTGGACGATTCAAGACCATCATCCCTGGTCAGGAAGTCAAACAACAATGCTTTACTATGTGCAGACCCCTTGCTAGGTGCTGAGATCTCAGAGGGTCCCAGAGCTCAGCAGGCCCTCATTCAAACAGGGGAGGCAGCATGTAATTAATCATTTCCATCAGAAAGAGAGCCTGTGATAGTGAGTGGTGAGAGTAGGGGGAGTAGTAGCTGGGATGGGGCAGGCTTGATCTGCTGACAGAGAGTCCCGAGCTGAGTCTTGAAGGAAGCCAGGGCAGCCAGGAAGTGAGGGAAAGAAGGACTGCTTCCCTGGGGCAGGGGGGAACCAGTGCAAAGTCTGGAAGTGGGGAGATGCCGGAGGACCAGGGCAGCTGGATCGTAGCACACACGAAGGGAGGTAGGGCAGGAGTAGGAAGCCTGGACAGGCAGGAAGGGAGCAGGTCACGAAGGGCTTTAAATGCTCAACATAGGTTTCTGTGATTTTGGAATGACCAGAGAACCTCTGAAGCTGGTTCCTTGCTCAGGCTTTAGGATAATCACTTGGGCCGTTGAGTGGATGGGGAGAGACCTGAAGCAGGCAGACGGTGTAGCAGCTACTGCCATAGTCCAGGCATGTGGTGATGAGAGCCTACACCAGGGTGGGGGCCATAGCAAAGGAGGGGAGGGGGGTCTATCCGAGAGATACTGTGAATGTAGAAATGACCAGACGTGGCAGCCAGCTGGATTACAGGAAGTGAGAGAGAGTGAGCTGAGGAGTAGAGGAGGATGCCGAGGCTGGGAGCCTGGGGGCCTGGGAGGAGGGTGGCGCCCAGGACATGAAAAGGGAAGTTGAAATTCAGATTTTCTCTTCAGGTGGACTTTAGCCAGAGGTGTGCTGACACGGCTCTTCCAGAAGCTGCACTCAGAAACAACTTTTGGGTCAATCTGCACGACTGCAGTGTCTCTAGAAGGCTCTCAAGTCCAGGCCATCTTATTGGTAGCGTCAGTCTATTCGAGGGTGTAAATGATGAACCAGAGACACAGCCCGTCTCCCGTGTACTCCAGGAATCACGTCTCCTTTCCCCATTCATTGGTCTTTGCCCCAAAGCTGCCGCCATGATTTCCTGACCGAATCAGACATTTTCTTGCTTAGTATATATATTTTGAATATAAAATAACGCCCAGACTCGGGTGGAATTAGCCTTTGGATGAGCTCCTCTGGCTTGCTGGAGACATGCTGGACGTTCGTGTCTAGACACTCGAGGCCATGGGCTATTTTGCTGCATCCTTTCTCCTGTGAGCCTCTGGATGGCTAACCAAGTATTCTTCTGCCATGATGGCAGCC
Source organism: Gracilinanus agilis (assembly GCF_016433145.1). Lineage (NCBI taxonomy): Eukaryota > Metazoa > Chordata > Mammalia > Didelphimorphia > Didelphidae > Gracilinanus > Gracilinanus agilis. The sequence goes on along the minus strand of NC_058131.1, from coordinate 3,764,936 downwards.
ATTCAGGTCACCCACCAAGCTAGTCTCTGGCACATTTTCTCGGGCATTTGTTAGTTCAATCCTGTGTGTGATTCCTTGTCCATTTTCAGTGATGACCATAACTAACACAGCCCTGGGGGATGAGCTCCTAGTTTATCCATTCAACTGCAAATGCCAATCTGGACAATGGCTGCGTTTCCATTTTTCCTGGTGGGTTTGGGTGGTTGATTAGAGATCTCCGAGGCTCAGAAATCTCTGGGAGTGTGACACACCCAGCACAGGGCCGGGGACAAATGAGAATATGGGGAGTCCTACCCTCTCCAGGCGCTCCATCTCTGACTTAGATTCTGGCTTATTGAGTCTCCTTCATGACAAAGGAGACATCTCTGAGCTCCTGGCCTCCTGGCTCCTAACATAAGGTCGTCATTTATCCCATTATGATCTTTAACAAGCCTTGAGTAATGTCGACATATTCTTGGGAAATAATATTGATGATAATATCAACTTTTGAACCCATACTTTCTGCCTTAGAATCAATGCTGTGTATTGGCTCCGAGTCAGAAGAGCAGTAAGGGCCAGGCCATGGGGATAAAGTGACTCGCCCAGGGTCACCCAGCTGGGAAGTATCTGAGGCCAGATTAGCATTTATGTAGAGTTTTAAGGTTTGCAAAGTGCTTGACAAGTATAATCTCATTTTTATCTTCACAAAAACAATGGGGCTAGGTTATTATCCCCATTTTACAGATGAGGAAACTGAGACAAATAAAAATTTAAGTGTCTAGGTCAAGTGTGAAGTGAACACAGAGAAGTCTTCTTGGCTCCAAGTCCTCCACCCTATCTATTGCTCCATGTTGTCTTCACGAAAAGAAGTAGGAGAATGTTGGGGTAGCTAGTTCTGACTTTCCATAGGGTAAGGCGACCTTCCTAGTGTTATGGGCCGTATAGTGATGCTGAACAGGGCCGGACGGAGAGATGGCCCGAGGTCCTCCGATGGTCCAAGGACCTGAGCTGAGCCGGACGGACACCAGGTCCCACGAAGTCTGTGAAGCTCAGCTACTTATCACCTCCCACCTCACGGTGCCCAGGACCGAGTGGTCAAGTGAGAAGCTGTAAATGGAATCGCACAGCTTCTCTGGCCGCTTATCCTGGGTTTAGCTTGATAAAGCTGTGATTAATTGGATCACGCTGGTGACCGCGATTTGGGTTTGTTAGACGGTCCCTTCCCCTTAGATCCAAAGAATGTAGAGATGATTTTTAGGAGAGTAGCAGCATCCGCCTAAGTAAGCTTAAAGATTTAATTGTAATAAACTCAGGGGAAGGATCAAGCTTGGAGGAAGAAGGTGTGGGGAAACCATGCTAGACTGCTGGTGATCAGCTTTGTCCATCAAAGAAAGAATCAAGTTGAACCTGTCTGCCGGGTCAGTTCTAAATTCTAAAACTGTTGGGGGTCGCTCATCCTGTTCTCCATTTTGCTTAGCAGATGTTACAATAGGCTCTTGGACCAGGATGAGCCCTTGTGAAAATGATGTGGGATGAGGGCAGGATGATTTGAAATGGGGATAAGTAGGTCCTAGAAGGAAGAGTTAAACCGAGAGTCTGTGATGGAACAGGAAGAGGAAGGACCCTGAGTTCGAATCCCAGCTCTGACACAAATCAGGGGCAATTCTGGGGAAGTTGGTTCATTTTTGAACTTTTGTTTTCTCCTGAGAAAAGAGGGTTGTTGTGAAGAGCCTGCTTTCTAACCCTTAAAAGGACATGGAAATGTGAGACCCACTTAATTCAAATGAGAAGCCACATCCTGTACTTGCCTCTCAGTGTAGGCAACTCGCCTCTCAGCCATTAGCCTGCCTTTCCCAGGGGCACTCGGAGGGGGGGCAGCCCAGCTTGGATGGGGCAGAGGCCGTTCTGGAATAGAAGCCCCCCAGACTGTAAAGCTGGCCCTCTGCCCCTCCAGACAAGGGGGTCCTGCCTGGCCCAGAAATACTGATGGCTTTGGCATAAGGAAGTTCTCTAGAACTTGGTAGGTGTGTCCCATCGTGAGCATGCAGTGAGCATCCTGGGAAGTGAGGTGAGGTCTCCCCGGAGCTGCCAGGAGCAGTCAAGTAGCTCCCCTTCCCTCACTAGGCTCACTCTTCTTCTTTTTTTATAAAACCCTCATCTTCTGTCTTGGAGTCAATCCTGTGTATTGGCTCCAAGGCCGAAGAATGGTAAGGGTAGGCAATGGGGGTCAAGTGACTTGCCCAGGGTCACACAGCTAGGAAGTGTCTGAGGCCAGATTTGAACCCAGGACCTCCCGTCTCTAGGCCTGACTCTCCATCCACTGAGCTACCCAGCTGCCCCCTGGCTTACTCTTCTTAAGCGCCACCAGAAGTCTAGAGGAGAGGCCCCAATTCCCTAGCCCACCGCCCAAAGGCGATTCACAATACGCCCTCTGAAGAGATGGCAAGATCTCAGGGCTCAGCCCATCAGAGTAGGAAGTGCTAAGCAACCTCACAGACAAGGATCTCTTAAGAAGATTTCTCTAAAAAACAAACAAAAGCAAACAACAAATAAATAAATAAACAAACAAATAAATATATACACACAATATACATTATATTATATTAATTATATTACATTATATTTCATCACATTATATTATATTACATTGTGTCATATTTATACATATATTAAATTATAATATACATATCATATGTTATATGCACACATATAATATATAATATATAGTATGTAAAAGAATGTTAGCTTTAGGGCAGACACAATGATATAATTTTGGTTTTGCATCTCTAGTATCTGATATTTAACTGTTTAAAGGTATGTCCGATGATTTTTAAAAAATCCTTACTTGTCTTCGAATCAGTACTAAGTATCATTTCCAACAAAGACGAGTGGTCATGGCTAGGCAATTGGAGTTACGTGACTTGCCCAGGGCCACACACTAGGAAGTGTCTGAGGTCACATTTGAACCCAAGACTTCCTTCCTCTAGGTCTGACTATCTCCTGAACCACCTTGTTGCCTCTATGTTGAATGGTTAAAATTAATATATATGTATATATATTTCCCCCCCTACCCTTTTCTCCCAACAGTGAGTCATTAGAATTATTTTCTAATATAAAACAAAATGTAACTCATTAAATATTTAGCAGTTCTCAAGTAGTTTGGTCGTCGGGCTTTTAAGACTTCTCCCAACAGCCTTCAGAGGAAAGGAACGTTACCTTTTCTAATGGCATTTCTTGTAGAACGCTTCTGCAGATCTCAGGATGTAGGAAGATTTCACTATTGCTGATCTTACTAATAAGGTCCCCAGAAAAGCTTTTCTCTTTTCCCCCGGCGTTTTCCTGCTTGTCACATCTTTGAGGCTTCTATAGTGCTCGCCACCTGCCAGGGTTGGTTTGTAAAACTTCATTGAAAGAGATTCAAAGTCAAGTCTTCTGTAGTACTTTTCAAATGCTTGATTTTCCAGCTATAAAATGAATTTCTGAAATGTAGGAGGAAATGTGTTTGTTTTCCTGGTCAAAACTGAAAAGCACCTTTTAAAGTAGCAAAGCATTTCATCCAATTGAATTCCTCTAAGATCTGAATATTACTGTGTTTATCTTCAGCACAAGCCAGGCATTGTGTTAACCACTTTATAATACTCTTCTCTCAAAAGGTATAAATATTTCATCTTGCTATAAAGGAGAATGCCTTATTATTATTAAATTGTTAGTTTTAGAACAAACATTTCACCCAAATGAATTCTTGATTCATGACTAATTATAATATTCAAAATCTCATTTTCCCCTAGTCTAGAGCAGTGATTCCCAAAGTGGGCGCCAGCACCCCCTGGTGGATGCTGCAGGGATCCAGGAGAGCGGTGATGGCCACAGGTGCATTTATCTTTCCTATTAATTGCTATTAAAATTAAAAAAAATTAATTTCCAGGGGGCAAAGGAATATTTTTTTCTGGAATGGGGGTGGGAGGCCAAGAAAGTTTGGGAACCACTTGGGACTCTATAGAGTTTTCAGTGGACTTATGTTTAAAAAAGTACAGTAGCAGTCTGTGCTCCCCACAATTATTTATTTCTTTAAATTACCCAAAGAACCAAATCGATTCCTTTTATTTTTATAATTTACTCATTCATAAAGGCCTTCAGCACAATTATTTAAACCAGACTAAAGAAACAGTCCTTTAAGTATCAGTCAGCCAGATAATATGCATTTGTCCAGCCCCTCCTCCTGCCCTTCAAAGTCTTAAGAAACCTTCTCTGTGGTCTTATATTATTTGGAGAAGGGAGACATGGAGGTCTTGCCAGAGACATTTCTCTAAAAATGCTTCGAATTCTTATCATTGTAGTGGAATAAAACCCTCTGATTTTCCCCTCGTTGCTTACTTCCTCTACTCAACGCTCTTCCTCCTGGTGAGTTTTCATTTAGTTTCCTACAAGTGTTTCTAACCCAAACGCCAATTAAGTGAAATATGTCTGGTTGGTGATTTCTTCTAGAGGAAGATCTTTCTGAGGTTTCACCAGAGTGTAGCAGATTTTGGCTCATCTCTTGTATGGAGACAACTTTCACTCTGCTGTGGATTAGGAGGCTTTTAGGAGGTGACTGAAAAACCTTCTTTCTTCATTATCTCCCTTTTACAAATTTCATTGCTGTAGGTTATTGCTGCCTCTACTTGATTGGTCCGGAAAGGAAAACGTGTTTCTCTTCAAAAGAGAAGTTAATTTTCTACTGATTGTAAATGAGGAGACTTTCTATTCCACTAATTGAATTTTGGACTCACCGGAATCGAAGCGGGTTGCCGCTGATACTGGCAGTCACAAGCGCCGTCAGAGCTCACTTTCTCAGTTCGCCTTGATTTGTGACTTGGAGTTGTGGACGTCACGTGGGTTCAATTAAATGTAAATAAAGCTGACATGTCGGAGGACATTTAGGGCTGTCATATCAATTTCACTAACTCTTGGAGAGTAAAGCATGTTATTATTTTTTATGATCTGTAATAAAATTTGCCTCCTCATCCAATGATCTACAATGGCTTGCATTAAAAAGCTCTTTTGTTTGTAGCATAATTTCTTGGTTTAAGTATCTACTTTTATTAAAAACACTAACAGAAGCATTAAGTAGAGCTAACAGGAATTGCACTATTAAAAAAACATATTCTGATGGAGGCTGAAGGTGTAACTTTTTGCCTATTTCTTTTAAAATTACTCAAAGGCTGGGGCAGCTGAGTGACTCAGAGGACCGAGGGCCAGGTTTAGAGGAAGGAGGTCCTGGGTTCAAACCTGACCTCAGACACTTCCTAGCTAGGTGACCCTGGGTAAGTCACTTAACCTCCATTGCCTAGCCCTTACCATTCTTCTGCCTTGGAACCAATATACAGTATTGATTCTAATATGGAAGGTAGGAGTTTTAAATTTAAAAAAAATATATGACTCCAAGACTAAGTTCATTTCCTTTGTCTCCTTAACCTAACCTTTCATCTGCATCCTTGTTAAATTCTCTTCTTCACCTAAACCTATCAGAGCCTTCACAGAAAACATTACATCTTATTTTACTTTTAGTTGTTTCATGGTTTCCAAATCAGTTTTTCTCTCTCTGGGGGCACTTTGATACTCACCTCCATTGTGAGAGTCCCCCGTGTTGGACTAATAGCAGGGCTTGTGTCGTGTTCTCTGGGTGCTCGTCTAAAAGGAGCGAGCGACAAGAGCAAAACGAACCCCGAGTTTCCTTACTTCCAGCACTTTGGAGCCTGCACGTAGTCTGAAAGATCCCATTTCCATCCTGCAATAAATGTGTCCTTCTCTTCAGGGTTTGCTTGTTTTATAGTGGGCTCTTTGACGGACTTGGGAATTATTGCATCCATCAAAAACCAAAGTGGCAGGTCTTGCAGAGATGTGAGAAGTTGGAGTTCTGGTCTTGATCTTTAAATGATTTCTTTTTTCATCACTTTAAGTCTCTAATTAGTTTCTGTCCTCTGTGGCTCCCAAAGTCTTGTTGTTTTGTCCTTTTGGTTCAGTGAAGCTACTATGGACTCTCTCTCCTTCGTAGTTTTGTTTTACTTCAAATGGTCCCAAGCGGGATGTCCCTTCCTGTGATAATAAAAGCACATCCTTGTTTTGTTCCAATGCTGCAGAGTGCAGAAAGGGCCTGAGGCCTGAGAAGGGGGCGAAGTTGGCAAAACCATGTTGGGATATAGATTTTAATGCACCTGTCTTTGTTCCATGCCACCCAGGACTGTGCTGACAAAACTACCACCTGATCTCTAATAGGGATTGAATGACCAAAGAAGCATTAACAAATGGGGCATCCTGGGCTAATACCTGGGGATCTAGCCCAGGGAAGCACTTAGGACTTTTGCATAACATATAAAATCTCACAAAAGGGGGTAGCTGGGTAGCTCAGTGGATGGAGTGCCAGGCCTAGAGCTGGGAGGTCCTGGGTTCAAATCTGGCCTCAGACACTTCCCAGCTGTGTGACCCTGGGCAAGTCACTTGACCCCCATGGCCTACCCTTACCATTCTTCTGCCTTGGAGCCAATACACAGTATTGACTCCAAGATGGAAGGTGAGGGTTTAAAAAAAATTCTCACGAAAGTCTCATTTTCTTCTTGGGGTACCTCTGGGGCTAGCAAGGTATAATGTACAAGATCATTAGGTTCTCCACGAGGATCTCATAAAGGCTGGTTAGGAAGACCCCCTGGACCTTCTGGAATATTTCCCATTGGGATAATAACTTCTAAATATGGCCTGAAATTGGGCCATAATAGCTGTGGTAAACTCATTAAATTCAGTGTTATCTTTTCTCCAAATGGAAGTCAGAGGGGCTAAAAGAGTGATGCTTTTCAAATAGGGCTTAAGATTCCCCTCTAGTCCCATAAACCTTTTTCATAAGATTAATCTTGGGAGAGCCCCTTTTTGGGTTCTTTTGGGAGGGTGGCCAAAAGGGGTTGGGGTCTATGCCTCAGATTCTACCAGTCACCCATGATATGGGAGGCAAAAAAAATCTGCAACAAAAGGCAACTTGAGGCAGAGCTCTGAACACATAGTAATTTATTAGGGAGACCAGTGATTCCTCATCAGTTGGGTCTTCCTTCCTCTCTGTCAAGGATCCCTTTGTTCACTGTCTGTGGGGTTTTACTAATACTCAAAAGGCACTAATGGGCATTATAAGTTCATGACTGGACAGCTCCAGAAAGGGGGTGGGATGGGTTTGTGATTGGCTAAAGATTAAACTTGGTTAAAATCATTGAACACTAAAGTTTAGTCAGTAGGATTCTGGGACTTTCCACAAGAAGTCATGAACATCAGGTGAGAAAGAACAGAGAAATAGAAGGAAACTGGCTTTTGGAGTGCAGTTCCCCTAGTAAGTTCAGAGGAGTGTACGGAGTTGTGGTGTGAATACAACAGATCTTTACCTCAATCGCTAACACAAGTCAAATAAGTTCTAACTACCAAAGTAGAGCTCCATCCCCTAACCCGAGTATAAGTAACATCATCATTAATACACAATGGCTTAATGAACTCTAACCTACCCCTTTCCCAGGACTCTGAAGGCATCGACTAACTCAGACTTAATTCTATCTCCCTTCATTCACTGAAGTAATCACGGATGCTTAGTGAAACACAAAGGACAGTCTCACAGCTGCAGATCGCCCAAGTCTGAACCACCACACTGGTGGAAAGCAGATCTCAAAGATCTGAGGCTAATCATATGTAGGCTTCCGTGGGTTAATCAAGCCAGGAGGGATAGGAAGTTCTCAAGAATGAAATCCTGAAGACATAAAGAAAAAGAATTTTGAGGAGAAGGAGAAGAGGGGGGGAAGGTTATCTGCCAATATAGATGCCAAAGAGGTTTATTGAAGAACGTAGCTTAAAAGGACATTTGTACAAACTGGAAGTTGGGATGGATAAAGGAGGATGAATACAAAGGCTCTGTTCAGTCTTGTGAGGCCAGGAGTATTAAAGTCCAGATGAACTTGAGCCTTGCAAAAAATGTTAAGGACAACAAAAGGAATTATGGAAAACTATTTCTTTGGGGAAAAGGAGGAACTAAGAAGGAAGGGGCTTCCCTTGGGGTAGGTGGGACGATGATAATGGTTGATGGGATAGATGCAATGGGCAATGGAATTGATGCAAAACCAAAACAACCAAAAAGAAATTGAATGAATTCTAGGTAAAATCTTACTCTCTGGTCCAAAAAGTGAGTGAGTTATTCTTAATTGGGATTGTGGTGGCTGGATAGTCCTTCATCTGAAGAAAAGCTTGTTTTATAGGACTGCAGGTTCCAAATGAGTCTTCTGTATGATATGGCAGCTAAGGATGCTCATGGCACCCAAGCTTGCCTTGGGATACCTCTTGTTCAGGATTAGGGAAGTGATGGTGCCACTGACTTCTTCCCTCATTTGACCATATATGAAGTTTTGGGTTCAGTTCTAGGCTTTAGCAAAGACACTGATGAGCTGGTGAAGTTCCAGAGGAGAGCAATCTAGCTCCTAACAGCCCTTGAGATCCTGACACATGAGAGCTGGAGAAAGAAAACAAGGTTGTTTATTCTTGAGGAAAGAAGCCTTAAGAGGGCCATGAGAGTTTTTCCCCTTGGCCCCATGGCCCCACAGGGCTGACTAGACTCACATTATCATAGATTTAAAATTGGAAAGGGCATTGGAGGTCAATTTTCATATCAAGCCCCCCCATTATAAAGATGAGGAAACTGAGGCCAGAAGAGGAGAAGTGATGCCCAGGATCACACAGGAAATAGGTGACAGAGTTGAGAGTTGCATAAAACTTGTAAAGGGGCAAATTTGGTCTTACCTTCAGGAGAATCTTCCTAACTCTTACATGTATCTTGGAGGTAATCATGTTAGCTAGGGTTTAGATAGTATTTTAAGGTTTACAAACATTATATACATATTATCTCTCTGGATTCTCACCCAAACCCTGGGAGGTAGGGACTGTTAATATCTCCATTTTATAGATGAGGAAACTGAAGCAAACAGAGGTTAGGTAACTTACCCAAGGTCACTAAGCTAGTTGGTGTCTGAGGCAGGATTTGAACACTCATCTTCCTGACTTCAAGTCAAGCCCTCTTAGTCACTCTGTCTCCAGCTTCCAACTCTAGCATGAGTTGCTTAACTCACTAGTGAGTTTCTCCTCACTGGAAAACTCACTTAGAGGCTGGACATCTAGTTGTGGGGTACCCAGTAGAAGGGATTATGTTTGGGGAAGGATGGAATTCAATGATCCCCAAGTCCTTTAAGACTCACATTTTGTGACTAGACAAGCCCTGAAGTCCCTTCCTGTACTAAATCCTATGACCTCAGGATGCTATTTGAACTCCTCATCATGGAGTTGACCAACAAGGCTTGACCACTCTTTGGGTCGACAGCTGCAGGTCCTTGATTTCTCCTCAGTTTCCCCTTAGGCTGGATGGCAGTTGCCGCTCTGGGATCCTGGGGAGTGTCAGCTGCCCCTTCAGATAGGGGCCTGCTGAGTAGGAGCTAATCTGAAAAATGACTCCAGTTTTACCCAAATTGGCTGCTCCTCTGGGGAAGAGCAATAAAAGTTCAAAGCAGGTAGCCTCAGATTTCATGGGTCATTGACTGCTTGCAAAATACCCTGTGGCACCCTCCCTGCCATGCCCTCTCTTTCTGGCTGGAGAAATGATTCTAAATCCTTAGGGGCTGGCCTAGGTTTGAGGAAGTGAATAGATTATCCTTACTTGGGGAGGGAAGTTGGACCAAAAGGATTGGCCTACTCCAATTTTGCTTGATCAGAAGAGAGCTTTGCCATCTGGGCCCAGATCTGGGGGTTTGCATGAAGTTATATTGGCCCCCAGATTTAGAACTGGTGCAGTGAAAAGAGAGAGAGGATGGGACCAGGTCCTGGCGGTCACTCGCTATAGATATGAGTGACCTTGGGAAAGTCACTTCTCTTGGGGCTTCAGGCTTCTCAGCTGTAAAGTGAAGGCATTGGACTGGATGACCTCAGATATCCCTTCCTGTTCCTAATTCTGTGATCCTAAAAGTTTTTATGGACACTCAGTCCAACACTTTCATTTTACAGATGAACAAACTGAGGATCAAAGATGGGCGTCAACTCATCCGAGACAAAACTATTCCTAAAAGGAAATGGACTTATGCAGGTTCATAGTGAAGCCGTCCAGCAGCTCCACAAAGATTTCTGGTTGGACACTCAGAAAGGGGAACCAAGGACTGAGTGAAAATGGGCAGCGGGTTAAAAACTAGTGGAAAGAGAACATGAGGCGAGAACAAAGACACGCAGACATAGAAAGTTTGGGCATAAGGTAGACAGACGGCGAGTGAGCTCTGGGGGTCAAGAGCTTCCTTGTCAGCTGTCCTGTAGCTACTTTTTCTGGGGTTACAACCGTAGATGGGGGGAAGGGGAGAGCCAAGTGGTCTGATACATCAGGAGATACAAATCATCAGGAGACACAAACTGTTGGAACCTGAAATAACAGGTAGAGCAAACGTCTAGATCAGATATCCAGGAGGCCTGAGGTCCTCGTACAAATGCTGATTGATTGAGGGTAAGGCCGGGAGCCTGAGATAGCTGACCAGTCCGCCAGAGTGTAGCCTTAGGGAAGGGCTGGGAGTTTGGCAAGGTTGAGGTTCAATTCAGCTCAAGGTTACAGCAATCAGTCATAAGCAATACAAGAGTCATTTTTTGAGCTCTCTTAAAATAATATCACGATGAATGTATACCTGGATGGCTACACATAGCTAAGGCGAGCTTAGGCCAGCTCTTTGGTCCCAGGCTTGTGATGATAGGTGCTATGGATGCAGAGCCCTCCCACAGCACTTTGCCTATTTCTCACATTCTTAGCATATTTTTATGTTTATCTGTTTATCTAGATTCTGTCCCAGTTTTGCATCCAGAAGGCTCTTAATGAGCATGGAAGGGAGGAAGGAAGGAAGAAGAGAGGGAGAGAATAAAGGGAGGAAAGAAGGAGGAAGGGAGGAAAGAAAGAATGAAGGAAAGAAAGAGGGAAAATGGAAGGAGAGAGAAGAGAATAAAAAGAGGAAGAAAGGAGGGGAGTAGGAAAGAAAGAATGAAGGAAAGAAAGGAGGAAAAAGGGAAGGGAAGGAAGAAGGAAGGGAGGGAGGGAGAGATGAGAAAGAATGAAAGGAGGAAGGAAAGAGGGAGGAAGAAAGGAGGAAAAGAATGAAGGAGGGAGGGAAGAAGAGAAAGAAGGAAAGATGACAAGAAAAAGAGGAAAGGAAGAAAGGATAAAGAAAAGAAATGAGGAGAGAAGGAAGGAAGGAAAGAAGTATGGAGAAGGGGAGGATGAAAAGAAGGGAAGAAAAGAAAGAAAGAAGATGGAGATGGAGGGAGAAAGGGGACACAATAAAAGGAGGAAGAAAGGAAGGAGAGGAGGAAAAGAAGGAGGGAAGGAGGGAGGGAAAGAAGGAAGAATGAAGAAAGAAAAAAGGTAGGAAAGAAGGAAGGATGGAGTGAAGGAGGGAAGGAAGGAAAGGAGGAAGGGAAAGAAAGAAGGATAAAGGAAATAAGGAAGGAAAGGAGGGAGGGAGAGAGGAAGGAAGGAAGGAAGGGAGGAAGAAAAGAATGAAGGGTAAGGGAAGGAAGGAGGGACACATTGAGAATCCAAAGGCCTTAAATTGGATGCCTTCTCCCAGTTGTTGCTCTTCTACTTAGGCCTTCTTGTCTTGAGCTTTTGTAGGTGTATGGAGGCCCCTGCGATGCTCTGGGCATTAGTCGAGAATTAGAGAAATATCTTAGTTCAAAGGCAGAAGCTGGGGGTCCAGGGGATGACGGACTAGAAGGCTGACTGGGTTCTGGAGGAATGCTTGTGAAAACAAGGTGGGTAGGGCCAAGAGAACTAGAGGGGGAGGAGATCAGGCCTCCTTCTCTGGAAGTCTGCTCCCTCATCCCCCTGCTGAGTCAAAGGCAGTGGAGGGTGAGCTAGAGTACTGAAGGTGGCCCTTACCTTCTTTGAAATATATTTTCTTCATCTGTAAAATGGGTAAATATTACAGTCCCTCTAGTACCTCCGTCAGTTAAGGGAGTCCAGAGAGATAATGCGTGTCAAGCCCTTTGCAACCTTAACCCTTTAGCCCACGCATTAGCTCTTGTAATAATGAACTTTATAGTGATGAAGCATTTTCTTCAGTTCATGCTCGTTTGATCTTCGTGAAAGCCTGGTGATGTATGCAGGGTGCATCACTGTCTCTGTTTTTTTTTTTTTCATTTAGTCTCAATTTCTTTCCTTTTATTTCAATCTTTTGGACAAAAGGCGTTCTTTTGAGATCACATAACACGTGACAAAGGATAGGAGGAATAATACTATGCTAGCATTTATACAGAGCTTTAAGATTTCCAGAGTGTTTTATAAATAAAACATTTTGCCATCAAAAGAACCTTCGGGAATAGATGTTGTTATTTCCTCCATTTTTCAGAAGGAGAAAACGTGCCAGAAAGAGGGTAAGTGACTTACCTCACCACTAGTGATTGTGAGAGGCTGTATGTGAACTAAAGGCTTCCCGGCTCCGTGTCTAGTGCTCTATCCACTGAGTGACCTCATGGGAGATTCTGAGCTGCGGGAAATCTAGTCCCTTCCCCTCATTTTATGAAAAACGGAGTTCTAACTATTTGGCGAAATGCTTTCCCCGAGGTCATGGCTAGGAAAAAGGACAGAAGTGGGGCCAGATGATTTGGCCCGTATTATTGATCCGGTTTGTAAATGGCAGAGTTGGAGGGGGAGCCCGGCCGCTCTTCTGTCCGGCGCTTTTACCGATGCTTCTCATATAATGAGACAACGTATTCCGAGGCCTTTGTAAACCTTCAAGTCCTCCATAGTTTTTACCTATTATTGATTTTACTTTATCAAAATCTAGGAGTTCTCCCTCCTGTGTTTTCTTCCGTGTCTGCACAATCGATAGAGCTCTGGGCCTAGAATCAGAAGCACGGCCTCCATTTTTAAGTGATGGGGAAACTGAGGCCCAGCTCTGACCTCCTCTGGCTCTTCTGCTAGTTTTTCTCTTCTAGAGTTGCGCCTCCCAGGGAAACAGTCCCACGGATCCTTAGGAGTGTAAATGGGCATTTCTCGTCCTCAGGGGAGCGAGGTGGTGGGGGTGGTGGGGGTGGGGGTGTTGGGGGGCTCTGCAGATCCCAAGGCCATCTCTGCTTCCAGGCTCTGTACACTATCACACACAGATGGCTCCAAGCCCATTGCAGGCACCTTCTCGTCTGTCTCCTGACTCATCCTTGGACCCGGCACTCACCAGGGTCTGGGCTTTAAATTCCTTGGCAAAAATTCAGATTCCTGCTCTTCTGGGCCAAGTTCTCATCCTTAGGATCCGTTTTCAGACATGACAATTCCCTGCAAAATGCCATCCTGGGGCAGCAGCCCAGCAGAGCCCACGGCCCCAGGGGGGCCCGAAAGCGTCCCTTCCACCTCCTCCCAGCTCTGCCATCTTGTGTTCTAGGTTTCCACGTCCTCCCCAGCTCCGATAGTAGATGGTCTAGTTCTGCCGTCGCCCCTTCTCCGTCCTGAGAACCTTCCAGCTTGGACCCCCCGGTTGTGAGTTACCAAAGTCCTTCTAGCTCGGACCTTCTTTATTGCTCCCCATCCAGGACCCTCTCACTGGGCTCTCGGGGGCTCCGGGACGCAGGCTGAGCTGAAGAGCCATCTCTGAGGGCTCCCCCGATACCACCCCGAGTCCAGCGCCAACAAGTCTCTGCCTGGATTTTCTCTCCTGCCTTTGACCTGACTCAGTTTCCCCAAAGCTGCCAGAAATGCCCACAACAGCCTGGACTGACATCTCCGACCAGAGCTCCCCATCGTCGCTAATTCTTCACAGAGAGAAGTGGAGACGGTCAGCCCAGGGAGGGACGGTGAGACGCCCAGAGAAGGAACCTCCCGGAACAAAGACGGCGAGAGCCGGGCGCCTTGGGAAGAGCGCCGAGACCGCCGGGCCTGCCTATGGGAAACGGCTCAAAGAGAGGCAGCAGAGAAGCCGGGCATCATCCCAGGCCTCCCCAAAGCCGAGTCTGCCGTCCAGATAAGCAGTTGGCCGCAATTTGGGCCTGGATCTGAATGTTTGCCAAGGAATTTAACCCGTAACCCTGAGAAGGAGAGCTGGCTCAGGCCAAGGGCTGACGGACCCTGGGAAAGGCCGAGGCGCCTCCCTGGGCCAGCAGCCCCCTCGGAGCCCCTCTTCTAGAGAGCGACCAAGGCGGACGGCAAGTGTCCGTGGACCTGGGCTCCCCGGGAGCTGCCAGCTCCAGCCACCCGTGGGCGATCAGAACCTCCGCAGAGCCCCAAGAGCCGCCTCTACACCATCTATGGCTGTGGAGAGCCACCTCCAACCACCACCATCACATGCTGATGAAACACTTTTAAGGTTTTCACAGACTCTTTCAGGTTATCAGCGTGACATCCCTGCATAACAGAGAAGGGGGGACGCCCGGGCTGGGAGAGACCTTCAGGACCAGGCCGGGATTCTTAGCCTGGGAAAGTGAAAGACTGTTTTTGAAACCCTCACCTTCCGCCACTGTGTATTGGCTCCAAGTCAGAAGAGCTCTAAGGGCACCGCAACTGGGATTAAGTGACTTGCCCAGGGTCACTCGGCTGGGAAGTGTCTGAGGCCAGAATGAAACCCAGGACCTCCCCTCTAGGGCTTCCTCTCAATCCACTGAGCCACTGGCTGCCCTCAGATCTTTTAAAAATTTAAATATTTTGACAATGAATCGGCCAATCTCATTTGTTTGCTCTGTAGGTCTGTGTCCTTCATTTTATGCATCTGCAATCATTCTTCCGAGTCACTAGTCTGATGGCCCAAAGGATCCGTGACCCACCCCCACTTCTCTAAAATGGTGAACTCCGGCATGAGAGCAAGATTCTTAAATGGTGGAGAGGAAACTGAGGCCCAGAAGAAAGAAGGGACGCCCTCTGATCTCTCCTCCTCTTTTTCTCTGTCCCTTCTCTACTGTGTCTTTTTTTCTTTGTCCCCTTTTCTCTCTCTCTCTCTCTTTTTTATTTCAACATTTATTAATATTCATTTTTAACATGGTTATATGATTCATGCTCCTACTTTCCCCTTCACCCCCCCCCCGCACTCCCCCACCCATGGCCGATGCACATTTCCACTAGTTTTGTCATGTGTCCTTGATCAAGACCAATTTCCCAATTGTTGGTGGTTGCATTGGTGTGGTAGTTTCGAGTCCACACCCTCAATCATGTCCGCCCCGACCCATGTGTTCAAGCAGTTGCTTTTCTTATATGTTTCCTCTCCTGCAGTCCTTCCTCTGAATGTGGGTAGCATCTTTACCATAAATCCCTCAGAATTGTCCTGGGTCA
>NC_058131.1:3727825-3749262 GCF_016433145.1 Gracilinanus agilis | reverse complement strand
ACTATTCTGTGTTCACTTAACTTGTTTATAGTTTCCCTCTTTATATTCAAATCATTCACCCATTCTGAATTTATCTTGGTGTAGGGTGTGAGATGTTGATCTAAACCTAATCTCTCTCATGTTGTTTTCCAAATTTCCCAGCAGTTTTTGTCAAATAGTGGATTCATGTCCCAGAAGTTGGGCTCTTTGGGTTTATCATACACTGTCTTGCTGATGTCATTTACCCCAAGTCTATTCCACTGATCCTCCTCTCTGTCTCTTAGCCAGTACCATATTGTTTTGATGACTGCTGCTTTATAGTACAGTTTAATATCTGGTACTGCCAGGCCCCCTTCCTTCACATTTTTTTTCATTATTTCCTTTGATATTCTTGATCTTTTGTTATTCCAAATGAAATTTGTTATAGTTTTTCCTAATTCAGTAAAGAAGTTTTTTGGTAGTTTGATAGGTATGGCGCTAAATGGGTAAATTAATTTGGGCAGAATGGTCATTTGTATTATGTTAGCTCGTCCTACTCCCCTTTCCTCTCTTTTTGCTGGGAGTCGAGAAGCCCCTAAGATGTCGTGGCTAGAGAAGGCATCCATGGTAGTCTTCCTTGCAGTGATCATGGAGGGTTTTTGCTAATTACAGAGAAATCATTTTTGATAGATTAAAACCACCCTTACTAATCCGCCCCCCCCATGTCTCCTAGGAACAGCCCCTCACTCTTCTCTCCATGTGGATCCCAGGCTTTGGGGTACTCACGCTCTGAGTCTCTGCCTGACACGCACGTTGGGAAGAGAATTGAAAGCCTCTTGGGAGTCCCGACTCAAGCAGGTTTTAGTGCTAGAGTTGGGGTTGCCTGCTTCTCTCTGAGAAAATCATATCTGAGTGAAGTAGGCGGTTCCCTTTCTAGCGAGCTCCCTACCGTGAAAGGCATCTCCCAGAAGAGAACATCAGGCTTGGAGACAAGAACCTAGACCCGTGCTGGGCAAACTATGGTCCAACGGCCACATGCGGCCCCTGAAATAGTCTATCTGGGTCCCAGGGAGATAGAGATATTCGGTCTGGAACATCACAGACATTATTCCTGCTCTGGTGAATACAATGAGTAGGTTACAGTACAATGAAACTTCCAAAGAGCTGCCTTAGAAACAGACTGACAGGAGCATTTGCTTCCCTTTGGCCCCTCTTTACAAAGTCTGCCCACCACCGGCCTGGGGTGTTCTAGCTGGTAAGAGCCTGGAACCTCATTTGGCCCACCGCATGGGGGAGGAATGCACCCAAGTTCGTAGCAGGGTCTCACCCCAAGAATGGGAGACAAAGTCTGTTCAGTCCAGAAGTAAGAAAAGAAGTGGTTGATGGTGGTGAATAGCTCAATAGCTGGCGGAATCATCTGGGCGCTCACCAGGTAGCCTTAGGGCTGGCGGGGAAGCCCAGGGGCAGGAGAGCCTCTTTTCAGCCGACACAGTGGAGAAGCAGCTCTGCAGGGCGGCCGCTTCCACACCCCGTGGCTCGGGGTTGGTACATGGATTGGCGTCCGGTGGCTCAGCATCGCCCTTTCCAAAGTCCGGAGGAGGTACCTTTTGGGAAGGAGCCCGGGCGAGGTGGGGGGATTCTGCTGGAAGGCGAGTCCCCGGGGCTCCATTTGTCAGAGAGGCTCTTTGCCCCTCCCAAGGGGCGGCCAGATGGGTAATTATTCCTAAGAACAATATAAACAAGGAACAAAGCCAGAACAGGCACGAAGTTGATGCATAGCCGGGAAGGTCACTCATCTCGCACACAGAGCGGATAATTGAACCATCTACAGTTCGTGCTTGATTAATGCTGAAACTCCGGGTTTTGCAGCGGGTCTTTAGCCAGGGCTGACTGGTGAGAAATGCCAGCTTTCAGGGTACGAGGGTCCTGCTCCTGTTACCACCCTTGACTGCCCACCTTAGTGAATAGTGCTGTACGCTGAGGCCTGGAGGGAAGGCGCCAAGGCTCCTGGCGGTGCCCAAGGGCCGCCTTTAGCCTTCTGGGCTGGGCTCTTCCCTCTCACCTTTTCCATTTTTCCTTCAGGGAATGTCTAGCCCTGGGAGAGCCTGAGCACTGGCCCGGGCTTCTTCCCTGAGGCAGCTCTGATTTGAAGTGGGCTCGAGCTGGGATGTTCTTCTCATCTGAACTCCGCGGTCCACTGAGATGGAATCTCCTGCTGCATCGGCGGGAGAGGGAGAGCTCCGAGAAATGCAGACGCTTTGTTTTTTCTAGGAGGGGATAAAGAAGGGAGACAAAGGAAGATACCAATCCATAAAGCTGCCTGCTTCCAGATCAACGCGAATGGAGGGTTTGGGCTCCCTGCAGGGGGGAGGCCAAGTGCCAGACGCGTTGGATGCCCCTGTGGCTGGAGGGCTGAGGTGAGCCTCTTGTCCCGAAACCCAGCCGTCAGCCTGCACCAAAGGGCGGCATCACATTCATGGCTGCAACACCAGTGGAGATCGATGGGAATGTTGGGAGACCCGGGATAAGAAGGAAGGGACGCCCGGGTTATTTCTCAGGCCCCAGTCCAGGACACAGTGACCCTCCCTCTTGGAGGATCTAAGTTTGGAGGCTTGAAAAGGCCCTCGAGGTGACTCCCCCCAACAGTCTTCAGAGTTGTCCCCCCCCCCCCCCCAAGAGGAACCTCAGGATCAGAAAAGCAAACGAACTTGCCCAAGGACCCATGGCCACAGAACCAACATTCCCAGCCAGGTCCTCCTCTCCAAGCCCAGGCGCCTCCTGGTAGCCCCCTTGTCTGGGGTGGGGGCTTATCGGCTGTGGCCAGAGACAGCCACAAGCTTCAGTGTCCTCGTCTCTCAGATGGGAATGTCCACGCACAGGGGCTGGACACAGCGTTAATAGCGAACAGGTGCTGCGTGGCCTTGGTCTGCGGGTCGTTGTGAGTCAAGAAGACCTTCTCTGGCTTGCTCAGACCTCTTCCCTTTCCGCCTGCTTTCTCTCCAGCAGGCCTCCTCCCTGTCCTCAGCGCTCAGAGCCGGGGCCTCTCCTTGGTCCTGAACAGTCTTTCTTTGTAGCAGAGTCATTTTGGAATGTTTCAACCCTCAGATTCATTTAATTTACACCATTTGCTAAGGGCTTGCTGTTGGCCCGACTGGGCTGCGAAGAGCTGGAGAGGCAGAGACAGCAGGAATGAATCCCTCCCTGCCAGGGGAACAATGGAGTCAGCCCAGACAGAGGCCTGGAGAGCTGCAGAGGAGGAGAGGGAAGTTGTGGATGGAAAACTTGTACTGGGGACTCCAACACAAGTGAGAACTGGGGTGAGGAACCCCAGAGAATCTAGACTTCCCAGCCACCGAGACTTCTGGGGGGCTTTGAGTTCCCTCTACCCGTATACTTTGGAGAAAACCTCATTTCTGGACTATAGTCTATTTCTTTTTTAAACAAAAAATTTATTAATATTAATTTTTTAGAAAAGTTAACATGGTTACATAATTCATGCTCTTACTTTCCCCTTCACCCCCGAGCTCCTCCCCCCCCCCATGTCCAATGAGTATTTCCACTGGTTTCTTCATGTGTCATTGATCAAGACCTATTTCCAAATTATTGATAGTTACATTGGTGTGGTAGTTTCGGGTCTACATCCCCAATCATGTCTGCATCAACCCATGTGTTCAGGCAGTTGTTTTTCTTATATGTTTCCTCTCCTGTAGTTCTTCCTCTGAATGTGGGTAGCGTCTTTTCCATAAATCTCTCAGAACTGTCCTGTGTCATTGCATTGCTGCCAGTACAGAAGTCTGTGACGTTCGATTTTACCACAGTGTATCCATCTGTGTACAGTGTTCTTCTGGCTCTACTCCTTTCACTCTGCATCACTTCCTGGAGGTCTTTCCAGTTCACGTGGAATTCCTCCACTTCATTATTCCTTTGAGCGCTATAGTCTATTTCTATTAAGTGACTGAAACCGCAGAGTGATGCAGGAGATGGATGCTGAAAGGCCATTTCCCATGTGAGTGGGAGCAGAAGACATGAGAGGCAGCCCAGAAACTGATGCAGTGTCCAATGTTCCTCACACTGTGTCAGCATCTGTTTCTCCCTTAAGGCTCCTAGCCTGTTCCTCAATTGAAAACAAAATGAACTCTTGAAGAACCCTGGCTATCTGGTAGAAAAGAATTCAGGCATCAGCGCTGCGCCCTAAACCGAAGGTACACGCCTTTGCAAAGGGAAGACGCAGGGTCTCTAAGTGTGGGAAATGTTCCCTGCAATTTGGAAGTCCTGGAGGAATCATAAACTTCCAAAGGCTCCAGTTCCATTGAGTGATTATTGACTCTTCCTTCCTCCTCTCCATGCAGATTCTTTCCCTCCACAAACATGCTCATCAGAGGTTTAGAGCAATCTGGGGAGAAAACCCCTTTCCCAACGTCCTTTGGTGACTCTAGATGTGATTCTGGCTTTGATACTTCCACAGCTCCATGACTTCCTCAATGTGGTTATTTCCTCCATTAGTGCAGGCCGCCTTCCACCCAAACCTTCTCATCCTCTTTCACATCAACTTTTTCCACTTTTCAAATAGAAGATTGCATCTTTTGCATTATGAGATTTAAAAACAATTTTTTTTTGGCTTTCTCTCACTCTCCCTTGAGCATACTTCTCTGTCCTTAGGTCATATCTTCCCTCTTTTCCACCCAGTAAACGATGAACTATTTTGCTGACAGACCATCATTAAAAACAAAACAAAAAGTCTTTGTGTTTTGAGTGCCTAGCAAAGTGATTTCCACACAGTGGGGTGAAGAGTGGGTCTATTTAGATGCAGTTCCTCTGGGGGTTTTATTTCTGTCCTTGACTACCATTACTGGGGACATTTCTGGTATGACTTTAGTGACAACATAGGTGATCATGGGGAGGATGGACGAAGTGTTCCCAAGACAAAATTGGAGGGGTTAAGAAAGATAAAGATTATTAATAAGTGGGGTCATAGAGCTAGGGATGGAAGGGACCTTAGAGATAATTAAATCCAACCCATCATTTTACAGAAAAAGAAATGGAGACTCAAAGAGGTTATGATTTAACCAAGGTCAGAGTCAGAGGAAGGATTTGGACCCAGGTGTCCCCGGAACCAAGTCTTATACATTATTCATCTGCCATGCTGGATCTCAAAGTCTGTGTGGAGTTAGAAGCCAACTACTGGGCATACCTCCTCTAGTTTTGACTAATGAGCTTTGGGGGAATGTCTTTCCTCAAATGTTATAGTATATGTAGATTACATTCCAAACTTTAAAGCAAGATATAAATATTCATTTTTATTATTTTTGTTATCATTCTTTTCACCTTACATTCAATGGACTTCTAATAGGAAGAACCTTAGGAAAAAAATCATCATTCTATCACTGCCTTTTAAGGCTTATTATTAGTTGACTTTACTTAGGTGGTTCCAAGGTGACTACGTTTTGTAACTGGATGAAAACATCAGGCTGACATCCCATCTTCCATAGGTTCACTGAAAGCACTCTGAGGACAAACAGCTCCAGGCCCAGGTAGGACCTCGAGGATGCTATACCCTTCATCCTCCACCTAAATAGTTCAGATATTTTTGGCTACCTCCCTATATTTGGCAAATTTCCACTGCGTGTACTTTGTGGAGGAGGGAGTCTTCTATATGGTGACATCTATTCCACACATTATGCTTGAATATCTACAGGTCCCAGTTATTAGCAGCATTTCTGTCTGTGGTGAAGTTCTGGTTCTAATACAATATATTTATTGAATCCTCAAGAATATTGTCAGGTTTGTGTTTGTAGTATGAGAGTCTGTTGTCTGTGAGCTTCTGGTATATTATTCTGACCATCTGATTGCCTCTTCCTGGGAGCTGAGTAGGTGCTGAATTTTTGAATGTGCACTGACATATTACAGTTATTTTTTTAAACATTTCATTGACTAATCCTCACTGACAATGTTTAGAGTCTTGAGGGATGAACTTGCTTTATTTTCTATTGTCCATTGCCTGGCCCTGAATTACTCCCATAAATCCTCTTTTCATAAAGAAATCTACATGACTCAGGGAAGTATGAAACACATCTTTGTTTATATGCTGTTGAATGAGTTCATTTGGGTGTCACCAATAGAGGGTCTTTTGATCCACTCTAAGATCTTAGCCATTTCATAGGCTGCATCAAGAAATCAGTCCATATAGGTGACAGTTAACTAGTCCAGTGAGATATACCTATTTTTAGCCTTTACTGGAGTGCTATGAAGTGGTAACTCTCGGTTCCAGAAATGTTTCTGAATATTTGAACCTGTTTATCATGTATTCTGTAAGTATTTAGCAATCCCTCTTCTCTTTGATGTAGAAGGATGAATGTTTGTCCAAATGGGACAAATGGGTCATACATTTCGTTAATATTGCAGAGATCTTTGAACTCCTTCTAGAACTATTGCCATCCATTTTACGACTCCCAAAGTGCTCCTTAAGACCGAAATTGTGAAGGTATTCATCACCTGAAATATACTCTTTTCATCCATCTTTGACCTTAGAACGTCATTAGGTCTCTTGAAATGCCCAGCCATAGCTCTTCCCTGGATAGCTTTATGGCCGAGTATCTTGTCTAGAGAAGACGAGGCATTTGGATATATTACCCCGAAGTGTCGGTTCTACGTGGGACACTAAGATTAAGGTTCAAGTCATTCCCTCTCTTTGGTTTTTTGACATATATTAACACATTTATACTTAATGATTCAAAATTATAGTTTGAAATCATTGGAGAAACATTCCATGAGCGAAGATGTTTTTGTTGTGCTTTTTGGTAGAACCATCTAACTTGATGGTAATTATCTAGACTTAAGAAATTCTTAATAATGCAGATTAAACCAAATAAATATATGCAATTTTTTTTTTACCTCTCTAAGAGCTCAGTTGTTAAACATTTACTAGCACCCCCCTATACCTATATTCCCCTGTGGATATTTCTTGAACTCAGCAGATGCACAGTAGAGAGCTCAAGGAATGAAGGCACCACCAGACTGAAGACTCAGTGAGACTGGAGGCTGCTGCTGCTGCTGATAATGGCATTTATACAGCAGTCTAAGATTTGCAGAATGCTTTATATGCTTTTTATGTCATTTGAACCTCGCAACAAACCTGCTTGGAAGCCAGGCTTAATTCTCTTTAGGAGAGATGATAATGGATTTAATACCAGGCAGAACCACAATGAGCTTAAGACATCTTGAAATATGTCACTTTTTATATCCATTGCTCTCATTCTATTGTGCTGGAGGCATGTTTTAAGTAGCAAAGCGTGTTGTGTATGGACAGCAGTTACTCAAGTGTTTGCACTATGTTTAAGTCTATCTTATTTT
Organism: Gracilinanus agilis; assembly: GCF_016433145.1. Lineage (NCBI taxonomy): Eukaryota > Metazoa > Chordata > Mammalia > Didelphimorphia > Didelphidae > Gracilinanus > Gracilinanus agilis. The sequence goes on along the minus strand of NC_058131.1, from coordinate 3,741,954 downwards.
GTTTCTTTTATAAATGTTCTGTACATGAATAATCCATCAGTACAGAACGGAGTCAAAGGTTTTGAAGTAATGAAGAACATAATTGTCTAGAGAGTTGGTGAGGAGAGAGAAGTAAAACAAATCTATAAGATGTGGCACACAGTGAAACAATGGACAGGAAACTGAGAATGAATGTCAAGTTGTTCAGAGGTGATAAGAGGGAGGAGAGTGAATGAATGGGTTCACAGGACTCAGCCTATCTGATAGTGTCTAGTTAGTTCTATCAATATTAAATGACTCCTTTTCCCTCAAAGGCCTTTTGGTTGAGGCAAATTATTTCTTGCAGGATATGGAATGAAAAATGAAATGTATCCATTAGCCAAATGTAGCTGTCCAGCCAATAGCAGCCCCTTGTCATTATTTACCTCTGTCATTATCAATCATCCATTTATTTATTTATCTATTTATTCATTCACTCATCCATTTATCTATTTATTTGTTCTTTCATTCATTCACTCACTTATTCATTCATTTATTTGTTTATTCATTCATTCATTCATTTATTTATTTATTCATTCATTCATCCATCCATTCATTTATTCATTCATTTATTTATTTACTTATTTATTCATTCATCCATTCATTTATTCATTCATTCCTTCATTTATTTATTTATTCATCTACTCATTTATTTATTTATTTATTTGTTTGTTTGTTTTTAAGCCCTTACCTTCTGTCTTGGAGTCAATACTGTATATTGGCTCCAAAGGAGAAGAATGGTAAGGGCTAGGCAATCGGGGTCAAGTGACTTGCCCAGGGTCACACAGCTGGGAAGTGCCTGAGGCCAGATTTGAACCCAGGACCTCTAGGCCTGGCTCTCAAGTCTGAGTCACCCAGCTGCCCCCTCATTATAAATTTTTTATTTCCCTTGATATCCAAATTTCCAAAGACCTCCATTGATATTGGACCACAAATGAGGAAAAGAGGAAAAGTCTAGCACCAAGAAGACCTGAGTTCAGATACTTACAAGCTCTGGATTCTGGGCAAGATACTTTCCTGCTTGCCTCAGTTTCCTCAGCACCTATGCAGGGTGGTTGTGAGGATCAGTGAGATATTACTTCTAAAGTGCTTCACACAGTGCCTGGGACATAGTAGGCACTATTCAGATGCTTATTCCCTACCCCACTAACATCCCCCAAGTGATTTTTTAGACTTTTCATCAATGTTCCCTCTAATATTAAAACCTCAGCCATCAGAGGCTGGATGGATTATTCATATAGTTCAGCTATAGAATATGTCTGTTAGTAGCTAAAGACACTGGGCTGGAGGCACAACTGAAAAAAAAAATTACTAAACTAATCCTAGCAGTCCCAGTCACACTTACCTCCTGTGTCCCCACCAATCCCTCCCTTGGGCTCTTGAGAGTAGCAGCCTCAGAATGCATATCAGTATTACATAAATGTTCTGGCCCTCCTCTGTGCATGTTCAGGTGATTTGTCCAGGTTTTGCTTAGAACAATTAGTCTTCACTTTCCCTTTAACTAGACCTCTGCCTGCACAGGAAATGCATATGGAGATGAAGTAGAAAGACAAAGCACTGAAAAGGATATGCACTACTTGTAGGAACAGAAAGAAGAGATTTCTCAATGATTTCCACTGAGCATGTGCTGTCTGCAGTTCTGTCATGGCCAAGTGATTGATTTCTATGTTAGACATTCACCAAGGGCAGATTAGTTTCCCTCCCAAAGGAGAAGGTTCACAAAGATATTCTGCACACTCCGGGCATTCAGGGGAACAATGAAAGACCCGGTAAAGTCCTTCAGTGTGGAATCCTCAAAGAAGAAGGATAGAAGTGATTGCTCTGTGCCAGGAGATTGGAGGGTGAAAGGAAATTACCCTTAATGCTTGAGCACATTTGAAGCCCCTTCTAAAGTGGGAGGAGATGAATGTTCTGGAGAGCTAGCAGTGGCTCGATTTTCAAGGGATGATGAGGTTCATGAGAATTCATAAGGATTTTTAAGTGGGAGCTCATCTAGAATGGGGGAGAGGAAGACTTAGACCTTTTGCTCTGGGGCACTGAAGTAGCTATTTGTCAATCAAATAACAGTTATAGAGAGGTTAGTGGTCTTCATAGGGTAGGCATCCGAGACATAGAGATCCTCTGAAGACTTTCAAAACATCTGGAAACTACCCCCTTCTGGAAAAGCTCTTCTTTTCTCTCTTTCTGGGAACTTATCAGATTTTAAGAGTTTGATTATTATATTTATGCAATAACTAACCGTACTACATAGCCTTCTCTAGTCTCTCTTCTCAGACCCAGTCTCTTATCATCTCCTGCCAAACGGACATTTCCAGTTGGATGTTCTGTAAACTTATCCATAATGGAACTTAGTACCTTCTCTACACCCCAAACGTATCTGTCATCTGCATTTCCTTATTGTTGTAGAAGACACTATCAACCTCCTAGTCTCACAGCTTTGTACACTCAGCATTATCTTCCTCTTCACATTTACCCTATTTCTCCAAAAAGTTACTAAATCTTTTTATCTCAATCGCTATAACATCTCTTGAATCCATCCTATTCTCTCCACATTTGTACCTTTGCTCAGAATTTCATCACCTTTCCTCTAGCCTATCCTAGGACCCACTTAATTGGCTATTGGCCCCTCCTTAAGTCACTCCCCTACTTTTTCCCCCTACATAATTCATGCTCCACTCACCTTCAAGCAAAGATCATGACCAAGTCGTTCCCCCACTCAATAAACTCCAGGAGCTCCCTACTACCTCTTGGATCAAATCTCGTGTGGGATTTAAAACCCTTCACAACCTGCCCCTTCTTCTTTTCTAAGGCTTTTTACATGATGCCCCCTGCACACAAACTGACTACATTTCCTACTCTTTTATGAATGAAATGCTCCATTCTCTACCTCAATGGCTTTGCAGTGATTATCACCCCTTCTCTAGTCCCCAATGCACTCCCTCCTCACTTCCATATTTCAGAATTTCTAGTTTCCTTGATCCTCTCAGAAACTGGTGCCCCTCCTCCTTCCTACCCATCACTGTGTCTGTGCTTCTTACATTATCTTCCTTGGCTAGATTTGGAACTCCTGGACCACACGGGACTCTTTCCCCATTTGTCCAGATTCTAGTATAGTAATGAGCACACACTAAGTGCTTGATAGATACTCAGTGGTTAACTGAAAGGATGTTGGAGTAAAATCTAGAACTATAGATTAAGGCCACTGTTGAAGTAAGAGACAAGAGGAATGAGAAGTTCTAATGGAAGGAAGCAAACTGGACCTAAAAGGCATCGTGGAATTATGGTGGGATAAAATATGTGATTAGGTCATAGGTCTAAAGGTATGCCTCATTCAAGAACATACAAGGGGCAATATTGTAAGTGAAGAAGCCATATTCATGTGAGGAAATCCTGGAATCACTGTCAGCCAAGTCAGTCAACAGCATTTATTAAGCATTTACTATGCATGGTGCTAAGCTCTGAGAATACACAGAGTAGAAAGAGGAGAGAGAGAGAGAGAGAGAGAGAGAGAGAGAGAGAGAGAGAGAGAGAGAGTGAGTGTGTGTGTGTGTGAAGTTCTGCGAAGTCTGAATGAAGGAGGGCAGCTGGAAGCCCATTGGGAAAGAAAGAGACAGCTGGCTTGGGCACCCTCCATAAAAGGAGGTTCTGGGAGGAATTCTCTCGTCAGAAGGAGGGGCTGCTGGAGCAGAGGATACTTCTGTGGTGTGAACTGAAGGGCTCCAGGAGGTTTCTGGGGCATGGCAGGGTAAGTCCAGAAGAATGTAGCCTGGTAGGAAATAAGGAAAAACAAGAGAGGGAAGAGTCTTTGGGCAGAACTTTTTTTTGTGTGTGTGAAGATCAATGTGAGAAGAAGCAAAACTGATTTGGCCATTGGGGTATCCATCTAGACCAACTGGACAGAAAGAAAATTTATGAACAACTCAAGAAATAAATCAGTGCCTGGGATGGAGGCAGAATATGGCTGTGATGAGGTAATTCAATTTTCCAGACTTTGGCTGCAGCTTTTTCTCCCCAAAGCAGAGCAGCCAACAACTACTTTAATGACAATTTCATCCTTCAAAAGATGGAGGAACCAATGAGGGCAAATTGTACCCTGGTTCTAATTCTCATCAACAAGAGGGAACAGATGACTTCAATGGAAATATGGATAACCTTGTGGGGAAGGAAGTATATCATCTCAGAAACTGTGCCAGATGAGAGAAGAGTGAGGCAGAGACTAATGCGTGATGGTGCTTTGGGAGAGTAGATTTCCAAGGGTTCAGGGAAAAGATAGATGGAATCCGGGGAGCTAAAAGTCTATGGGGGAACCCAGCTGAGGAAAATGAGAAACTCTCAAGATGATTGAATTCCAAAGATGCAAGAGGAAACAGTTCTACTGGAGAGAAAAACTTCAGCAGCTGAAAGATTCTAATCTGGGTGCCTAGAAATTTTACTAAACAATTTACATGTCCGTATACATGCACACACACACATGTATGTACATATGCATATATAGACATGTAGAGATATATACGCTCACGTGCACATATGTCCACATATATGTACTGGGGAGCATATACAGATTTGTATACATATATTTATATGTGGCAGAAGCAAGAATAAGTAACAATACTAGAGGGGGCAGCTAAGTGGTGCAGTGATAGCACACCAGATCTGGAGTCATGAAGATTCATTTACTTGAGTTCAAATCTAACCTCCTAGCTGTGTGACCCTGGGCAAATCACTTCACCCTGTTTCCTTCAGTTTCCTCATCTGTAGGATGAGCTGGAGGAGGAAATGGCAAATCACTCCACTTTCTTTGCCAAGAAAACACCAGAGGCGTCCAGAAGAATCAGACACAACGAAACAACAGCAGAAGTACTATAAGCATAATATGAAAAGTTCTGAAGTTCAGAATGATCTGAGGCTGGAGATGAAAGGCAAGGGGAAAAGGGCAGCAAATTAAACTTTCGCTTTTAGTTTGCTCATCTGTAAAATTGGGTATCTAGGTGGCATAGTGGTTAGGAATCAGGAAGATTCATCTTTCTGAGTTCAAATATGGCTCCACTAACTAGCTGTGTGACCCTGGGCAAGTCACTCAACCCTATTTGCCTCAGTTTCCTCATCTGTAAAATGAGCTAGAGAAAGAAATGGCAAATAACCCCAATATCTTTGCCAAGAAAACCCCAAATGGGGTCATAAAAAGTCATACATGACTGAAAACAACTAAACAATGATGACAAAATGGGGATAATAAAGTACATCTACCTCAGCTATTATTATTACAGATGAGGAAACAGAGGTCTTCCCCTCCCCTCTCCTCTCCCCTCCCCTCCCCTCCTCTCCCCTCCTCTCCTCTCCCCTCCCCTCTGGCAAGTGGGTGGCTCCGGTGCCACCTGCAGTGGGGGCCTGGATGTTACCTTAGGTTAGAAAGGCTGACACCTCATTTCTCTCCTTCTTTCTCTTTACTAATAAGTGCTTATAACTCTAATAATCACCTCCAAGATGAATTTTTCTTCATAACCTGACACAACCCTGTGAGCTTGGTGCTGCCTGCAAGCCCAGCGCTCTGCACTGCAGTGCCAGCCGTAACCAGGGCAAGCCCACATTTCTTCCCAAGTTGGGACAGGAATGAAGTCATGAGCCCCCTGCAGAGCCAAGACTCCAGGACTTCTAGCGGATCTGCTTCCCCCCGAGCGCTGCTTCTCCGACTCGGTGGCCTCTGCTGGACCCTCTTCTATAGGGATGGAAACTGGTGACTTGCCGGCTTATGGGTCTGGGTACGACAGGTAAAAGTCTCTGCAGAGGGGCCTTCGGTAACCGACTTCTGGAATAACTACGCGGATTCTCCTCTTTGCTCTCTGCACATGGATGAACTAGTGCTTTGGAGGAACCTTAATAGGATCTCAGTATTTGAAACTGGAAGTGACCTTATCAGACGGATCCATTCTTGAGATGAGGAGAAGCTAAGCCCCCCGAAGGGATCGGGTGCCCCGGCCACAGGCACCCAGACAATAGTAGGAAGCTGGAATCTTGATCTTTGGAAATATGCAACCGCATAACCAGGACTGTCAGGGCAGAGCCATCAGCAGAGTGAGGAAGGCCAGAGCTGGTGGGAACAATGGCTTCCTGAGCAGAATCGCGCCTCCGTCCTCTGCCCTCATCAGGCAGCACCAGGAATATGATGTTTGGGTTCGCACACCAGGATTTAAAAAGGGTATCAATAAGATGGAAAAGGCCTAGAGCTGAGCAACCAGGATGAGAAAGTGCCCAGAGTCTATGATGTAGGAGGGAGATCAGTCAAGGAACTGGGGATGGAGATCCTGGAAGAGAGGAGACCTGATTCTGGTGCTTGAGTTCCCACAGGACCTAGAACACGGGAAGGGCTGAATAAATCCTTCATGAACTTATTCACTTGAATTGGACTACTCAAAGAGCTGAAATATGGTGGAGGGGTTAGGCTTGTTCTGCATGACTTCAGAGAACAGATCCAGGAGGGAGGGGAGTTACAAGCATGCAAATTAGCTTCAGTGTTAGGAAAAAAATCCCAATAAATAGAATTATTCCAAAATGGGAATGGGTTGCACTGACAGACAGTAAACCCCTCCCCAACGGATCACTGGAGGTCCTACGTTATAGACCAATGGCCAGTTACTGACTGTGTTGGACAGGGAATTCTGGAATGGTAGAGGAGGAGAGTATTTTAAGCTCATTTCCAAATTGGAGATTCTGTTATTTAACGTGGAAGAGAGCTGTGGCTCCCCTATCTTCAAATTCTTGCTTGTTAATTCATGAAGGTGGGCATTCTATGCTATTCTGCCCCATCCTATTCTCTTTAATTCTACAACATTTTATCAAATGTTGACTTTTGTTTCAGTCAATGACATTGATGAAGCATTTGCCCCGAACACTGGGTTAGACACTAGGAACAGAAAGACAAGATTAAGGCAGTTCTTGCCATCTAGATTGGAGTTTGCCACCTTTTGTTGGGCTCTAATAACAAAGGGCCACAAGAATAGAGCTCTTTCTGCCTCATAAAACAACACTTTATATTCCTTCTTTCACTAGATCCTGAGAGAGAGCCAGCACAGGGATTAGGACCTCTGTTTTTCAGCTAAGGAGAGAGGCTTTTGAGAGGTTTCAGTGACCTCTAGATAATAAGTAGTGATGCAGAAGAATAAGGCTCTTGCTTCAATTTAGCCTCTTTGGCAGTGGTCTTACACTGGTCTACTGGGGTCTTGTCATCCCACCATGTGGAATAGTGTCTGCTTTACCTCTACTCCCTAGCAGCAGCTTCATGCCAGCAACCTAATCCCATGGTGCCTCTCTTCTACACCTTGCACAGGGTGCTGTGCCCCTTCCCTCCACCAAAGCCGATGCCCCGATGTTGAGGGCATGTCCGGTCTCTTTCTCAAATGAGAGTGCCTTTTTCATGAATTACTCCATGGACACATATTCTTCTCGATGGCTCCATTTCATTCCTGAGAATTCAAACAATCTTCTTTTGCCCAAGTGCCTGGACCACCCCCCCCATCCCATCAAAAATGCTAAAGACAGTTAAGAAGAGCTATTGCAGCAGCAGCCCAGTGAAACAGTGAGATTGCCCAGGTACTGCTTTATCTCGAGGCACCAGGGATGAGTTTAGAGGCTTTGTCTGCACACACACAGTTGAAGGGAAACATCCATCAGCTATCCTTGTATTAGCCCTACAGGGCTGGGAAAGCAGGGAGGGGGAGAGTGAGGCACCTTATCTCCCCACCTCAGAGCATCTGTAGACGCTCTCTGAGGACCATCCTTAGGACATGATCATTTTTTTGAAATGAAGCAGAAACAGAAATAGAAGCAAGTTTTTATTTGTAAAATTTAGATGTTCTATTTCAGTTGTAATTCTCATCTCCGCCAAGTTTGGAGATTCAGATGCCCCAAAATAGAGCAATTGTTGAGCATCTAAATTTGTTCAAGGAACAAATTCCCGAATCTAGAGGGTGGGGCATGGCATTTTGGGGGAAGTGATGGAATTTGAAAGGAAGAATTATCAAAATAGGTTTCCGAGAAAGTGATAGCCTACAGAATCTCCCTGATGCTCTACTCCTGGCCAGAGATGCCTTTCTGTTTCTCCTCCTCTCTGCCTATTCCAAGACTGTCCATCCTTTCAGGACAAGGTCAAGGGTCACTTGTGGAAAGCCTTTCTTTTCTACCCTGTTCCCATTAGCCCATCGTGAGTTCCTTATCATCTCCAGACTCCCAGCTATAAGAGTCATAGACCATGGAATTGAAGAAGACCTCAGCTGGGAGTTATTCCCAGCCACACAAGATCTGTCACATTTGCAGCATCTGCTACTTTGGTCAGAATATATTGAATGAACAAGTGGAGGAGAGATGATATGGGAGCTTGAACTAGTGAAGTAGTAAGAAGAAAGGAAGGGATGGAAATGGGAGATATTATAGAAGGAGAATCAATAGTTTTTGAGGACTTCCAAAATACTGATATGTAGAAGTTTGGAGGCCAAGTATGTGGAAGGCTGGTGGGGCAGGAGTTAGAAAGAAGCAAGTAGAGAGAAGAAAAAAGTCTAAGGCAGTGATGGGCAAACTTTTTAAAGAGGGGGCCAAAGGAAAGGAAATACTCATCTGTCAGTCTGTTTCTAAGGCAACTCTTTGGAAGTTTCATTGTATTTTATCCTGCTCATTGTATTTATCAGATTAGGAATAATGTCTTTTGCCCATTATTGGTCTAAGGAAATAATGGGCTAATTCTATTTTGGATATTCTGAGTTTGATACGATAGTGGAAGATTTAATTACTCAAACAATAATCAAGCACTTATTAAGCTAGTCAATAAGTATTTGTGAAGAACCTACTACATGCCAGGCAATGTGCTAAGCATCAGGGATACAAAAAGACAGTTCCTGCCCTCAAAAGCTTGTGACAGAATAGTTGAGACAATAGACAAAAAATGTATATAGGATAAGTAGGAGATAATTAATAGAGGAAAATCTCAAGAATTAAGAGGGGTTGGGGAAGGCTTCCCATGGAAGATGGAATTTTAGTTGGGACTTCAAGGAAGCTAGAGAAGCCAGAAGGCATAGATGGGGAGGGAAAGAATTTTGAACATGGGGGATCAGCTTATCCTAGATCCTAGGGATGGAATGTCTTATTTGTGGAAAGTAAGGAGGAGATCAATGTCACTGGACTGAAGAGCATGTGGTAAGGAGTAAAGAGTAAGGAGACTGGAAAGGTAAGCAGGAGGAGAATTATTATGGAGTTCTTTAAATGCCAAACAGGATTTTGTGTTTATCTCTGGAGGCAATGGGATATGAAAGGTCAGTGGATTGTGGAAATTTTGGATTCTTGAACATGAAGGTCTTGTGTTTGTGGATGATAGAATGATCAAGTGTTTGACTATCTTTCTGTCTGAGGTACAGAAGAGGAGGAGGTCATGGGTAGCGAGTAGATTGAGGAAAGGAATGTTTAGGGTGTTTGAGAGAGAGTCAATATGTGAATCAAAGTCCTCAAAGATGAGGGCAGGAGGTGAGGAGTTCTCTTCTTCCTCCAAGTTCTGGGGAGAGGCAGGAGGCTGAAGCAGGAAAGAGAAGTTGAGCCTGCCTTGCAGGCAATGGAAATCCCCCTCTATATTGACTTTCCTCTTCCCTCTGGGGACTTTCCTAGCAGGAGATGGAAATCAAGTAATCAGAGGAAGGTCACCGATCTCTATTTTAATTCCTTCTCCCAAATGGTTGTCCTTTTAATTCTATTTCAACTCTGGTGACCACCAATGGTAATCCTCATAGTCCACCACCAGGGCCTGTTTGATACTAGAAACTTTTTTAAAAATTTATTTATTGACTGATTTAGAATATTTTTCCATGGTTACATGATTTCTGTTCTCTCCCTCCCCTCCACTTCCACTGGGTTATACATGTATTAGTACTCAAAACCCATTTCCATATTTTTTATATTTGTAACAGAGGGATCTTTTAAAATTCACCCCCCCCAGTCATATAACCATCGAACCACGTGATAAGTCCTATGTTTTTCTAGAAACCATTTCTTAGCATTGGTGGTACAAAGACAGATGGAACATTGTCCTTGCCCTCAAGGAACCTGAATTCCATCAGGGGAGTGAAGAAATCACTTAGGAAACTGGTAAGTAGCAGACACGAAGTGATGGGGGCACGAAAGTGGTAACAGCCGGGGAGGGAGGGATCAGGAAAGGCTTCTGGATGCCCGGGTGGCATCTTCGAGGAAGAAATGTTCTCTGGGAGACTGAGGTCAGGAGAGCGTGCATTCCAGGTACAGGACGGCTTCTTGGAAGAGGCCACCCTCAGAGTTTCTCTGGAGGGGATGAATTTGTCATGAATAGGCAGAGAAGGAAGGAGATGGAAGAAGCTCTCCAGTAGGGGTGACTGCAGGGAGAATCGCATGGCCCCAGGGGGATCACTATCTCTAAGACTGAGAGGAAAGAGGAGCTCAGATGTGGTAAAGCAGATTAGGGACACTAGAGACAAGTGAAAAGGGACACCACTGTGGGATGGAGAATGGTCATAGAGAGGCCGGAGGAAGGGAATAGATCACGTTTGAGGAATAGGAGGAAGGGAAATTGTCTTGACTGAAGAATGTGTGAAGGGAAGTAACGTGTAATGAGACTGAGAAGGTGGGAAGGGTCAGGTTAGGAGGGTCTTTAAAAGTCAAACAGAGGAGTTCATATACGATCCTGGCGTTATCTACTGAGTTTTATCCAGTCTGAGTTCAGGTGTGTGGAGGAGAGCAGGGCATTGGGGTTGGGGAGAAGCAATACAATTAGATCTGCCCTTTAGGAAAGCCACTGGGGCAGCTGAGTAGAGGATGGATATCAGGGCAGAGAGATGGAATCTGAGAGACCAACTAGAAGGAAAATGGGGAGAGACGGAGACAGAGTGTCGTGGTAAAGGGCTATTGTAGTCTAGGGAAGAGGAGTCTGTATAATACCCAGAGTGGACCCCAAACAAAATTAAAATGTAATTGGGAAATATTTAGCAGAAGAAATAAAAACACAATAAAACCTGGATAATCTGACATTTTAAAACCAAGGCAACTTGCAGCCTACAGGGATTCTCAGGTCCAGATTGTGGCCCCTGTTTCCATTTGTGTTTGACATCGAGATAGGAGAGGAGATGAGGTTGCCAAGGGAAAGGATGTGGTCATTGAAGGGAACAGAGTCAGGAAAAAAAATTCTTAAGGAAATGCCCATACCAGTAAGATGGGAGCACTAAGGGAACGGCTAAAGAAAGCTAAGAAGGCAGAGTCAAAAAGGTGGGAGAAGGGGGCAGCTGGGTAGCTCAGTGGAGTGAGAGTCAGGCCCAGAGACGGGAGGCCCTGGGTTCAAGTCTGACCTCAGCCACTTCCCAGCTGTGTGACCCTGGGCAAGTCACTTGACCCCCATTGCCCACCCTTACCAATCTTCCACCTATGAGACAATACACCGAAGTACAAGGGTTAAAAAAAAAAAAAAGGTGGGAGAAGGGGCCAAAGTAGGGTTCTAGAACTCCAGTGGCCCTCTGGAAGGAAGAGCTGGGCCATAACATCCAGTGCTGAAGAATTAAAAAAAAAAAAAAGAGGGAATGAGCATTTGTTTATATAGTACCTACTAGGTGTCAGGCACTGTGCTAAGTACTTTTATATTATAAGCTTATATGGTCCTCATAACAACTCCGAAAAGTAGACGCTATTATCTCGTTTTGTGTTTGAGAAAACTGAAACAGGTTCAGTGACTTGCTCATGTTTATACAGCTAGAAAATATCTGAAGTCAAATTTGAACTCAGGTCTTCCTGATTCCAGATCCAGAGGTCTGTCCTCTGCACCACAAGCTGCCTCTAAGGAAGGGCTGAGGAAAGATTATTTCATGATTAGATCTTACTGGAGACCTTTGCAAAGCCATTTCTGGAGAGTGGAAGAGGTGGAGGCTTGTGAGAATAATACAAATTGAGGGCACAGGAAATGGTCAGCAGAGAAGGGAAGGAGATAGTCAGTCCCAGGGGAAGGGCAGAACGAGTCCAAAGAGAAGCATGTCTGCAGACAGAGAAGAAAGAGCCCATGAAGAGAGAGAAACAGAGACAAGGGAAGGAGGGATGATGAATGAACTTTGTGGATTAGCTGATTTGCCCTTTTCAGCTCTCCGTCTCACCATGCCCGTGTGGCTGGCTGCCAAGCAGCTCAAGTTTGTGCAGATGTGAACTGACTAAGAATGGGGCAGAGAACGATCGCCTTCCCTCCTTCTTTGGCACCATCTCTGCCTCCTTTTTCCAAGGGAGAGGGCTGAGCTCCCCTGCCTGAGGGTCCCACCCAGCCTGCTTCAGCCCTGCAGCCCCAAGGCTCCTCTCCTGGAAACACTAAAAGACGCACCACTTCTTCACGTATGACTGACGCATGCTTCTGTTTAAGGTTCCAGGCTGTGCTTGGAGCCCACTTGGACATGCCTAGCTCTGTCCAGCATGGCACCTCTGGGGGGCCCCTGGACAACTTGTGGCTGAGACCTCTCAGAGATGAGACTAAAACCCACTTCTCTTCCCCACTGACCTTCTTTCTCTTGAGGTCCTCCAACTTTCCAAGTTCCTGACCTCAGTTACTCTCAGCTCCCTCTGCCTGCACCTCCAAACCCGATCGTTTCATTTCTCTTGCCCATTCTATACCATCTTTCCTGTCTCTTTCATTATCCTCCCACCCTACCCAGTTAGGCTACCTCTAACCTGGACTATGGTGAGAGCCTTCTCATTGCTTTAGACCTTCAGGTGGCTCCCACTCTAAGCCATCTCCTCCTTGGCTGCTAGAGTGATTTGTCTAAAGTCCGGATCATCCCCACCTCCCTGATGAAGCTATTCAAATGGCTTCAAATCCTGCCTTAGTTTTTTGACCCCAGGTGAGTCAATTTCTGTCTGCCTCAGTTTCCCCAACTGCATAATGGGGATAATAATAGCATCTATTTCCCAGGGTAGTTCTGATGATCAAGAGCGATAAAGCTTAATTTTAAAGTGCTATAAACCTTGTATAATGTGAACCCCTTGAAAGCAGCATCTATTATCATCTTTGTCTTTATATCTCCAGTGCCTGGAGTAAACAGGAATTTAACACAACCTTATTGAATGAATGTTCATGAATAAATGAATGATACCTTTGACCCCTTAGGGATATATGGCTGTGGTGTAATCACTAAGTCAAAGGAAATAACTTTTAATGACTTTTCTTTCTTTAAAATAAATTTATATCGGTCTTTTAAAAATATTATTAGAATTTCTCTCAGGACTCTTCTCACTTGCAGGGAATCATTTTACATAAAAAATAATGTTTTTATGGCAAAAAAGGAAAAGGAAGAACCAAAAAAAAAAAAAAAACAACAGAACTAATCTATGCATTAAAAATGTCCCATCTGCACAAAGAAACATGGGGAGGTATTTTCTCCAACCTCTTCTTGGAGGTCAGGCTTGTTCTTTATAATTCTTCAATATGCATTTTGGTTGTTTTGTGCTTACTGTTTCTATTTACATTATTGCCATCATTGTATATATTGTTCTCTTGGCTCTACTTATTTTATTTTGTATCAGTTTATATACTTCTTCTCATGTTTCTCTTTATTCATCATATTGGTCATTTCTTTCTTTCTTTTTTTTTTTAAACCCTCACCTTCTGTCTTAGAATCAATACTGTGTGTTGGTTCCAAGGCAGAAGAGTGGTAAGGGCTAGGCCATAGGAGTCAAGTGACTTGCCCAGGGTCATACAGCTAGGAAGTGTCTGAGGCCAGATTTGAACCTAGGACCTCCCATCTCTAGGTCTAGTTTTCAATCCATTGAGCAACCCACCTGCCCCCTTGGTCATTTCTTATAACATGGCCATCCTCTATTATATTACTATAGCTTAACAATATTTTAAGTTCTGTACTGAATAATTTCTAGGAGTAATTAGGGAAAATCAAAGATTCATCAAAAGAGTATCAATGAACTTGAATTCCCATAGACCCACCAGAATTAGTAATTTCTATTTGTTGTCATCTTTGCCAATTTGATGGGTGTGAAGCAAAATCACTTGAGTAGACTTCCTCCCTCTCTCTCTTCCTTCCTTCCTTCCCTCCCTCCCTCCCTTTTTTCCCTCCCTCCCTCCCTTC
>NC_058131.1:3681539-3726640 GCF_016433145.1 Gracilinanus agilis | reverse complement strand
TTAACCTCTCTTGGCTTTATATTACCCAATGGTAAAATGAGGAGTTTGGAATAGATGCTGTCTAGGATACTTTGAAGCTTGAATTCTATAATACTCTATCAAGAAAATAAGATATGTGAACTTTATTACTCCTAATAAAAAAGACATCCAGAACTACCAACTATAAATCCTAGTTTCCTCTTATGTAAAATATTAATGAGATTAAAATACACATATTAAGACCATCACTGGAGAAGACACTAATAGAGGACCAAAAATGCTGAATTGTTCAGATTATTGTCAGATAGACAATCTATAGAACTTAGGCACAAGTGTTTATTCTCTTTGTCTCTTTCCATCTCTGTCTCTACTCGTCTGTCCTCTGTCCCTGTCTCTCTCCCTTCCTCCATCCCTCTGCTCTTTCCTCTCTTTTGCCTCTTGTGGCTCTGTCTCTTCTCTGTGTATCTTTCTCTGCCTCACTCTGTGTGGGTCTTGATTTCTTTCTGTCTCTGGCACTGACTCCATTTCTCTCTGTCTCTGTCTATCTCTGCCTGTCTATCTTAGCCAGACACTGCGAATGACCTTGAATTGTCCCTAGAAATAAGCAGGAAGAGAATAGCCTGAATCATTTTTCGACATTGCAAGGCTCTTTTAAATACCCCGAACCTCTCCTTGAAATCAAAGCTCACGTTTTCAATGCCAAGATTCTCCCAGAGTGATTAAATGACTATGAGTCATAGAATACTACAGCCTCCAAAGAATTAAAAACGAGCGTCTCCCAGAGGGTAAAGAAGAGGCGTATGTTGGATATGAGCAGGTTACTATACGTAACAAAGACGAATCTACAAAAGAAAAGCAGAATAAGTCAACAATGAAGGATGCCATCTAAGAAATGCAATATTATGTCAAATCACCTATGAGCAGCCCATGTGCTCCCTGGGGGTACCCTGGTAATGTCAAGAGGAAGCCAGCAAATTCTTCATCATGTTAGATGGACCTTCTGTGATGAGAATTTCTCCTATGGGAGGACGGGGAGAAGGGTCTTCTATGATGGGTAAGTGGGGATGGGCTGTGATCTGCATCATTGGAGGTCACGTCCACATCAATGAGACCACAGACCCATTGGAGCATTGGATCAGCTGCTTAGATGTTGCACCTCCATCATTCTGCTCTCCCTTTTTAAGGAGAGGCATGATTTTTCAACCTGTCTTCACATTTCCTCCACAGAATGTGGTATCTTAAGCAAAGTAGGTAGTGCATGAGGAATTTAATTTAGTGGAAGAATAATGCATAAAGCCCTTTCGAACCCTAAAGTACTAAATAAAAGTCAGATACCATTTTAATAAAAAAGTCATAGAGATAATTCAATTTATATTTTATTCTAAGGTTTAATCACACACCCACTCAGTAAGGTAGGGATTGCACCAATTATTATCTCCATTTTTGAGATGGTGAAATGGGATCGCAAGAAAAGAATTACTTTACCCATAGTTATACAACTGCAGGGCCCAGTGTGGTGAAGGAAAGAGAGCATTGGACTTGGAGCTAGAAATCCCTGGGTTCAAATCCTGCCTCAGACATTTCCTAGATGTGTGCCTTGTTCAAGTTACAAATGACTCTGAGCCATCATTTTCTTATCTATATCAATTATCGGGGCAGGAAACAATATGTAACTAGAACCAGCTGTTGATCTCCTCCTGGTGCTTTTCCATCCATTGAGAAATCTCCAGAAATTTAGGGCTTGGTTTTCAGCTATCTCCACTTAGCCATTCCAATGGCAGTTGAGGGAGTCCAGGCACAACTCTATGGCTACTCTTACCAGAGATTCTTCAGGGAAGGGATCTCAAGCAGGTTTGGAAGAAAAGTTGAAATGGATTGGGTGCTGTGGAAGGCTCTGACTGGCTCAGGACATGGCCAAAGACCAAAGCCCTACCTTAGACAGCAAGAGTGACCATTCGTTGGCTCAAGGATACCATGGCATTCCAACTTCCATTGTTTCCATTGAAGTGCTGGTAATGTTGATATCTATAATATGACCCTTCCCCTCTTTCTGAGAAAGAGAATCCTAGAGACTTAGAACCTAGAAGGAACTTAGAATACAGAACATAGAACATCAGAGCTTATAAGGACCTTAGAACATAAAGTGTCATAGGCGGAGAAGACTTTAGAACCTAGAATGTCAGAACTGGGGGTGTATATGTGCTTTGAACATAGACTACCAGAGCTAGAAGGGATTTTAGAACACAGAATAGAGAACATCTGAGCTGGGGTGGGGTGCTTAAACCATAGAATATCAGAGTTGAGATGAAGAACGTAGAACATAAAATGTCAGAGCTGTGAAGAACTTAGAGCAGAGGTCAGAGCTAGGTAGGACATGCATACGCTCAAGTATCTTCAAGATGTTCCAAATTTAAGCTTTAATGACTTAAAACTGCTCTCAGATGCCTTGAAGCACTGATATTTTCCTGATTATAGAGGAAATTTCTTCAGCTTCTGAGGCAGAATCCTGGGTCCAAAACCTGACATTGTTCTCCATGTGGACTCAGAGAAGTTACTTCTCTCTGAGAGTTTCTGTTTCTGCATCTCAAACAATCCTGGGGGCAATCAACCACTATGGTTCCTGCCAGTAAGTTCTAAGGTCTATCAGTAATCAGACTAGCCATTGGAATTCTTGTCACAGCACAAAGCAGGCCGTGGGTTGGGAATCCAAAATAAATTAAAACTCAGCAAAGTCCAGAAACTGACTCATTGCTCACTCTCTTGTTTGGCCAGGAGATTTCTATAAGAAAAACAGGTTTAAACAAAGATGTGGTGACATCCCATGTCTCGGGTCCCATTCTGGGCACCCTGGCTTTGGAAGGACATTGATAGTTTGGAGAGTGTCCAGAGGAGGGTGAGAGGATGGGGAAAGGTCTGGAGTTTTTTCCTTATCAGGGTCCTTTGAAAGAACTGGAAATGTTTTAAGCTGGAGAAGAAAATCCTGGGGATGGGATGGGGAAGAGAAAGGAGAGCAAGAGAATGCCTTTGAGTATTAGAAGTATCCTCTCTTGGAAGTAGGTTTAGCCTTGTTCTGCTTGACCCCATGGGGGCAGAATGAGGGGCAGTGGCGAGAAGGTACATAGAGGCTCATTGACGCTAGAAGACACCCTGGAGTGGAAAGCACTGCTTAGGAGGTGGGAAATGCCTCCTTACTGGAGGTTTCTTAGGAGAGGCTGCAGGTGAGACATGAGATAGACCAGATAATCCCTGAGATTCTTTTCAATTCAGACCTTCCTCCAGTCATAAATTCTAAATGACTCTGTGACCTCAGAGAGCTTGTGGGCAAAGGACAGACATGCTTTTGTCCCCCAATGGAGCTCCCTGTATGGGGACACTCTGCACCCCAGGAACTGGTGAGTCCCTGCCTCAAGCACCAGCCATACTGTTCATCCCTGTGCCATCACACCAGCTGAGGGATGCTTAATCCTTCCCTCCATAGGCTTCTCGGCTCTCCTGCTCCCCTTTAGGTTTTGTCTTCTCCTCCTAGAATGTAAACCCCTCGAGGATAGTAGGGAGTCGTTTTATTTTCTTATTTTGACATTCTTAGGGCTTAACATAGTGCTTTATTCACAGTAAGTGTTTAATACATGCTTCTCTCTGTCTGTCTCTGTCTCTGTCTCTCTCTGTCTGTCTCTGTCTCTGACTGTCTCTGTCTCTGTGTCTCTGTCTCTGTCTCTGTCTCTGTCTCTGTCTCTCTCTCTCTCTCTCTCTCTCTGTCTCTCTCTCTCTGTCTCTCTCTCTCTCTGTCTCTCTCTCTGTCTCTCTCTCTCTCTCTCTCTCTCTCTCTCTCTCTCTCTCTCTCTCTCTCTCTCTCTCTCTCTCTCCAGCTAGGTAATGCACTGGATAGGGTACTAGGCCTGGAATCAAGAAGAATTGAGTTCAAATCCAGTCTCAGATGTTGGCTGTGTGACTCTGGACAAGTCACTTAACATGTTTGTCTCAGTCTCTTCATCTGTAAAGTGAGCTGGAGAAGGAAATGGCAAATCACTTTAGTATTTTAGCCAAGAAAACCCCAAATGGGGTCATGACTGAAATAACTGACCAACGACAGTCTTGTCTATCCCACTAGGGCCCATGTATGACAGTAGAAAGGACTTCGGGATCTTGAGGCAGTGAAAGGGGCAGGGATTTTCCCAGGGTATAGATCAGAATTTAGGGTTTGGACTCAGAGTGTCCTATTGTCCAATGCCTCTAGGCATTGCTCTGAGCTTCTTTCCAAGGAAGACTGTCCCTGTCATACAATGGAAAGAGGCAAGATTTGGACCTGAGTTCAAGTCCTGGATCTATCCATTAGGACCTGTGTGACTGTGGGCAAGTCACAATCTCTCTGTGCCTCAGCATTCTTTTATGCAAAATGAAGGAGGTAATTTAGAGGTAGCTAGGTGGTAAAGCAGACACAGTACCAGGCTTGGAGTCAGAAGCATCTGAGTTCAAATCTCACCTCGGACATTTACAGCTTTGTGACCTTGGACGTCATCTCTCAGCCTCAGTTTCCTTATCTAGGTCATAATCTCCCAGTGTTGTGGTGAGGATCAGATCCCATGGCTATGATTCTTTTGAGGAAGCAATTAAAAATGCAAATCTGAGCTCTGGGTCTCAGTCAATTTCCCAAAGGAACTCCATCCTGAAGTCCCAAAGATGCTGAGGTTTAAACAAAACCCTGGTAGTAGAATCATTTCCATCAAGTATACTCAATGACATAATTCAACATTGTCTCCAAGCCAGTTAATTCCCAATCAGGAGGCTTATCCCATGTAATTGATTCCACAGAAGCCAATGATTCTATCCAGACATGGGGGGATCCCTCCAGCTGAATCTGGAGAATGGGTCCAGAAGGCTTTCTTTCTGCCTAAAATGTCTAGTATCTTCCTGCCTATTGACCAAAAGTCTACTCATCCTTTAAGACCAACTCAAGTCCTGAGCCCTTTCAAAAGCCTTCAGCCTCATGCATCCTCTTCCTCTCTTCACTTCTTTTTTTTTGAATTGTAAAATCATTTTATTAATAATAATATATAGTATTCTATATGAATTGATATTTTACATTATAGAATACCTATACATAATATAATTCTTAATAATAATAAATAACAAAAGAGGATGGGGAAAGGTTCTTCTTGCTTCCACCATTAACGTCTTTCTATATTCTTATGGTTTCCCCTTTTATTTAACCCTTACTTTCTGTCTTAGTAACAGTTCTTTTTTAAAAATTTTAACATCTTTTTTTAATTTTATTATTATTTTTTAAACATTTATTAATATTCATTTTTAACATGGTTACATGATTCATGCTCTCTTCACTTCTTGTAGCACTATATTCTAGCTATTCACTTATCATGTGCCACTTGTTATTATTTTCCTGTTCATTCATTTATTCATTTGTAATGGGTGGGGTACTCAGCAATGATGACCCATTCCTTGGAGCATGTCTGTCCTGGTTCCAGCCCACATGGAGCCTGGCCAGATGGTTTCTGGTCATATGGAACGGAGGAGCCCTTTCCCCCAAATTGGAGAGCACATAGGCTTCCTCTGAGTGGTTCCTGCCAACCTGCTGCTTGGTGATGAGAAGCCTTTTTAAGAACATTATTTAAAAAATATTTTTACATATTTACGTATTTTATTTTATTTCCCTCCTCCCTCCCAGATCCAATAAGCACTTCCACTGGGTTATACAAATGTTATCACTTATACTGATTTCCATATTATTCATTTTTGCAATAGAGCAATCTTTTAAAACCCACAAACCCCTCATCGTGTATCCATATAAACAAATAAGTCCTTTGTTTTTCTTCTGCATTTCTACTCCCACAGTTCTTTCTCTTGATGTGGATAGTGTTCTTTCTCCTAAGTCCTTTGGGATTGACTTGCAGTAGCAAAGTTCATTACATTATATTGTTTCACTTTCTGTGTATAATGGTCTCTTGGTTCTGCTCATTTCACTCTGCATCAGTTCCTGAGGGTTCTTCCAGTTCATATAGAAATCCAATGAGAAGCCTTTTACCTGGCTGCTGAGCCAAGATGGAACGTGCCTTTACAAAGGGTAAAAGTCATCCTCTCCCTCTTCTCTGATGGCTTCTAAGAAGAAACAACTGCTGCAAATGAATATCCTGCGATGAGAAGTCCCAGGTGGCTGGACTCTCAAAGCTGCATGAGCTTGCCAGAATCCTGGCCCAAGGGACAACCCTAGCAGAGGCTAATGAGGAGAATGGCCCCCCAACAAAAGCCAAAGCCTTCCCCCTCAGCCTGCCCAATAAGTCTTTCCCACTGGAGAGCTCCTGACAGGGTTTCTGCACTTCTGGCACAGCTCAGGAAAGCCCGGGGACCCTGGGGTGTCCCAAGACAGTGCAGAGGACACCAGTGAAAGGGCACATACTGAGGATTCATGGATTCCAGCTTAGAACGTGAGGCCATAAGAGCAGCATAAAATGGCATGGCATCCAATGAGGAGAGAAATGACTTCCAGAGAGGGTAACAGCAAAGGCTTCAAGATAAGGGAGAAGACAAAGTAGGAATGGATCCCAGGCATGGGAAACTCTGAGCAAATGCAGAGGTGAGAAAATACATCATATTGAGGGGAAGCCAAGCAGCAAAATTTGGTGGTAGCATAGAACAAATGAGTTTTAGGAGTTTAATATGAGGCTCTGGGGGTGGTGGTGGTAGTGGGGAAGAGCTCGAATGCCAGGATTAGGCATTTCATCTTTATTCACCTGTAGGGACTAGTCACTAGACTTCTAAATTGGTTCAGAGGAGACTCTTTTGGCCAAGTGGCTCATTGGGAAGAGATGGAAATTGAAGCTTAGAAAGAGGAAGCAACTAGCAGTTACAGGGTAGAGAGAGGAATCGAACCCCGTGCCCTGACTTCACCCCAAAGCTGATTCCTGTCCTGCAGCTAGCTGTGATGAAATGATGATTTGGGAACTCCCCAGGAGCAGGGACCATGGCTTACGATCACTCCCTCAGCCAGAGCAGCAGCCTTCTCACGCAACAGGTCATCAGCAAGTGCTTATGGAGCCGAACTGGAGGGAATCTCACCCATTTCTCTTCCCCTCACACTGAGTTGGGACCACTTGAACCCTGGCTGGGTGGGCTCCCTATGTAGCACATACAGGTTGGTCTGTGAAAAAGAATTGGATTGTAAACAAAACTTGGACATCTGCTTAACCTGATTAAGGAACTTGCCAAGCACTTTGGAAGCAGCGCTTCACACACAATTAAAGCAGGACTATCAATCATTCATTTCTCTTCATTAAAGCAGATCCCCTAAGGACGCAGGAGACAGCCCTCTCCTAACCCAGGCTGCATTATTCATGGAAAAGCGCCAAGAGTAAGAAGCATGTGTTCAGACTTCCATAACTTGGATTACTAAGCGAGGAAATGAGTTTGAAGTGACCCCAAGCTATTTCCCCACCCAAAGGCCCATCTTTTTAACCTCCACATCCCAGTGGAGTTGGGGAGCTCCAGGGGCCTCTGCAGGCTGTGCCTGAAATTCCCTCCACCAGATTTCTGACAAGTTGCTCAGCTTCTGCTTAATGACCTCAAGGGAGGGGGGACCCATCACTCCCCACCCCGGGGACCCATTCCACACCGGGACAATCTCACTGTTGGGAAGTTTTTCGTACCATCTAGCCAAAAGTCGCCACTCTGCCGTTTCCACTCGTTTCTCCTGGTTCTGCTCTCTCTGGCCAAACGAGCATGTCTGAACCTTCTTCCTTCAGGGCAGCCAATAGAGTGGGCATGTTTCTAATGAATGCTTGTTGGGAAAAGGATGGTGGGCCCAGTGGTGTTGGAAGCTTGAGCCTCTGGTAGGAGGAACTAGGCAAAGGAGATGAGGGCTGGGGCAGGGGACAGAGAGAAAGAGGCAGAAAACAGAGACATAGAGAAAGAGATGGAGAAAAAGACAGACACCAAGAGAAGGATGGAGGCAGATAGAGACAAAGAGATAAAGACTTAGAAATAGAGAGGCAGAGAGAGAGATAGTAGAGGCAGAGTTAGAGAGAGAAGATGGAGAAAAAGGCAGAGATAAAGGCAATGACAGTGACAGAGACAATCAGAGGAACTTGCCCCAGTGACCTACTGCCAGTGCTCTGCTCATCTTCAGCCATGGGCTGCCCATGCCATCTGCCTTATGCATTCCTACTACTAACTAGTTGGGCAATTCTGGAAATGATACAACTTTCCTGGCTGCGCTTTCCCTGTGGCTTAATTATCTTTCAGTCATCCTTTCACCCTCCCTACAGTGACCGCCCCAGACCTCCTTTCTCTTCATTTTCCCTCTACCTTCTCCCTCACCTTTTTTCAGCAAAAAACCCAAGGCCTGAGGCTCCTTGGAGAAAATCAAGGTTTTCTGTCATGATCTCCTTCATCACTCCAACTTGCTATCTGAGTCTTCAAATCATCCCTTTGATATTTCTGTAGAGGTGTGGCCACATGGTCCTAAGGACTTCCTTCAAGGGTGTAGATCACAACCTACCATCCCTAGCCCCCATCTCATCCTGCTTATTCCAGTCCATAATCATCTGCAAGGCCTTCCCAGAGACATCTCCCAATATGATGGAGTCTTTCTTTGGTTCTCCCTGAAGCAGAATTACTTCCAAAACACAGAGTGAGAAAAGGGTTCAGTGGCCTCAAGTCCAACATACACTTGAGCAAAAATTCCCTTTCCAACTCCCTTCTTTCTGGCTTCTGCTTGTAGACCCCAAGGAGAGAGATTCCTCCAGCTCTGGGAGAGGTCATTCCCCATGGGGGAAGCTTTAATCTTAGCAAATTAGGAAAATGTAGGCAGTTCTTCCTCACCTTAAGCCTAAACTGTCCTCTCTGTAACTCTGCTCCATCCCTGACTTGTTCTTGGTTCAACCTTCTGGGACCAGGCAGAACAAATCTTAGTCATCATCTCCTTGACAGCTCTTCAGCAGTCAAAGGTAGTTGTCATGACCCCCTGAGTCTTTTCCAACCCAATATTCCCAGTTCCTTCTATTTCTTCTTAAATGGCCTGACCTCGAGGCCCTTCACCATTGTGATTGCTCTTCTTTGGCCTCTGCCTAGCTTATCAGTGGCATTCCTAAAATAAAGATAATAACATTTCTATAGTATTAATATGTGCCAAGTACTATGTCAAGTGCTTTATAACTATTATCTCATTTTATCCTCATAACAACCTTCAAAGGTAGGTGATGTCATTTACCCCATTCTCTAGTTGAGAAAATTGAGGCAGAGAGAGGTTAAGTGACTAGCCCAGAGTAATGCAGTTAGTAATTGTCTGAAGTCAGATTTGAACTTGCCTCCCTGATGCCAAGCTCAGAACTCCATCCACCAAGCTGCCTAACTGTGGTGTGCAATATTTGATAAAAATGAGGGGGAACGATCCATTTTCTTAAATATACTCTCCAGTGTCCTCACTCTGTTACCTTCCTTCAAACTGGATAGCATGGTGCTCTTAGGGAAACTAGAATCATATTTCAGCTTTTCTGATGGTTCTTAGATGATCTCAACTGGATTTTTCTGGTCAGTTGTGTTTCCTGTGAGGTATTTCAGATTTTCTTCTATTTTTTCAGTCTTTTGATTTGTCTTATTATTTCCTGATGCCTTCTCATGTTATTTGCTTCCATTTACTTAATCTAATTTTTAGGGAATTATTTTCTTCCTTGAGTGTTTGGTTTCCTTTTTCTTTTGGCCCGTTCTACTCTTTAGAGAGTTTTTTCTTCAGTGGTTATTTTAACTTCTCTTTCAATTTTCCCCTTTTAATCTTTAGAGTATTGTTTTCTTCAGTGCATTTTCCCCCCACTCTTTTTCCATTTGGCCCATTCTAGTTTCTGAGTTGTTGAATCTTTCTATCATTTTTAAAAAATTGTTTCATTTTTAAAATTTCCTTTCAAGTTTTTCCAAGAAGTATTTTGAGTCCTGACATCCTTCCTCGCTTTCTTTTGAGGCTTCACGTGTATTCTTTTTACCATTTTTATCTTCTTCTGAGTTTATATTTTGATTCGTGTCACTAAAATAACTTTCTACAGTTAGTTTTATTCTTTGTCTTTTGCTCATTTTTCAAGTCTCACCCCCACCTTGGTTACCTTGTCTATCTGCTCCTGGGTAGGGGGAGCACTGTTCTAAGCTTGAGGCGTAGCCTTATCTTATGTTTGAGGCAGATCCATCTGGCTGTCTTTGGGTCCTTCAGTGTGAACCTCTGGGTGTGGAATGGCTGGTTCTTGTGGGGAGCATTTTTTTATAGCATTTTTTCCAGCTGGATTCCACTCTTTGTGCTTTTGGTTCCCCTGTTGTCTCCTGGGTTGGGCTGTTCCCCACTTTGCCCTTTTGTAACTTCAGATCATGAGGAAACAGATAGGGCTAGCATTGGGTTGCTCCTTCATTCTTCTGTCTCATTGCCTCAGGCTGTTTGTCCGTGAGTTTGGTGGCTCCTTGCACTTCAGGCCACGTGGAAGAGGGTAAGGCTAGCATAGTGTTGGCATTCGGCTGTTCCTCCCTCCCCTGCCAGCTTCATTGCCTCAGTCCTCTTGGCAGTGAGTAGGTCTGTGCCTGTGTGCATTCTTCAAACTCTACCCAGTGTAGCACTAACTGGGCTACTCTCTCTCTTCACACCAGTAGGATGTGTCCCACAGGCTTTCCTTTGTTTTGAGGTGCTTTATTTTTTATTTTTGTGCGTTTGGAGGGTTTGAGTGATCTGAGCATCCCTTACTCCATCATCTTAGCTCCCAGAATGCATGCCAACTGTAGTCGTAGAGTTGCTCAGGGCTCTCAGGAGTCCCCTAGCATGGCTGAGGGCTCTGGCTAGTCACTTTGACATAGCTCTAATTATAAAGGCTTTCAGGAAGTTCTCCTTCTAACCAGCCTAAATCAGCCTCCAAGTAATTTCCACTCACTGCTTTTTTTTTTTTTTTTTTAGGACCAAGAAGACTTGAGTTTAAATACTGCCTCTGACAATTACCAGCTCTTCAACCCTGGGCAAGTTATTTAACCACCGTCTTCCATGATTCATCAAATGTAAAATGGGGATAATAATAGTAACTACCTCCCAGAATTGTGGTGGTGATGAATAAGATAATGTTGTAAAACCCTTTGCAAGCCTTAAAGGTCTGTATTAATACTATTGTATTTATTATTATTTACCCAACATATCTCTCTCTAGAGAGTCTCTGGAGGAAAAAAAAATCATGGATTAAGGGGTAGGAAAGACTTCAGAAACCATCGAGGCCAGACTACTCATTTTACAGATATAAGAAACAGAGGAGCAGGAAAGTTAAATGATTTGTCTAAATTGACCCAGGTAATCAGTAATAATGGTAGGATTGGAATTCAGGTCCTCCAGATCCTAGGCTAACATTGTTTCTACTGTTCTGCTCATCTTAAAGAAAAGAACTGAGGCTAGAGAGGTTGGAGGTTCATTTACAGAGAATGAGTTTTATAGCCCTAACTAGGGCCCTGCTCCCTCCTACTTCCAAATTCAATACTTATTTCCCTCTCTTTACTCTGTCTAGGTTAGGGGGAAAATACAGACATCATCTGGATTTGTTTGTTTTAGATGAAAACTGAGACGTGATGGAAGGAGGGAAGAAGCCTGTGAGGGCACATGCTTTCTGACAGCCTCTTATGTGGCTTGTCACTTTCTGAAAGAGAGGAGGGAGCCTTGAGGGGTATATAGGGAGGGAGGAAGAGTCAAGTTTTCATGATCATCTTTTGGAAAGCATTCTCTCCACTGTCGTTGCTAGCCCTCTCCTCCCCGATTGTGCTGCTCATCCCTGGCACTCTTTCCACAGACCTGATGTGTGAGTGGGAGCCTGCCATCTACCCACCTGGTGCGTGAGTGGGAACCTTGCCATCAGAGCCAGGGTTGTCTGTCCTGTCTCAGGCTGGCTGAAATCTCTGGCAAGAATGCTAATCTTCTGTGTCAAGGAAGGTAAGACTGTAGGGAAGCTGCTGGCAGGGTAAACTGGTCTTCCTGAAGCCAAGCTCAGAGCTCTGTCCAATGTACTACCAAGAAGTGTAAGAGTTTACATAGATCAATCAGCAAGCCTTAAGGGTTCTTCTGGGTCAATCCTGTATGCTTTTGGTGTGCTTCTTCCTCCCACCCCATAGGCACCTTTGTCCGTCTGGACACGGTCATTTGAAACGTTAGCTTCCTCCCTGACTTTGTGCCCCAGCTTTGTTGTATCCTCAGAGGAGGAGGATCACAGGACCAGAGGACTAGAGCTAAAAGGAAGCTTAAAATCGTGGGTCACCACCCCAGGGGAAACTGAGTCCCAGGGACACAGAAGTACTTGCCTAAAGTCTTATTAAGAAGGAGTTTGAGGGGGCAGCTGGGTAGCTCAGTGGAGTGAGAGTCAGGCCTAGAGACAGGAGGTCCTGGGTTCAAACCTGGCCTCAGCCACTTCCCAGCTGGGTGACCCTGGGCAAGTCACTTGACCCCCATGGCCCACCCTCACCAATCTTCCACCTATGAGACAATACACCAAAGTACAAGGGTTAAAAAAAAAAAGAAGGAGTTTGGGGTGAGTTGGAGCACATAAGAAATGAACTTGTCAACAACTCTGATCCCCTTAAGGGAACTGAGAGCCCATGATATGGAGGTATTTGCCGAGGATCAGACAAGTGACAGGTGACAGCAGGGATTCTGCGGCCCCAAGTACAACTGCTGCTCTTCCTCCTCTCCGTGCTTGCCCTGAAGAGCCTTCTAGTGCTTTATCCAGTGTCCCCAGAGGGCCCATTTTCTAGAGTCATCTTTTTAGCGTTCTTTCGGCTCAACTTCCTGTAATTTGGCTTCTCACCCACCACAATTTTGGAAGAGAAGAAACTCAATTCTTACGAGCAGCTCTTTTGTGCCATGAGATGGCTGGAAGTGGATGTCCCAAAGACCAAAGTCTCCTGAGATATTACTGAGGATATGGCATAATAACCACCTTATTCCCCCGTCTGACACTTAGTTGCCTCCTCTCTAAAATGAGATTTGATCAGATCCATCGGTCCCTCCCCAAACAATTGTTAAGTGTCTCCTCTGGCCAGACATGACAAAGTGAGATAGCCGCCCCCTTCATATATACATTCTCATGGACATGTGGATGAAGATGCCACGTTTATTGGGGAGTTATTTCCAGGGAATGCGTTTCTGGTCTAGTGCAGAGATTCTTTACCCTGGAGTCCAATTTCAGGAGGTCTTGGATGGAAAACAGATCCATCTTCATCTTCATCAACTTCTGACTAAGTTTCTCATTTCCTTCAGTGGCCATTTTTATAAAGCACAATATTCTGAGAAGGGGTCCATAGTCTTCACTAGATTGCCAAGAGGGCGCAGGACACTGAAAGATAAACATACAACAAACAAGGAACAATAACAAAAATCTCTTGGACTACCAGTTTTAGAGATGGTGAGTAGAGTCATGGGGCAGTCAGTTGCCATGATCTTTTCATGAGCATTAATGATTATTCTTGGATTAGAACAAAGGCAAGAGGGGTGTGTGTGTGTGTGTGTGTGTGTGTGTGTGTGTGTGTGTGTGTGTGTGTGATGCTTGTTTTTTTGTGTGACCCTGAGCAAGTCACTGGAGCTTTCTGAGATT
Organism: Gracilinanus agilis; assembly: GCF_016433145.1. Lineage (NCBI taxonomy): Eukaryota > Metazoa > Chordata > Mammalia > Didelphimorphia > Didelphidae > Gracilinanus > Gracilinanus agilis. The sequence continues at coordinate 3,713,066 of NC_058131.1, read as the reverse complement.
CATTTTCATCATCTGTAAAACAAGGGGGTGGAGTAGATGGTCTCTGAGCTCCTTTCTAGCTGGGCATCTAGAAGACATGGTGGAAAGACCTTTTTTGGCATCCCTGTGTGTCTGTGCAGATCAGTGACCGACGGCTGGATGTGGCATCTGGGGGTTTGGCACACGGGGCGGAGGGGCCTCTGGCGATCCATGCATAAGTAAATAGGGAGCTCTGGGCTCAGGACACGCAGGCGCCTTTCGTGATGGGAAGCTGACAATGAATGTGAAAAGAACAGAAGCCAAGCTGTCACCCAGGCCTGAGGGGGAGGAAGGCCGCCATGGAGATGGCAGTTACAAGTCATGCTGGATTCGGGCTGAGCGCCGGCACTTTCCAAGCATCCTCATGTGCCTTCGTGATAGTTGAGAAGTGCTCAGACCCCATCTGGATTTTGGCTTCCGTTCTGGGCACGCTCGAGAAGGACGGCGACAAGCTGAGGACTTTCTAGTGGGCGGAATGAGCACCGGCCTCGAGCCCAGGGTCTGGGAAGGGGAGCTGAAGTCACGGAGGCATGTTTAGACACAAGATGACTCTGGGGGACCCCGATTGTGCACGTGTGTTCCAGTGCTTGACAAGTTGTGAGTCAAGTGGAGAAGGATGGGTGACTCTTGTCCTTCTTGACCCCTGAGAGCAGAACCAGAAATAGAGAGGGAAGGCTATTCCTGGGAGGGAGGGGGATTTCTTTTTTCTTTTTTAAATTTTTTTTAAAATTTAGACTATTTTCCCATGGTTACATGATTCATGTTCTTTCCCTCTCCCCCACCCCCACCCCCTGTAGCCAATGCGCAATTCCACTGGTAGCATTGATCACGTATCATTGATCAAGACCTATTTCCATATTATTGATCACTGGGGTGATCCTTTAGTGTCTCCATCCCCAATCCTATCCCCATCAAGCCATGTGTTCAAGCAGTTGTTTTTCTTCTGTGTTTCTGCTCCCACAGTTCTTTCTCTGGATGTGGATACATTCTTTCTCCTAAGTCCCTCTGGATTGTCCTGGGTCATTGCATTGCTGCTAGTATCAAAGTCAGTTACATTCGATTGTGCTACAATGTATCCGTCTCTGTGTACAATGTTCTCCTGGTTCTGTTCCTTTCGCTCTGCATCAGTTCTGGAGGTCTTTCCAGTCCACATGGAATTTGGGAGGGTGATTTCTGCTCAACAGAAGGTCGTATGTGCAGCTGTAACTGCCAGACTGTTCTGGGCTTCCAAGCCCACCACTGAGCCCCATGGCGTTTGGGGAGGTCAAATGGAGGCTGGATGACTAGAGAAGAAAACTGTAGCGGCATTTCTTGCCTCAGGAGAGACTGGATTAGGGGACTTTGGAGATCCTTTCTAACTTTGAGATTCTATGACCTGAGATTTCAATGGTAAGAGGAGGTACCCTCTGGGTCACAAAGGTCCCATTGGACTTGTGTGTGCAGTGTAAGGCTTAACAGGGGCTTTATTTGTTGTCCCTTCTCTATCCCCACATACTTTCCCAACCACTCCTTTCTACTCCTTCTGCCATTTAGCTTCTGCCCCTCCCCTTCCATGTCAGTTGTTCTCCTTGATGTCACCAATGGCATCAAAACCCCAAACTACCCTCTCCTCTTCCTCCATGCTCTCTCCTTCTTCATTGTCCGAGACACTCTCACTCTCACTCCTGGCTCTCCATCTTCCTCCTTATTGCTTTGCCCTCTCTGACTCCCTGTCCATTTCTTTTCTTTTCTTTTTATTTTTTCCCTTGTCCATTTCTTGATTCTTAAGGTAAAGTTTTTCTTAAAGGTTTGTCCAAGACCCCCTACGTACACTTGGACCTTGCCATTCACCCTACTTATGTGACTCCTCTAAGGTTCAAAGAAGCAGGATTTGAACCCAGATCATCTGAGTCAAGAAACAGAGCCTCTCCAGAGGCTGTTTCCCTAGAACCTCAAACTCAGTATTATTGAAACAGAGCTCATTCACCTTGCACCCCCAGATCCACTCCTCTTGTCTTCATTGCTTCTATCTATGGCACCAAACTCACAAAAATTCTAGCATTGGTTAAACATTTACTGTATGCAAAGTTCTATTCTAGGTTCTGGAGCAACGGTTGGCAACCTTTTTGGCTGTGAGAGCCATAAACGTGTGGGGAAGGAGGAGGATGGAGGCGGAAGGCACTGGAATATGGGGCGGGGGCCGAAGGGCCCTCTGGGGCACATCCTGAGACTCTGCCTGGACTGGCCAGTGGGGAGGTGGAGGGGCTCGAGAGCCATACCTTGCTGACCCCTGCTCTGGAGAAACCAAGAAACAAAACCATGGCAAAGTCAATGGAAATAGTCTTGTCTTTGGAGTCAGAGGGTTTGGTTTCAGATCTTGTCTTTAATTTATTAGTGTGACCTTGGGCAAGTTATTTCACTTATATGGCCCTCAGTTTCCTTATTCTAAAATAAAATTATTGGCCTAGATGATCTCTAAGGTCATTCTAGTTTTAACAGTATGATTCTACTCAAAGCAGGGGCTGCCCTCAAGTGGCTTGCACTCTTCTGTATATTCTACATTTCTCTATTCTATTATGTGAGTCCTGTTGCTTCTGCAACATCTCTTCCATTCTATTAGTGCTACCACCACCCTAGCAGAGGCCCTCCTGACTGGATCCATGCTTTGATGGTTTTCTTATTGGTCTTCCCACCTCCTTCCAGGTCCCATCCCCCCATTCATCCTATGCATTCTGCCACAATAATCTTCCCTTGCAAAAATGGAGCCACTTTCTTCCTCTGCCCAAAAGCTTGACTCAAGTTTCCCCTTCCTCCGGGAAGCCTGCTTTGCCCTTACAATCAGTATTCACTTTCCCCATTGGGCTTCGTCAGGCACTGTGCTCTCATCTCACTAGTATATCTATGTGTCCTGTAATACTGGGTGTTGCTTTTAATCTATGTGTGTGTCTCACTGTCTCACGTTGAGCCTGCGGGCTCAGTGAGGACAGAGGCTGTACCTCAGCCAAATAGCGTATCTCCTTCGGCGTCTCGCACCGTGTTCTGCATGTAGTAGGTGCTAGACAAAAATCCGACAACTTAAACTGAGAGTGAAGCCATTTGCATAGGATGCATCAGTTAACATCCTCCGAGGGATGGAGTGAAATAGTGGCCAGACTTGGCCTCGTTGGATTTTAAAAATGTCTTTGCTAAAAAAGTACAACGAAATAGGAAATGAGAAGAATCCATGAATTTCTTAACTGGGAGTTCACCTAAGGACTCCCGCAGTGATGGCCATAAACTGCAAGCGTGAGTGTTCCTGGCGAAGCACCAGAGGATAGAGCGGCTGCTTCTTTGGTTTCCAGCCTGTGCTAGCAATCAGAGGAGGCTGCTGGCTCCATACTGGGAAGTTTCCTCAGGCTCTTCCTATTAAGACAGAAATCCTCTGAGCAACAGAGGCAAGCGCACCTGGCATTCCTCCGTATGATGTTGGCGTTGTTTTGATTCTAGCTTTCTCTCTCTGTATCCTAGGACAGTGCCTTGTGTGGAGAAGGGACTTAACAAATATTTATTGGATTAAATTGATTTAAAATCCTTAATCTACCATCTGGCCTATAGAACTTCTGTGGAAATGGGTTTCTCTGAAAGAAGAAAAAAACCCTTTCATGGTAGAATTATCATCAGATCCCCTCATACCCATCTAGGTAAATTCCTCACGTTTCGTTGGGTACAATGAGAGAAGAGATTAGCTTTGGATTGCCTTCGGGGAATTATTTTATATTGTTTTCCTGAAATATATTGGTTTAGCGTATTGAGCATCTACCTACCTCATAGCAACCATCCCCTGAACTGTAGACTGGGCCATTATCCTTTGCTGCAGGGTACCACAATGTAGAAGGGCTACTTCTAGTCCTTCAGCTATCTAGAAACAACTCAAGTTAGAATTGCCTTGAATGCACCAGTGATTTGGAGGTTCCTTACCATAATGTACAAGACAATCTATCTATACCCGCACATCCTAGGGGATTCTTAGTCATGGCCTCGGAGAGTATCCAGTGAACTGGAGGTCTTCCTTACCTAGTCTGGAACAAGCAATGATAGCCAAAGAATCATCCTATGTGGTCTCCTCATAAGGACCTCCACTCTTAGTTTTCTTGGTCCTCAGACATCAACCCACGGTTGCTGAAGCTTGGTTGGTATTGTCTTTGCTGTCATGGAATCATCCACAAAATCCAAGGGGCAAAAGGGATCCCAAGAGGCCACCTCTGTCCAACTCATACCCTGCAGCCTCCCCTTCCCAGATCCAGCTGGGCGTATAAAACTCTCAGGGTTTGAGGGTAACCTGAAAGGTTTGGCAGAGTCTTTCTTTTCTATTGCTATTGGCTGTGTTTCCTCCCTCCCCCACTTCCAACCCACTAGGCACTACTGACTAGAGCCCCAATTCCATTTAGCTAATTAACATCAATTAGCTTTTACATAGGGACATTTCCTTTGAAGATATAGCAAGAACAAAAAAACATTTCCTTCCAATTATTTCCTCCCAATACCTCAGGGAACCACCCTTAGCTTAGTTCCTCCATACCATCTGCTCTCCTCTCCTGCCTGTTTGCATCCACATGCAGCAGCAGGGTCAGATTTCAGCTCCCACTGGGCTTAGCCTCTCCTTGGTCCTCTGTCCTAGCTACAAACCTAGACTCTAGAACTCTGGGATGCCAGGGTTCTAGGGCTCCCTTTCAAGCTTGGGAAACCCAAGATTAGAGGTTCCAATCCTTTTACCTAGAACAGAAAACAAGATCTTGGAACCACATGACCTTGATGAGAAGGTCCCCAAACCTCTTCCTTACAGTGCTGTCTCCTCCTGTCATGGTCCACTCCAGAGTTAACTCACCAGAGCCACTGAAAGAGAATGAGACAAAAAACATGGCAGACACTAAGCTCTTTGGAATGCCTCTTGGCCTACCCAAGGGCCCCCTCTTCACCGGATGGTTAGCCAGCTTGAACCAACTCCAGAATGGCTTCACATGCTCTATAGTCTTTCTAAGGCGCTTTGCTTACAAGTAATCACAACTTTCCTGGAAGTGGGCTTCCTAGGCTCTATACTGGGGGAATCACATCTCTGTTAAACGCTAAAGGATTCCCTATTTCAAAATGCCTTTCAAGATGTTATCCAGCCTCCTCTTAAAGGCTTTCAAGGAGAGGGACAGACCCTGGCCTCAAGGAACAGAGAAATGAAGGGAGGTTGGGAAAGGCTTCCCGTAGAAGTGGGGTTTTAATTGGGTCTTGAAGAGAGCTAGAGAGGCCGATGATCAGAGTGGAGGAGGGAGAGTGTTCCAGACACAGGGAATGGCCAGAGCCAGAGGTGGGCAGTCTTATTCATGGGATAGCCAGGAGGCCAGTGTCACTGGATTGATTGTTTTAAGGAGTGAGGGTCTAAGAATCTTGAAAAGTAGGAGGGGGCTTCATTATGAAGAGCTTTGAATGACAGACTGTTTTGTCTTTGATTCTGGAAGCAGCGGAGTTTGTTGTGTGGGGAGAGAGAGGTGTGATACGATTGACCTTTAAATGATTATTATTAGATCATAGATTTATAGCCAGAAGTGGCATTAGGAGGACACTGAGTTCAACTTTCTCATTTTATAGAGGAAGAAACTGAAATGACTTGTAATGACTTCCTGCACTACTTCATGGTCCCACCAGCCGCTTTACTTTCTTTCTCCTTTCTAGCTTTCCCTTTTAGAATGTTTTATCTTCTCTCATTAGAATACCAAGGGACCATCTTACTTGATAATAATAATAATAATAATAATAATAATATAGCTAGCATTATAGAGCATCCAATATGCTAAGCACTATGCTAAGGACTTTATAAATATCTCATTGGATACTCACAAGAACCCTGGGAAGTAGATGCTATAATTATTACTGTCATTTTACAGTTGAGGAAACTGAGGCAAATGAGTTTAACCTTTCCCAGAGTCACATAGCTAGGAAGCATCTAAGGCTGAATTTTAACTCAATTTTTCCTGATCTAGGGTTCTGTGCTCTATCCACTGTGTCACGTAGCTGACTCTAGTTTCAAGTTCCCAGCATGCAACACAGTGTCTGGCACATAGTAATTATTTTTAAAATGTTCTCTCTGTCTCTGTCTCTTTCTCTCTGTCTCTCTCTGTCTCTCTCTGTCTCTCTGTCTCTCTGTCTCTCTGTCTCTCTGTCTCTCTCTCTCTCTCTCTCTCTCTCTCTCTCTCTCTCTATCTATCTATCTATGTATCTACCTATCTGTCTGTCTGTCTGTCCATCCATCCCTCCGTCTGTCTGCTTGTAGGTCTATTGTCACCTGTCTAATATCATACAACTAGTAAGAATTTGAACCCAGTGCTGTGCTGACTCTTAATCCAGTTTTCTGTCTGCTGAGCCATCCTGGCACACTTCACCCTCTGTTCTGGTCCCCCACAGGATTCTAAGCCCTTCACTGTCCTAAGTTCTTCCTCTGAATGCTCTCCAGGTTACAAATGTCCTCCTTAGAATGTGGCACCCAGAACTGAACATAGAAGGGAGATCACAGGGAAGCAGAGAGGGATTTCCATGGCCTCTTTCCTAGAAGCTCTGCCTCTTCTAATGAATCCCAAGAGCCCCCTGGCATTCTTTGGTGCTGCGTCACGCCGATGACTCATCTTGCCCCCAGTCCCCTGCTACCTTCAGAATCCATTCATTCTAACCAGCACATGCTTCTTCCCCATTTCTCATCTCTGGCTTCTTATTTCAGGGGGTCTTGAGCTAAAGGCCTTTTGGCACTTGAGGTTCAGGTTTCTTCTGGCTAGTCCTCCTTTGTGCCTGTGAATGAATCCTTAGGCAGTTCTGTCTGGACCTGCTTCTGGGCTGCATTCTGCTCCTTCTTCCTTTTCCCATCAAGTCAGAGAAGTGTGATGAAAAGCCGGGTTCCCTGAGTGGGCCAGAGTTGGCATATACGGCAGCATGGCAGAGCCAAACCATTTATAGCAAGAGGGTTATAAAATGGTGACATGAATTCACAGGGCACAACTGTTTTTCTCCCTTTTCATCTCTAAAAGAAATAAAAGAAACACCCTCAAACAAATTAGCAGAGGATGACATTGTTTAGCTCCAACTTTGAGAAGAAGTTGCTCTGTGGCACATGAGAAAATGGGCTTTCTAATGAGAATCTTGACAGAACATCAGCTTTCCCTGGGCTTCCTGAGAGATGCTACAATGATGTGGAAATGAGGCCCTTCTCCTGCCATAGTTCTAAAAGGAGAAAAGTAAACAAGCCGATGGGGGGAGGGAAGGCGCCATTGCAACGGTGTGTTTTCAGTGGGGCCAGATCGTGTGGATACCTGATATCCAGGATACCCCATGACATTGGGAAGGGACAAAGGGAGTATCACATGATGGGATAAAAAATCCCAAATTAGCTCTGGGAGAGAGCAAGTGGGTATAAATGCCCTTGCTGATACTTGATAGCTCTGTGCTCTTGAGCGACTTACGGAATCACCCTGGCCTCAATTATTTGATGGGATAGACGAGATGTCCTCCCAGGTCCTTTTCAGCTCTAAATCTGTGACTATCTAAAGGTGTTTTTCTTCAACAGATACTATATGCCAGATTATTGGTGTTAATTATATACATATATGTGTGTGTGTGCATGTGCACATACACACATATAGCAGTTCATTTATTTATTTTCAGTGTTAATTTTTAAATACTTAGCATTCCAAATTCTCTCCCTTCCTCCAGGTTCTCCCCCAATTCACTGAGAAGACAAACCACACCCTATCCATCATCCATATGAAATTATGCAAAACATATTTCCATATTAATCATGTTGCAAAAATAAAAGCAAGGAAAAGTAAAGGAAGCTCAAGAAGTCTGCTTCAGTCTGCACTGGGAGCCCTTCAGTTCTCTCTCTCGAGATGGATAGCATTTGTCATGATGGGCCCTTTAGAACTGCCTCTATAAGAGCAGCTAAGTCTTCCGTAGTAGATCATTGTGACAATATTGCTGTTGCTGTGTACAATGTTCTCCTGGTTCTGCTAGTTTCACTCTGCATCAGTTCATTTGGTTTTCCCGGTTTTTGGCACGAGAATATTCCATTACAATCATATACCACAACTGGTTCAGCCATTCCCCAATGGATGGATGCTCCCTCGGTTTCCAATTCTTTGCCCTCACAGAAAGAACTGCTCTACGTCTGTACAAACAGATCCTTTCCCCTTATTTCTGACCTCTTTGGGATGCAGACTTAGTAGTGAGTGGTATCACTGGGTCAATATAGCCTTTGGACATGGTTAAAGATGTGCTGTTATTATCTTTTAGAAACAGGTATTTCCTAGTAGCTGGTGAAGTGAAAATAATGAATAGGAATGAATAAACACTTGCTGAGTCATAGGTCTGAGCTGGATGGCACCTCAGGGATCATCTTGTCCAGCCCCTTCTCATGCCAGATAAGGAACGTGACCCAAAGAAGGTAAGGGACTTGCTCAAGGTCACACAGTGTCCTTGCTAAGTCCTCTGATTCTAAAACTAGGAGTCTTTCTACTATCCTCTGCTACATTTGGGTTCGAAAAACAACCTACAGCACACGTTCAGAGGATCTAGGGGTGTGAGTGGACCACAAGGTCAGGAGGAGTCTGTAGAGCCAGATGGTGGCCAGAAAATAGAATGTGATAATATTGTGCAACGAGAGAGGTGAGAATGGAGGGATGGAGGAAGGGATGAATGAAAAATAAAATAAACACTTGGTCTGTGCCTGGCATTTTGCTCAGCCCTCCTGAATAAAAAACCAACACCAAAACCAAAAGTGAGACAGTCTTTACCTTCAATGAGCTTCCATTCTAATAGGGGAAGACAATGCATAAAAGAGGCTTCTGTTCCAGGAGAAGGTTTGGGATGAATGAATTATTGAAGCATTTCTTCAGTTCCCATCAGAGCTCCCATTTTAATTGGAGAGAAGGTACTTGGGGAAGGTTTCAGCTAGAAGGCAAACGAGAAGGTCCTGTAGCCTTGGGGAGCAGCAGCAAAACCAATGGTCAAGCCTCTTTGGTGATGCCATTGATGGACAGTTTCTCCCTTTGATAGAGCCAGAGGCTGATTGGTAAAGGGTGTTTCCTCTTCATCTAGGAGTTCCATCTGTCCATGAATCACAGATCTAGTCCCCATCCTTTGTCCTCAGGACTCCAACTACGTGACAGGTAGATAAAAGGTCTAAAATCTTTAGTGAAAATATAAGTGAGCTGCAAAGTGTCCAGAAAACGTTTCATGCCATAGGAAGATTAGTCCAAGGAAGAGGGAATGTGTAGCTCAGGGACGAGAAGGCTGAGGCAAGACCCAATGGCCGTGTTCCCGTATTTGGAGACCAAAACCAACTCAACTTCAAATAGATGCTAGAATTCTCTGAACTACTTCTTGCTTGGTCACTGCGAGTACTTTATACTCAGAGGGTGTGAAAGGTAGAGGATTCACTGGCCAGTAGAGTATGGCATAAGGAGCAGGGAAAACTAGGAGCCGGGACACCTGGGCTAAGATCTCAGCTCTGTTAGTGCTTATGACCCTAGCCAAGTCATTGTATTTCTCTTGCTTTCCTTATCTCTGAAATGGGAACAACGATCTCTTCCCTTATTCCTCCAAAGGTTAGCTAGGAGAAAGGCACTTTGTAAGTGTTAAAGCTCCATAGAAAAAGACATTATAATAAAACTTTTAAAGAAGGGCCAGAGGCAATCTGTACCTCAACACTCCCCTCCCCTATCATCTTTCTCACCCTCAAGCACTTATCCCAGGGAAAGGTACACAGTAAGTGATTAATAAATGCTTTTTAGAATGAATGATGGTCATTTGGCATTATTTTCTGGGAAGGTAGCATCGTGCAGACAGACAATAGCACTCTAGATTTGAGCCTGAAGAAGACATGAGCGCGTATCTGCTCATAAAACTTACTGGCTGTGTGACCCTGAGCAAGTCACCTACCCACCATCTGCCTCATTTTCATCATCTGCAAAATGGGGATAATAACAGCACCTACCTCCCAGAGGGGTTGCAAGGGTTAACTGGACACTTTACACATGCAAAGTGTTTGAAACCTTGAAATGCTACATAAAGATCAGTAGTCGTCGTTATCCAGTCTCCATGGGTGCAAACAGCCAGCAAACCTCAATTAAGCACTTATTCTCTATCCGGGGCAATCAGAAAATCAGGAAGACAGTCCCAGCCTTTGAGGAGTTTACCATCTAATGGAGGAAAGGAAGGGGGGAATCTTTTGAATCAGGAGCCAGCTGGGTTAGGGAGCCATGGGCAGGGCTGCCTGGAAGCTGGTGCCCAGACTAGGATGCTTTAGGGGTTTCCCAGGATTCCAGGGTACACCCTCCCTTGGATCTGTGGGCTCCAGGGTGCACAGGCAGGGCTAGCCTAGCCCCTCCTGGCCTCTCCATCTCTCTTCTCTGCCCTCTCACTGATTCCACAGGGACCCCTTCACGGAAGTGACTTTACAGGGACCTCGGGGTGGGGGTGGGGGGCTCTTTTGGACATAGTCAAAAAGGTCCTGGCAGGAAACTTCCAAATGCCTGGGGCGTTTTCAGGCCTGGCTCTCCCCGGAATGGAGGGAGTCAAATAAACACTCGGATTTCTTTGGAAAAGAGCAGGAGAGTGTTTTGGAGATGAAAACATGCCCACAAATAAGCTGAGAGAAGACAGTTTTGACATGTGTTGGAGGCCAGAGTTATGGTTTGTTTTTCTTTTCTATAAAATCCCTCCTTCCGGCTTCTTCCTCAGTATGGATGGGCTGATGAAGTCATTTTTGGTGTTTTGTCCCCCGTTCAGTTCCCAGACAGTCCCCCCAGAAGCCCCAAACCAAGCTGCCACAGGCAGGAATCCCAAGAGAATTCTGGGAGGGCTGCAAGGCATGCCCTGGGGTGGTGCCTCCTTACAGGGAGGTGCTCCCCCCCCCCCAGGGGATAGATGCTGCTGTAAAGAGAACCTGTGGGGTCCAATGGGGGGGGGAGAGCTTGGCTAGGAGTCAGGGCACCCCCCCTGAGGAGAGGTAAACCGAGCAAGTCACTGGCTCCCTGAGCCTCCTGCCTATGTCCCCCAAGCCTGATGTTTTATCTCTACCAGGTGTGCTCTCTGCGGCAACCTAAACACTGGGAAACACCATTCCTGAACCCAGAGCAGAGCCGCAGAAGAGGATTCTATAGGAAACGGGGCAAATGATCCAGGACAGCCATTCCGAGCAGAGCCGTCCTGCCCATGCGGGCTTCCTTTGGACTGCCTTTTGTTGTCCTCTGCGCGGCGGAAAAATGAGAAGAAACACAGAGAAACAAACCTGTAACAAATAAGCAGAGCGATGGCGTCCCCAAACTAGGGTTTTTTCTTTCTTCTTTTTTTTGTACCTTAAGACTATCCGCTCCCCATGGAGAGGTGCCAAAGCGGCTTCACCGGTCTTTTGGAGACACGATTGTTTATGATTTTGATAAGAGTTCTTAAGCTGCCCCAAGAGGTCGTATTTGACAGCGTTGTTGTCCTCCTAGAATCATTCTCTTAGTTCTGCCCCCTCCATTCCGAAATCATCTCTTTTGTCATTTCTTATGGCACAATAACATTTCATTACATTCCTATACCACAGTCTGTTTAATTGCCAAATATCTCAGAGGCAATCGAAGAAGATGCTCTTAGATTTTTCTTCTCTTTCAGGATTAGGAAGTTTGTTTTGATTGGGACGAAGACTATTCCCTTCTTGACATTATCTTCTCTGTCTTTCTACCTGTCTCCCTCCTTCCTTTCTTCTCTCGTTCAATCCCTCCCTTCTTCTTTGTTCTCTCTCTTCTCTCTGTCTGTCTCTGTCTCTGTCCCTCTCCTTCCTTCCTTCCTTCCCTCCCTCCCTCTCTCCTTCGCCCATTTTAGGTAAGAGTGAGGTTCCTCTGTTGCCCATTTCCTTATTCTTTCCTTCATTTTTATACTCTTCTCATACAGTCCAATTTTAAGAAATAGTTCCTCTCTTTTCTTCCTTCTTTCTACATAAGCATATTCCTCCTTTTTTCTACCTTCCTCATTCTGCACTTCAAACCCTCAGAAGAGAACCCACCCACTCCTAAGATCTCTGCTTTTCTTAATGAACTCTCTGTCCTTTGAACACATTAAGATTCTGAAAGGATACTTGTTTCTTTCCCTCCATAAGAACTTTAGCTTTATGTCATCATATGGCTTTTTTTCAGTTGTTTAAGTAAGATTAACTTTCCAGGTTACTCTAAACTCTTGTGTTTGAATTTTGAAGTTTCAACTCAGTTCAGGTCTTTTAATTTGAAATTCTTGGAAATCTTTTGTTCCACTAAAGAACCATTTTCCCCTTGTATAATACTCAGTTTTCATGGGCAAATTTTTTGTTGGTTGTAAGTAATTTTAAGTTATAAGACTATTTGATATTATATTCCAAGATCACCTTTCATTTTAAGTTGAGTTTGCCAGGTCTTATGTCTTGTGTTATCCTGAGTGTAGTTCAAACTGATTCTGGTCACAATATTCTGAAGACTCTTCCTTTTTTTGGTGGGGAGGGGGCAGTTCCTTCAAGAGATGATCAGTGGATTCTTTCTAACTTTCTAACTATTCTATTCTATAACTAACTATCCTAACTATTTCAAACAGGTAATAATAGATCCAGGAAATTTTCATTTATGACTTTTTGAAATATGTGTAGACTTTTTCTTTCTTCAGCCACTGTTTTCAAGGATATAGTGATTCTTTAATTGTTTCTCCCTGAACTGTTTTCCAACTCAGTTGTTTTTTTTTATATCATCTGTCTTACATTTTGATTTTTCAGTCTTTTGAGAATTCCTTCCATGGATTCCTTGATTTCTGTTTGACCTGTTGTATTTTTCAGTGATTCTCTTTTTTTTGGGTAAGATTTCCATTTTCCTTGGAATTGCTGCCTCCATTTATTTTTTCATACTTTTTCATAATTTTTTAGAACTGGTTAGTATTTTCTTTGATTTAATTATTTCTTTAGCTTTAGTTCCTGAAATAAAGTTCCTGAAATAGAGCTTTGTGTGACTACCAGACTCCATCCTTAACTGTACTTTTGAATGTGGGTAATTGGAGTAGGTGTGAGGGAGCTCATTCAGGAGGGTGGGCTTCACTTCCTGAGAGGTATTCAAACTGAGTCTGGATGACCTCTTGGTACATTAAAATGGGGATTCCTTTCTGTTTGGGTCAAACAGCCTCTGAAGTCCCTTCCACATGTCAAGTTCTGTGTTTCTATTAATTTTCTGTGAGGGAATTCACTCTACTAATGCAGATTGGCCACCATTCTGTAACTCATTGTCATAGAGAGTTGCTTGGTACTCTAATAGAGTAAGTAGGTCTCCCAGGATCCCACAACCAGTGGATATCAGAGGCATAACTTCAGCCCAGGTCTTCTCGAGTCTAAAGTCAGCTTTTTATCTACTTTGCCAAGGCTGCCAACAAAACTGAAATTGGGGCTGCTAAAAAATAGCAAATTAAGTTGGAATGACAAAATCTCAGGGGTAGAAGTAACTATCAAGATGCAACCACCAAGGCCAGTCCATACCTGAATCAGGAATATCTCTCTCCCAGGGACCATCCAGTCTGAACTTGAATATTTCCAATGACTAACCCACTTTATGGCTAAACAGTTGAAACAGTGAGGACATCGTGCCCTCTTTTGGGCTGAGCTTTGCCTCCCTACGAAAAGGGCTAAGCAAGAACACTTGTAGCAATAATACTGATATCTGTGACTTTCTTTATAACTAAATATTTCAGTTTTAGAAGACATGGAATGCAAGTGCTGATATCTTGGGGATGACTTATCCAGGGTCACCCTGCTAGAGCCATGGCGTAAGTCCCGTACCTTCTTTTCTCCATTTTGTGATATCGTGTCCTCCTTTTCCCTGGACAGCTGCCCCAACATCTAACCACAGCAGCTGTCTGCGCATGGGCTAACGAAGGATCAGGAATTAACTTCTCACTCTAGAGTGATGGAGGAGAACAAGAGAGGAGGCCGTCTCCAAGAATCATCGTAACCTGCCCAGGGGAGGCGTGAGTCCCTGCATCTCTCTACTTTGCTGGTCGCTGCCTGTTTTCTCATCACTCTCAGGGGATCACAATTGGAAAAGTCTTAGAGATGAAACACCCGGGAAGCCGTGAGAACTGAAGAGTGATTAGCAGAGGCAGGAGAACATTGTCTAGAGTAATCCCTGCCATCCTTGCCATAGTGCAAGGATGATCAACTGGGAAAGACTTGGCTACTCTAGTCAAGACAGCAATCTAAGACAATTCCACAGAACCTATGATGAAAGGAGCTCTTCACTCCCAAAGAGAACTAAAGAACTTTGAGTATCAGCTAAAGAATCTTTTTTTTACTCTATTTCTCCTGTGCTGTGTGTGTGTGTGTTTTCTTTTGCAACATGGAAATATCTTTTGCGTTACTTCCCATAAGTAATCATTCTTATATTGTTTGTCTTCTCAAGAAGTGGGAGGGAGAGAGAGAGAATTTAGAACTCAAAATGAAAAAAATAGAATGTTCAATTTTTCCATCTGTAATCAGTAGCCACTTCATGTGCAGCACAGAGATTTTTCTGGGCCGCGATGCCCACTTTTGGAATGATTCTCTTAGAAATATCTCTGCTGAGCTTGAGAAACTGGCTGAAGATTCAGTTCAAGCCATCTCCTGAACTTCCCAGGTTACTGACCCCTTAGCAAGGGCAGTCCTACAAAATGGGCGAGCTCTCCATAGGCTTCCAGCTGCTCGGGGTGCTCTTATTGATCAGCCTTGTTGTTCTTACATAAACAGATCAGGTGAAATTGGCCCGAATGTCCTTGAGCTTCCAAGACTTTGAATGCCATCAGCGAATTGCTTTAGGGACCCACGGGCCATCTGAGGGTGCCGGGTGGAACCTCTCACAGCCGCGGGGAACAGGTGTGCTGGCAACTGCAGATGAATGGATCTTTTTAAGCCTAGGGATTTCTGTTCTTTTTAGACGTTGCCTGTTATTATAGTAAAGCTTATGACAAGCTTTTGTCAGGAGAAAAAATTATGTTTGCTCATACTAAAGATCATAAGCATGTTAAGGAGACGATAGCTTTCTCTTTTAAGTGATCAATCTGTGTGTGTGTGTGTGTGTGTGTGTGTGTGTGTGTGTGTGTGTGCCCATGTTTGACTGCCACATTGTTTAACGGGGCTCACAATATGATTTTCCTTTTAATTTTTTCTTCCTTTCTCTCTCTTTTTTTTTTTTTTTAAACGCTTGTACTTCGGTGTATTGTCTCATAGGTGGAAGATTGGTAAGGGTGGGCACTGGGGGTCAAGTGACTTGCCCAGGGTCACCCAGCTGGGAAGTGGCTGAGGCCAGGTTTGAACCTAGGACCTCCTGTCTCTAGGCCTGGCTCTCACTCCACTGAGCTACCCAGCTGCCCCATTCCTTTCTCTTTTAAATTTGATTGATCTTTATGGAATCCTGACTGATACTTGATATTGAAGGACCTGTTTCCAATGTCTAACAGCCCTGACAACCCTGCGTATTCTGAGCTTTAGATGATTAAGACCTGCCATTGGTTATTAAATCTCATGGGAACATAATTGCTGTTTGTGTCTAATTCCAGAAAAAGGAACCGCTAACAAGGCACCGATCAGTGCCGCTGAGCACAGGCTCAAGAATGTCAACAATCACTGTGGGGACGGCGAAGTCATGACCAAAGGAGGGGAGCTGTCTCAGGGGTTTCCGGGAGGCGGCAGGTGAGCGAATTCTGAGGTTGGACTTCTCTGTTTCAGCCTGTAAGACACGAAGACTCAAATATATTGCTATTTGGCTCTCCTCCTGGCTTGCTATCCCTATGATTGGAGTAGAAATCAGAGTTGGGGATCCCAACCCCACTTTTGTCAGATTTCTGCCCCCTTTCTCTTTGGTCTTGGCAGATGATGGGGAATTGCAATATGGCTGCACCGGTCCTACACGCTTGTAGGCTATAAACCACCTCTGTGAGACTTTGAATATGTATCAGGGATTTGTTGTGATGTTAATTTTTACTTCTATTTATGTATTTTTAGACATCTAATTTCATTTTCTCTCTCCTCTTATTTTTGGGAGACATGGTCGAAATATTATTTCTTAGATCAATACCCTACCTAATAGCCTGGCCATATATCCTGTGCCAATGTATTGCTGATGTGCTACAATCAGGCTATGCTAGGATTAGATCCTGGGCAGTATCTTATTCTCTCGAGGCAGGGATGTGAAATTATCCTGCAAGTTCATAGGCTAAGGTCTTTTTAAAGCAATTTTATGGAAAGTTTTTTTTTAAGGCAATGGAGGTTAAGTGACTTGCCCAGGGTCACACCACTAGGACATGTCTCAAGTCAAATTTGAACCCAGGACCTCTTATCTCTGGGCCTGGCTCTCAATCCACTGAACCACCCAGCTGCCCTTTAAAGCAATTTTAAGAAAAGATAGGGCCAGTGTCTTGGCCCCGGAAAGCAGATCTCTTGGAGAGGATGCTGTAAGGACCATCATGACTTCAAATGGATTACAAAGATGACGGCAACAGAAGATGTCCTCAGAAATCAAATACGACTTTATGAGACTCTGTGAAAACCTTTGGATGTCATGAACCGATCTGAGAGGGGTTGCAGCCGCCATTACTTTTGTTCTCCCCGTGCATTGTTATTTTATCTCGCTGTAAAACTCTTCTACCAAAAAGGGGATGATGCCTATCGCCCGTTTATGAAAATGACCCCAGTTACAGACATGCTGTCCATGAGACGTACAATATCTTCTGTGTTCTTACATGCCTGGTGAGACAACCCTAAAATGTATGGACGCCGTACATGGAGGGATCCATCTGGGAGACCAGCATGCCAGCGTCCTGGGATCTGACGTGGGGAGACAATGCTGGCCTCCCACAGAAGCGGAGGGGAGGGTATGACACCAACGGGAAGATGGAGCCCCTTCCCGGCACAGGTGCACCAAGGTAGGATGCTGCCGGGGGGCTGTGTGCAAAGCCAGCCTCCGACCGTTGGAAATTCTGGGAGAAGACGTGCCTGGAGGTCAGGACTTGGGAGGTGACTCAGCCGGTCCTGTCAGAGAGCTCCAGGAAGAAGGACGTCACTGGTCTTGTGAGATTGGGGGACCAAGCAGAGGCAGATCTCTCTTGGCCAGTGCACCATCCCGAGCAAGGGCTCCCCTTTCTCTGCCCGGCAGGCTCTCCTCTTATCTCCCCCATGTTGCTCCTTGTAAAGCGGGTTGGAGCCAGCCGGGAGTCCGGGAACTGAAGAACTCAGAGAGATCGGGCAACTTTGAGAGTTCAGGGCGACCCCGTGATAATTTTCTTTTTTTCCTGTCTCTCACCTTTACTAATAAAGAATTATAATCCAACATGCAGCCTCCAAGATTAATTTTAATGATGACATAACAAACTATTTAGCAAAACAAATAAAACAGATTAAAATAAAAATAAAACAAATAACACAGGGCAACTTTTGAGCACTATTTTCTACTGATGTTGCAGGACGGAGAGTCTCTGGGACAGTAAGTGCTGAATCACCTGAAAGGTGACAGAGAATCATGGGATGGTAACTTAAAGCATGATTGCATACAGAACTGTCCTGGACTTGTCCCTCTCCCTCTCCCCACCTGTCCGGCTACTTATGTTTCTGCTTCTTCCACATCTCTTACATCTGATCTCTTCTCTCCATTCATGCTTTTTGATGTTATTGTTTAGTTGCGTCTGACTCTTCATGACTCCATTTGAGGTTTTCTTGGCAAAGAGACTGGAGTGGTTTGCCATGTCCTTCTCCAACTCATTTTACAGATGAGGAAACTGAGGCAAACAGAGTTAAGGGACTTGCCCAGGGTCACACAGTTAGTAAATATCTAAGGCCAGATTTGAACTTGGGTCTTGACTCCAGGCCTGATTGTCTTTCTCATTGCCCCTAGAATAAAAATATAAACCCTTCTTTTAAAGTCCTACCCAACTTGGCCCTAACCTACATTTCTAGCCTCATTTTGGCTCCTCCTTTACTCTGTGACCCAGCCACCTTGACTTCCCCTCTGCTCTTCACACATGACACTCTTCTTTTCTGTCCCCATGCCTTTGCCTTGGCTGGTTTCCACGAGTGGAATGCTCTCTCTCATCTCCTCCTCGTCTTCCATCTTCCTTTAAAGAACAATTCTAGTACCATCTTCTGTGTGGAGATTTCTCCCATCCCCCTTTCCCTCTGACTAGTGTTCTCCTTCTCAAATGACTTCATATTTATCTCCTTTTTTTACAAAAGTGTATTTGTTTCCTTAATAATAATGCTGTCTAGATTTGTGTATGGACTCATTGTCTCCCTCTGTAGGAAACCTCCCCTTTTCCTTCTCTGAGGAATTGTTCCTCTAGATCCTAGCTGGTTCAGGCCCTGAAGGCTACCACCCTAGTTCTAATTTTGAAATAAATGCCATCTAGACCAAGGCGGAAGAGGATATTTATGTCTGCCAAACCCTGCCAGGAGCAGTTGCTCCCTTCCGATTTTCCTAAGCCCCAGAGGAGCAGCTTCAGGGAAGAGCGAGGTTGGGGAGATGCCCCCCTGAAGCCCAAATTTCAAGTTGGCAGCATGTCTGGCTAAGGTGAGGTCCATCATTGTCTGGGAGCTGGCAAACAATTCTGCTGTTGCTTCCAAAGCCACCTCTTTCCTTCTAAGGCAAAACGAGGCTTTGGTGGAGTCAGTAATTTAATTATGGGGAACTCATGACTTGGGGCCACATTCCTCGCATCACTCAGCACATTTCTTTTTCCTTCAGAGTTTTTCCAGGCTCCAGAAAACTGTTGGGGCAGCAACTTCATTCAGTTCAGTTAATTGTCTCCGATGTAACGGTGCCCTCACGTTGGCTTTCTGAACATGAGGATTCTCTGAAAACTCGCTTCATGAAGAACTGGCCCTCTCACCTCAGTTCTTCACGCTCCTTTCTTGGTCTTGGTAAGGCTCCTCAAATGGTTTCCTTTCCACATCCCTGAGAATCAAAGCCTCTGCCTCCAGGTTGACCTCTCCTACTTCCTCCATGCTGGCCCTCAGCCTCCTTCACTAGCCCATGCCTCTCCCTCTCCCTCTCTATTCGGACCCCAAATACACCCACACCCCAACCATGACTGCCTCTTCTGCTCTGCTACACGACAGACACTCAGATGGGCCTCCTCACAGCTCAGTGCCAAAGATACCAAGATTCTTCCAAGGGACTCATCTGGGATGAGCCCACTGGGCTTTCTCCCATGACGGGGGACACGCTCCCTCCCTGTCTTGTCTGAGGGATATTGTCTCTCCTTACCTAAAGACCTTCATTCCAGCCCCAGCCCCTGCAGGATCTGCTGGCTTTCACCATTTCTACCAGGGGCCACAGGTGGGATTCTCTGGGGGAGGAACCTCCTCTGACTCTGGCTGGCTGTGCTGGTGAACAGCCTCTTCTCAGAGCCTCCAATGCCCTTATCGGGATTATTTAGGCTGCCCCCTAACATCGTTCCCGGACACCTCAGACTGTCTCTTGTGGCTGTCCGCAGTGGGAAGAAGTGTATGTGAGGAAGAGGAGGGAGAGCCTTTGCTTCTGTTTTCCAGCTGACTCACGCTGAGCTGGTGGGCCATTTCCTAAACATCTGCCATCTCTCTCACCAGGCCTGTCTCCCAGGACACTTGCGGACTGATTTGTTTGTACCCAAGTACAGGGTTTGACATTTGTCTCCACTGACTTTTATCTTGTTAGACTCATCTAATTCTAATTCAACCTAATCTTAGCCTGGCAGGTCTTTCATTGGTATGTTTAGCCTCCTCCCAGCTTTGTGTCATCTGATAATTCAATGGCTCCATCTTTTTATAGCCGAAAACACTGAAAAAGCACTGAAGAACACAGAGCCTTGGGGCACTCCACTGAGGACCTCTAGCTACCTTGGCATTGAACTCTTAGCAACTCCTCTTAGAGTTGGATTGAATCTGTCTGATTGCATTTTTATCTAATCCCTGTCTCTCTCCCTTTTCTACAACAATTCTACCAGATTCCTCATCGAAATCTCTAGGGAAATGTAGGTAAGGGATACCCAGGTCAACCTTGATTTTAATTCAAAATTTAAAAATTTTCGTTTTACTAATTTTAAATTTTATTTTTTAAATATTTTAATTAATTTTTAAAATAATTCTAAATCCTGGAGGAGGGAGAAAGGAAATTAAGTTAGTAAAGCCTGATCTGTCCTTGATGAAGTCAAGCAGGCTCAGTGTAATGATTGCCTCCCTTTGCCATGTGTTCACAAACCATGATTGACAGTTGGGGTGCCACAGTTCCTAAAGTGCTGAGCTTAGAGTCAGAAAGATCTGAATTCAGACATGGCCTCAGATACTAACTGGGCAAGTCACAGAGGTTAGCTCTGTTTGCCTCAGTTCACTCATCTGTAAAATGGGGATACTAATAGCTCCTACCTTGCAGATTTGTTGTGAGGATTAAATGAAATAATAATTGTCATGTGCTTAGTACAGTTGTTATCTAATTATTACTATTATATCTTTGGTGATCCTTTGGAGAAGTGTCCTAGGAATTCCAGTTGGGCTGGGCTCTAGTTCCCAGCCTCTGTCCTCTTTTCATTCTTGACCATCAGGATACCTTAGGTTCTGGGCTACGTGTAGAAAGAGGGAACTGTTAACATACATTTAAATTCAAGTCTCTTCTGCCCTTCTTTGAGGTGAGGGTCTATGGGAATGGAATGGAGCATAACCTATGCTTTTTGGATAGATTTGTTCTTTTCTTCTTCCTCTCTAAAATTCTTTTTCTTTTTTAAACCCATAACTTCTGTGTATTGGCTCATAGGTGGAAGAGTGGTAAGGGTGGGCAGTGGGGGTCAAGTGACTTGCCCAGGGTCACACAGCTGGGAAGTGTCTGAAGACAGATTTGAACCCAGGACCTCCTGTCTCTAGGCTTGACTCTCAATCCACTGAGCGACCCAGCTGCCCCCCTCTCTAAAATTCTTGGTTGGAAGGGATGGCTTCTGAGAAGAGCAGGAGAAAGGGATACCTCGAGGAGCGCCAGTGTTGTAAAATCCAAATCAGTAGAATTTAAAGAGGCAGCTTCCAAAAGACTTTGTGAAATGTTGTTAATTGGGCCAGAAGGTGAGGGCATTTCATTCTTTTTCATTGTAATTCATTCATTACCAATGATAATAAAAATCATGGCACTTCAGTGATGCCAAGGCTTAAAAGGTTTTAAATAAGGTTCTGTCTTTGGAAACTCCTCCCTGGGCCCACTTAGAGAGGGATGGAGGATTTGGGCCCTGGGGTCTGGGTTTCCTTGTCCCTGATTTCCTGTCTCTGGAGGCATGCTTTAGACTCTGTCCCCTGCACCCCCTTTTCTTGGAACAGGATTGGCTCAAAGTCCATGTCTGACTTTAGCTATGAAATCGCTGGCACTCTGCTCGGTTTCCTGGTTTCTGTCCCAGAGCTGTCAGAACAGGAACAATCTCCTGGAAAAGCAATGACCCTTGTTGGGTTTGGGCCTGGGGGGATGGTTTCCTGGGAGCCGGGGTGGGAATCCTAAAGAGGTGAATTCTGGATGGATGTAAGTCAGGAAAGACTTCCTCCCCATTAGAGCTGCCCAGAAATGAAGGAAATGGGCTTTGTGGAGAGGGGGCAAGTTCCCCCTTCTCTGAGGGCTTGAAGAATGAGCCAGATGGCCCATTTTGGGGATTGTGACAGTGGGGAGTCTTTTCACATATGGCTGAGCCTAGAGTATGCCAAGATCTCCCCTGCCTCTGAGATACTACATTTCCAATGAAATGATGAAGAATCCCAAATAGATTAGCTTTGTAGGGGGAGAGAGCTAGATGAAACTTGTCTTTGGGGCCTCACTCAGCTATCGACTCCACCATCTGGTCCCCCACTTCCCTCCAAAAGCTTTTGTGTTGACAGGTAACTGTGTTCTAAGGGAGC
Organism: Gracilinanus agilis; assembly: GCF_016433145.1. Classification (NCBI taxonomy): domain Eukaryota; kingdom Metazoa; phylum Chordata; class Mammalia; order Didelphimorphia; family Didelphidae; genus Gracilinanus; species Gracilinanus agilis. The sequence goes on along the minus strand of NC_058131.1, from coordinate 3,691,144 downwards.
CCAGGGAAGGAGGCTGCTCTGAAAATCCCTGTGTCCAGCTGAGCCCATCAGTCTGGCACAGCATCCTCTGCCCCAGCATGGAGACTGCAAGCTGTTCTGGGATGGTTGGTGAGCCCTAGGTTATGATGCCTAAAGTTGGGAACCAGGGTTTACATCAATGACTTCCAGAAGGGATCCACAGAGAAGAGACAAGGACCAGCCTTAGCTCTCCATGGTGGCCATTGTCTTCAGAAAACAAATGATGGCAGCAGTGATGAGGGTCCCAGTAATGAGGGTCCCAATAATGAATGGTAGCTGATGTTTCTCTTCTACATGTTAAGTCTCCATTATCTCATTAGATCCTCTCAGCAGAATCATCTCTTTCCGGAGGAGGAAACAGACCCTGATCTTAGGTGAATGTCTATGTACACAGAGTTGGGAAATCCCCAAGGGGAAATACGAAGCCAGGATCTCCTGCCCCTGCCCCATGTTTTCTACCCCTCACACCAGGCTACCACCACAGTGGGAATCACTCATGGGCCATGCATATACCCTTGAGCTCATCCAAGCCTTCCCATAGGCTTGGGAGGTCAGGACAGCAGATAGGATTTGTTCATTCCTATTTTACAGATAAGGAAATCAAGCTTCAGGAAAATAATTTAATTTGCCCAGAGTCACACAGCTAAGGAAATGTTGGACCTCAGATTCTCTTGGCTCTCCACTATGTTTTTTTTTTAATTATTTTTTTTAATTATTATTTTTTTAATTTTAAACCCTTAACTTCTGTGTATTGACTTATAGGTGGAAGAGTGGTAAGGGTAGGCAATGGGGGTCAAGTGACTTGCCCAGGGTCACACAGCTGGGAAGTGTCTGAGGCCGGATTTGAACCTAGGACCTCCAGTCTCTAGGCCTGGCTCTCAATCCACTGAGCTACCCAGCTGCCCCCTCTCCACTATGTTTTAATGTCTCTCAACAGAAATTATATATGTAATGCAGGGTTGCTAGCAGAAGCCTTTGGCTTTTGCAAATTCAACTGTAAGCAGCCCTGGCAGTTAGGGGTTTTAGAATGTTCAGAAAGGCAGTTGGAGCCTGAGGCTATAAATAGTACTGAAGTTCCAACTTGGGGGCTTTGGCCTTTTGGCTTCAGTATTGGCCTGTGCTGATTGTCTTTGGGGAACTTAGACCTAGTCTGATTTCTCTGGACTTCTCCCTGATCTCTTCATCTATATCCCTGTTATTTTCCCTGAATTTCCCTTTGGGCCCTGGGAGGAAGGGTGGGCTTGGTGGTTGGACATTGTGGGTTTAGTTTTCTGTAGGCAAGTAGGGCATCCTAAAACAAGCCACCCCTAATTTAGTGATTTGATAAATACTTTACTTCAAAGGCAGTCAAACCTTCCTGACTGGGAGAGCAGGTCTCTCTCAGTCTAACCCTCTCCTGTGACCCATCCCCCAGCACCAGCCTTCTCCCTAGCAACAGTTAGAAATCCTAAAACCTCTTTCCCTCTCATTATCCCTGACTTTAATAAATCCCCTTTGTTACCTATATAAAGCCTCTGGTGAATCAGTGTATTGAAGATTAAGGCAAAGGCTGAAGAAGGAAGAATTACTTTCCTTTTATTTTCTTGAGGGAAACTTGGGCATCCATCTTGGACAGGAAGTACCCAGCCAAGACTTAATGAAGACATCAATTTCACTGGCAGGGAGGAGCCTTTGACTCCTCCCTCAAAGGACTTTAGAAATTAACAAGAGAAACCCCCAGCCTTGATCTAAACATTTCTGACTGGCCCAAATTCCTCTTGTACCTTTGAGATACCTTCTCTGCCTGAAGAACTCAGCCTATTTCCTCTCAGTACCCTCTGTCTCTAGCTTCAGTGAATAAGCCTGTTTGAGCTGCCCTCCTGTATACTCCCATCCATTCCCTTACCTACCTTATATATACCTACCTCATTCATCCCTTCCCTACACTCAGCTATCCCCTTCATTCCTCCTTATATCACCTCATTCCCCTTATCCCTCCTCATATAAACATTTTGCCCTATTTGACAACATATATAATGTCCAATAATAGATGACATTTTTCTAGCTCTTTAAAATCTGCCAGGCCTGTCATGTATGCAATTGTCCTTGGGCATCTCCATAACTCTGACATCCATAATAAAGGTTTTGACCGTCACCCATTTTACAGATGGGGAAACTGAGGCTCAGGGAGCTTAAATTGCCCATATAGATAAGTAAGTATCAGAGGTAGGAATTGAACCCAAGTTCAGTCTTCCTGCTTCCAAACCCATCCTTATATGCAAGGATGCCTTTCAATTGAAGGAGGCAGATTCACTTTACTCAGGGCATCTCAGAATGACCAGAGCTACCACTACTACCATTTAACATTTATATAATGCTTGCTATGTGCCAAGCACGGGGCTAAGCTTGTGACATTCATTATTTCATTGGATCCTCACAACAACACTGGGAAGTAGGCGTGATTATTACCACTCCCTCCATTTTCTACCATAAGGAAACTGAGGTGAACAGAGGTTAAGGGATTTGCCCAGGCTCACCCAGCTAGAAAGTGTCTGAGTTCACATTCAAACCCAGGTCTCCCTCACTCAAGACCCAAACCTCTTCATCATACTACCTGGCTGCCAGCTGTTGTCTTAGAAGAGAGCCCTGACAGAGGCTGAGGCAGTGGAAAGGATGCCAGTTTTCTCAGGCAGTCTCTGCATCCCATCTCCCCCATTTGGCCAAGGGCTTCCCTGCTTCTTTGCCAACTGGAGGAATTCATCATCTGAGAAGATTTTCTGTAATCAATAGTCTGTAGTAAAAATCTATTCTCTTGCTGCTATTGCAGAGGACCAGGAGGGCTGCTCTGGAGTAGCTGCTACTATGTCTCTCATCCTTCTTCGTCTCCCTCGCCTACTGCCTCCCATCAGTCATCAGGACCCACTGTTGCCACCCCCGCAACAACTCTCCCATCCACCCCCTCTTCTCCATTCTTCATTCCCATTGGCCCCATCCTGGCTCAGGCATGGTAACAGCACGGTAATCTTCCTCCTGGTCTCTCACCCCTTCAATCCTGCCTGTGTAGGCTAACAGATTTATTTTCCTAATTCAAAGCTCAGATAGCATCCCTCTCCTGCTTACAAACCTCAGATGGCTTCTCATTGCCCAAAGAAAAAAACAACTCCAACTTTAAAAGAACTACCAACTCTGGCCTTGCAGGATGATCCTTCATACCTTGCCAGGCTAAGTTCTCCCTGAAGTCCTTTGTTAGCATGAGGTCTATTAATCTGAGCTCTTTGTTACTCTCTGAAAATAGTCCATATCTTCTCCCCAACTGGAGGGTGTGAAGATAGGATTAACTTTCCCTTGGACTATTTTTATTCCCCGGGACTATTTAAACAAATCAAGAACTCAAAGCACCCTTACTTAACACTAAGTAAGAGAATTCACGAGTCACTTACTAGAGAAAGCTTATACCTCCAAAGGCTACTGCCACCCCCTTGGGCAAAGCTAGGCAAATTGAAAGACTGCGATTGGTTCCCATAAAGTGGGGAAGGGACAGGAAGGGACATGGAAAAAGGACTCTAAAAAGTCCTGAACTTCCTGTCCAAGGGACTTCTCCTTTGAACTTCTCCTTTGGAGTTCATCTTTGGATTCTCACTGTGTCAGTACACTGGATTGAAGGAAGAGACTTTTTTTCTGGATCCTGTGGCAGCTTGCTGGGTGAGTAGCTGGCCTTCCTTTCCTGGCTTCTGGACAGATTGGTTCTGGAGAGGCCTTCCTTTCCTGGAGGAGATTGTGTTGGTGGAACCCTTGCTGGTTCCTGGCTTAAGAGACTACCATGACTGCACGTGGAGATTGAGACTTGAGACCCCTTGCCAGATGGTGAGCTGGACGGAAATTATAGGGTATCTAGCTAGGTAATGCTTTCTATTTCCTTCCTACATTTCTCTCTTTTTACTATATCTCTATTAAACTAAATTGTTAAGAGTAGCTAACAGACTTATGACATAAGAGTTAATTTTTTAAATTGGTGATCACAATGTTACTTTAGAACTTTCATATTAGCATAAAAACCTAGATTTTAAATTCTTACAAGGGGTTAGTCGAATACATGCCTCTTCCCTTGTTTTCTGGCTATATCTGTTCTCTAAACTCCAGCCCCACCTGCAAAAAGTTGCAGAGTCTTTTGTGAAAATAGGAAACCATGGTGCCATGCCCTTCAGAATCATTGTTTGGGGCCATGTTGGAGTGACCAGCTCAAAGAAGTAGATCTAGAAGGAAACTTGGAGGTTGTCAAGTATAGACCTCTCACTTTCACTTTAGAGGTAAGAAAAGTAAGGAAGTCCAGAGTAGCTCAATGATCTGGCCAAGGTTCCACAAGTAATAAGGAATAGCAGAGGTGGTGTTTGAAGACAAGTTCTCTGTCTCTGGAGGCAGGGCACTGACCTCTACTTCAGATAACATGCCAGTTAGAGGTAAGATAATTTCCTTTAGATAGCTAGCTCCTTATTTCAGAATTGTTTTCTCTCAATTCCACTGAATATAAAGAAGAAAGGAAATAAACATTTATAAAGCATCTACTATGTGCCAGGCACTGTGCTAACTGCTTTAGAAGTATTAGCACATTCTTCTTCACAAAAATCCTGACAGGATTATTCTGACCACTTTTTACAATTGTAGAAATTCAGGGAGACATTGAAGTGACCTCCCCAGGAGTATATGGTGTTAAAAGAATGGGGGTAGTGGAGATATATGTATAATGATAATGATGTGTATCTGTCTATGATCTCCTCAACTGCAGTTGGCAGGGAGGAACACCTACTCCTCTCACCCTGGCTGCTATTGTAAATTATCCCCTTCTCCCTGACAGGCTTAGTTGATTAACCTGTCAATGATTCCTTTAACAGCTGCCCAAATGAGGACCCTTGAGAGGTTAGGTGGTTGGTTAACCTCTGTAGGCCCAACCTGGGGTTGGATAGATTGGTAATGGGCTATTGATTAGCTTTGGATAATGATTAGGATCTGACTGTGTATTTGAACTCCCTTCCTACGGGCTATGATAGAATGACCACTCAAGAAGGTACTTGCTATTAAACACTGTTTATCTATTGATAGGGAAAGGATAACAAGGTAAAGGATTGGGGATTGGAAACCCTATTGCTCTACTGACTATTAAACTAATTGATAATCAGGGCTGGAGGCTGCTAGGCTGGTGGAGGCTTGAGGTCTTTACCCTCTCTCTATCTCCGACCAGACCTGACCACAGCCAAGCCAGAGAATAGGGAAGGCTATTGCTGAAGATAGATATTGATGGTCTTTGTATTCTCTCAGCTCTCCTACCAATAGTGTTGATGGTTCACTAGCTCTCACAGTCTAGCAAGGAAATAGGTTCAGGCTTATTCCTACCCTCTTCTTTAACCACCCTTCCACCCTTCAACCACCCTTCAGCCACCCTCTGCCCAGTTTGATTCACAGAGGCTTGCTCAAGTCTCCACTCAGTGATCTCTGATCTCCAGTTCTCAGCCTCTGAGTCCAGAGACCTCCACCACTGTAGCTGTAAAGGGGTATATTTAGGGTGGGGCTAACTGATTTTTGCCCCTGGCTCATGCCACTTGGAAACATTCCGAATCTTTCAACTGCCATCCCTGTCAGTCAAGGTGGCATCCATCTCATCCCAGATTAATGTTTATAAAAATGGCTAGTAAGTGTCTGAGGGAAGATTTGACCTCAAGGATTCCTGATTCCAGGCTTAGTGCTCTATCCATTGTACCACCTAGCTAGCTGCTGGTGGTGCATTGTTGGTGGAATTTCCAGTAAATAAACATTTATTAAATACCTACTGTGTTCCAGTCACTGTGAGAAGCTCTGAGGATGCAAAGAGATTCCTCATCCTCAAGATGTTTACAGTCTAATCAAGGAGACACATGCAAACACTATGGAAAAAGTAGATCTGAAGAGGGTAAATTGGAGGGCTCTCAAATCACTGAGTTCCTGTGAAGAGCTGCATTGTTGTTCAGTCATTTTCATTTGAGTTTGATTCTTTGTGATTCCATTTAAGGTTTTCTTGATAAAGATACTGGAGTGGTTTCCAATTTCCTTCTCAGATTCATTTTATAAATGGGGAAACTGAGGCAAGAAGGGTGAAGTGACTTGACCAGGGTCACAGATTTGAACTCAGAAAGACGAGTCTACCTGGCTCCAAGTCTGGAACTCTAGAAAGTAGAGCTTGAGTTGAGATGTGCAGGAAGCTAGGAAGACAGAACAAAGCAAGCATTAGGTGCCTACTATGTGCCAGATCTATATATCCAGCACCAGTCTCTCCCTTGAACTTCAGTCTAGCATCATCATTTGTCTGTTAGACACTCCAGAGACATTGCAAACTCATCACTTCTACTACCACTGAACTCATGTTTCCCTTCAAACCTTGCCCTCTTGCAAACTTTCCTATTTCCATCAAAGGTGCCACCATTCTTAGAGTCTCTTCATTCATGTCCTTGGTATATCTGATGTTCTTTCTTTCTCTTATTCCCCAGATCCAGCCAGCTGCCAGATTTCATCACTTGTATCTCCAGGTCATCTCTCCCATCTGATTCCTTCTCTCCACTCACAGCTCCCACCTTAATCCAGGCCCTTATCGCTTCTCTTCTTGATTATTGTCACAGCCTCCTAACTGATTCCCCCACACCAAGTGTCTCCCCAATGCAGTCCATCCCCCACTCTGCTTCCAGTCATTTCCCTTAAACTTCGACCTGACAATGGGATCTTCCTCCCCTTCTCAAACAATTCCCATCACTTCTTATTGTCCCTAGGATAACAAATGAACTAAAAATGAACTAAAAGTTCATTGCATCTAGCATCCTTTTCAGGGTTCTTCACAAGTCAAGGGCAGCCATGGGCTACATCTTTGCTATTTCCCAATCCAATGAAAGATTCGGAGAATATCTGATCCTACTGGTTACGTTACTAGTTGGTTAGGAAAAAGAATTTCATTCAGAATATCCTTATAGACCCTTTTCCAAAGTGGCTCCCATCCATCCATTCAAATCATTCAAGGTTCCTTAGAGAATGGGATACCAGAAAGATGTCTTCTTTTTCTCTCTTCTCTCCTCTCTCAGCAAAGACCCTAAATCCACGCTGATTTCTAATCCTAACCCTCCTCACCTTTGACTCTCTCTTGTTTCCTTCAAGTCTCAGTCCAAACTCTACTTTCTCCCTGACATTTTCCCTGGTTCTCTTCATCCCCAAACTGCTAAAGCCTCCCCTTTTGCAGGGACTTGATTTTGTTTGTATCATGCACATTCCTAAATAAATACAGAGATGACCTATGAGCCCTAAATCTGAGGCATGCCGGCCAAAAACCAGGGGAAGCATTGTGGTGGTGCTAGCTCTGCTGGACCTGCTGTCTCTCCTGGCTAGACTGGACACTGGAAGGAAGAAAATTATCATTTTCTCTTTTGTTTTTGTATTCTCAGCAGCCAGCATAGTGCCTTGAACACAGTTGGTGCTAAATAAAGGCTTATCAATGAATTGGGACATGGATCGTCTTTTGTGTATTATCTCCCTTTGTTAGAATGTGAGTTTGGGGAGAGCTGGGACTGTCCTGCTTCTTTCTTGGTACCCCTAGAGCTTTGGACACAGCAAGGGCTTAATAATGCTTGCCTTTTCCTTCATTCATCAGAACAGGGCTCTTCACCAGGGACTACCTCTGTGAGTCCACACTGAAGAGAGATTTTCTGTGGATGCAGAGGCCCTTTGGGTATCATGTTTGAGAGCAGCGTCTTGCATGCTGTGTCTGGTAGAAAGCCAAGATATTGAGGGGAGGAGATAGAGCATTTCAGATAGGATGGACAGTCAATACAAGGACACAGAACTGGGAAGATGGGGCCCCAGAAGAAACAAGAAGGCCAGGAAGGCTGGATTGGGAGAGTAAAGGGTAAAAAGACAAGAGAATCTACAAAGAGATAGATTTTAAAGGGCCTGAAATGGCAGAGTAGGGAAAGCTGGATAGCACAGTGGACAGCACTCTAGGCCTGAAAGTCAGGACTTGAGTTCAAATCTGGTCTCAGAATTCACTATCTGTGTGACCCTGGGAAAGGCACCTAATCTCTATCTGCCTCAGTTTCCTCATCTATAAAATGGATATTACAGTAGCTCCTCCCTCTAGGATTGATGTGAGGATAAAATCAGATATTTCTAATATCTAAGAGGGAGCTAGTGGAGTTCTTTGAGTAGGGGAATGACATGGTCAGGATTGTTCTTGGGGAGCTGCCTGGAGTGAGGGGATACTTGAGGCTGGCAGACCCCCAGCAGGCTTCTACAGTTATCCAGGTGAGAGGTGATGAGAGCCTGGAGCAGACTGTGTCTGAATGAGTGGAGGGAAGGGTCAGGACACGAGTGACTGGGAAACAAGATAAAGTAGAAAGTGACTGAAAAAGGGGGAGCCCTAGCTGACCATGATTTAGTCAGGGGGAATTTGGAAGAGGGGATCATTGTGGGGTTGGGAAACCCAATGAGTTCTGTTTTGGATATGCTGTGTCAGAGATGTCCAAAGGATGCTGTCCTGCCCGTGTGACCAGGAGATAGTCATTGGACCTTTCAGCACCTTCTCTGTGTTGGCCTGCACTGGTGGAGGGAGCATGCTAATGTGGAAGGTCCCTGTTTCTGTTAGGAGTCATTGGCAGAGAAGCAATGGGGACTGCTACCCAGCATAAGAGCTAATATTCATGCAGGGCTTTAAGCCCTTAGGCTTTGTTATGGATCTGATGTGTGAGCATTTTGCAGAGGGTTTATTGCAAGTTGATTCTTTCCATTATACAGGTGGAGAAACTGAGTCTCTTTGAGTTTAATGGACTCCTCCAGTATTAACACAGGGGCCACAGAACCAGTCTTTGAGCTTAGAAGACTTCAGAGACCAAATGCTCCCTGAGGCATGTGTCTCCTCTGCTCCATACCAGCAGATGGAGATTCAGCCTCTGCTTCCAGCCTGCCAGGGATGAGGAGCAGCCCACCCCCTCCTTCCTAGGGCATCCCATCCCACCAGAGGAAGCTCTTACTGTGGGCAACTTCCGCCTGCCATCCAGACCCACCATCTCCTCATAATTCCTAGTCCTACCCTCTGGGGCCAAGCTGAAGAAGGTTGATCCCTCTCACACACAGGACAGACCTTCTGAGAGTTGGTGAAGGCTCTCACACCTCTCCTAAATCTGAGCTAATGAACGACCCAACAGAACCTTAAATCCGTGCCTCTGACTCCAAGTCTAGTGCTCTGCTGTATAAGGCTGCTCCATCATTTCTTCAGAGTCAATAACAGATTCTTTTAAAATGGAAAACAACAGGGCTGGAGACAGAACCTGGGCAGCATACCTGACAGCAGAGAGGGGGCTCTTTCCCCCTCGGCTTAAATTTTAGAAGATGTTTTATTTATTTAAATTAAGTCATGTTCAATAAAAGTGCCTGGTTCTTTCTGGTTCTGTTAAAATGTACAAGTTGTTAATATTTTAAAGGAAAGAGTGCCTTTCCTTTAAAATATTCTTCTTCTTCTTCTTCTTCTTCTTCTTCTTCTTCTTCTTCTTCTTCTTCTTCTTCTTCTTCTTCTTCTTCTTCTTCTTCTTCTTCTTCTTCTTCTT
>NC_058131.1:3597828-3681140 GCF_016433145.1 Gracilinanus agilis | reverse complement strand
TCCTCCTCCTCCTCCTCCTCCTCCTCCTCCTCCTTCTTCTAGAAGTACTAAGTCCATGGCTCTAAGATCTCTGGGTTCCAATAGAAAACAAGAGGAGAGGGGGTGACCTGACCACTCTTCACTCTTTAAGGAATTTTCACATGGTAAAACATGCCCACTTTGGCACCAAGATACAGAACTAGGCACAGTGGGGAAGAGCTTCAGGGAGGCAGCATTCCCCTCATTCTCAGAATCAAGAAGTATTCATTAAGCCCCTGCTGTGTTCAGAGCTCTGTTCTGGGTCTTCCAGATGAAGAAGCAGACAAGACAGGAAACCCATTCTCAAGAAGGTACCAAGTGAATTGTTGAGGCCAGAAGTCATGGTGAAGATCTGGAGAGAGGTCTGGACAATTGCTACCTCCCCCCCTCAGGAAGCATATATGTGTTAAGCGCTGTGCTGTGTGAGAGCCCTAAAGACAAAATAAAACTAGTTCCTGTCCTTAGAGAGCTTCCATTCCAACAAATCTGAACCTATAAGGCAATCACAAAGCAGATGGAAGGGAGGCTTAGCGGGGATGGCAATAAGCCTTTGTGAAGAATTTCAGGTGAAAAAAGGACTTAGGAGAATCAAGGGGTTCAAGGAAGTCTTCATGGAAAAGGTGTCATTTGAGTGGACAAGAGGAGGCTGAGAACACACTGGAGGCCAGTTGGGTTCACTCTAAGTAAAGAGGATTCAGAAAGGCAAAACTTCATGAACTCCCCCTTGGAAAGCATTTATAACTTCAAACACTTGATAAATGCTATTATGATTATCATCACTGCTCTGGGAGCTGCTTAAAAAGGAAGACATTTTGTCCCCTGCATGAAGTGATGCTTTGTTTCTCACATTATCTATGGTCCAAGCAGAGGTGAGACAACCACCTGTCTGGGGTATCATAGACAATTCCCTCATCTGCTGGTATCATTTGGACCTTTAGGCTCCCTTCTGGCTCTCAGGCTCTTGTGGGACCCTAGATACTCCCTTTTTGGCCACCATCCCCAAACTATTCAAAGTTCCTCCTGATTATCTATCTAAGTGTGGGTCTAATCAACATTCAAAACAATGAAATATTCTAATCTGGAAATGTTGTTGAATCCCTTCTTGCCGGTGAATTGCTCGGAGGGCTTGTTGAACATAGAAATAGATGCTTTGTAAATAAAGACATATTTTTAGCCTGGAAGAGACATAAACACTACGATGCCAGCCAGATTGCTCTGTCCCCGTGTCCTCGACATTGGCAGCTCTTATAGACTGAGAGGTGGCATGTATAAGGACCTCAATGACAAATGCCAATCAAATGCCTCCAGCTCTTTCAGGAGGAGGGAGTGAAGTGTGCAGGAAATTAGATGAGAAATGGAGCATCACTTCATCCATATAAGATGAAGTCCTCATTTTTATGTGGGGCTCATCATCCCTTCTTAAGAGAAAGTAGAACCATCAGTAGGTAGAAAGCCTTCTCCAATGGGGAGAGAGATCCTGAAGCCTGGAGAGCTGTGCCCTTGGGCTCAGCAGGCCAACTGGCTTAGGATACCAATCGATGAGGTGCTGCTGCATTGTCTGACATCTGAGAACCAGCTGGTCTAAGTGGAGAGAGGCTCACTAGTGGATTGGACACCTGCTGTGCTTCCTTTTTAATAGGGAGGGAATGAAGGGGAAGGGCACAGAAGTGTATGAAACTGTCCACTAAAGGGAGGAATGGGAACTCTCCTAGAACACCAGACCCTGTAAGTATTAGCATCAATACTGAGGGAGAAACAGATGGCAGGAGACTCTGGGAGAAGTCTAAAGTGCCTGCCCCTTTCATGGGGAATGGTTCCTCTCCCCTGAATCTTGCCTCAGCTTATAAGGTGGGTCTTTCTTGTTCCTCAGGTGGGGTGGTACCATCCATTTGTCCAGGGAGGTCAGCATGAGTGGTGGGTTTCTAGTGTGGCCAGAGGCAGAAGGATGCCATTAAAGGAATCCTAGACAAGCAAGAGACTGATGTTCTAATCCTGCCTTGGTTCTGTAGGCCCTTGGGGACCTTGGGCAAGTCAAGGAATGATCCCAGAATTCCACAGCTGGAAGACATCTCAGAGGCATTTGGTTCATCCCATACATGGACAGTAATCTTTCTGCCACGTCTCCCAAAGCAGGTGTCCAGTCTCTGCCAAAAGAGCTCTAGGGAGAGGAGCACATTCCATTTGGGTCACAGCAATGTTGTCCTTATATCAGGATGGAGTTTATTTCTTTGCTTCCACGGCCAAGCAGACCAAGTCTGTTCCCTCTCCCAGGGGGCCTTCTGATGACATGAACACAGCCAGCATGTCACCCCTGAGGCTTTCTTCTCCTCTTTAAACATGCTCACTTCCTTCCCCATCTTATTTACCCTCCTCAGGGCACGAGTGATCAATCTGCTTAAGTATCTTAGTGACAGCCAGTAGAAAGGTGGACAGAGAGCTGGGTCTGGAGTCAGAAAGACCTGAGCTCAAATTTGGCCTCAAACACTTTGTGACTGTGTGGCCCTTGGCAAGTCACTTAACTGCTCTGTGCCTCAGTTTCCTCCACTGTAAAATGGGAATAATAAATGAGCTAACATTTGTAGAGTATGTGGCACAATGCCTGTCACACAGTAGGTGCTTGATAAATGTTTGTTTCCCTTTCCTTTCCCCTGCTTCTTGTCATATGGCTCTAGAGTTCTAAGCAGGGAACACGATGGTGGGGCCATCACCTTCCTTTTCCTGGAGGCTCTGACCTTCCTCATGGAGGCTGAGATGCCATTAGATTTTGGCTCTTCTATTCTACTGTGGATTCTTATTGAGTTTGTGGTTCAGTCTGATACAAATGATATAAGTTTGGGATACTTCCTACCTTCACCCACATTGCCATTGTCCTAGTCTGATAGGAGGGAAATTGGGGAAAGCCTCTCCAAACTGTGCTAGTGGCCTGACAGACTCTGCCTCAATGTGACTAAATACCTATTATATGTCACAGTCATACCAGCCCCCTTGCTAAGGGCTGGGGTACAAAGATGGCCAAGAACAGGCTTTGCCCTCCAGGAACTCCCATTTGAATGGAGGAGACAATATGGCGCCCACTATTATAGATGAGATTTACAAAGCATAAAAGGAAGGTGGTCTCAGGGGGGAAGGCACAAGCAGCTGCTGCTTAGGGAAGGTGGGGATGGGCAGGATAGCCTTCCTAAAGATGGTGGGGTGGGAGCTGAGTCTTGATGGAAGCCAGGAATGCCAAGAGACAGAGGTTAGGAGTTAGAACATTCTAGGCTTGGGAGGCAGCCAGGAATGGAGGCAATGGAGAAAGTAAATGGAGTCTGGTGTGCGAGGAACGGCAGGATGGGGCCTCCAGAGCTCCAGATTGGGTGGATTTCATGCCTCATTAGTTGAATTTAAAAAAATCCAAACTTTCATCAAATGCCTGAGCATCAAATTCACTAAAGCTCTGCTCTTGGTGCTCAGAATAGAAGGGCGAGCGTCCCTCAGGGAGCTTACACTCTAGCAGGCAGAACATGTTCAGAAGTCAGCATTTCTAGTACAGCGTCAACTTTTTTTTAAATCCTTACTCTCTGTCCTAATAAGTCCTCTGAGACAGCAAGGAAGGGCTCGGTATTTGGGGATAAGTGGCTTGCTCAGGGTCACACAGCTAGGAAGTGTCTGAAGCCACATTGGAACCCAGATTCTTGATTCCAGACACGGAGGCACTCTATCCCCAGAACCACTTAGCTTCCCCGGAGTATCGGCTTGTTGAGGGCTTCTACTGTTCCTCTTTGTAGCCCTCGCACCTAGCAGGGTACCTAGCACAGTGCCTCGCATATTCTAGGAGAGGAATAAATGCTGTTGTTTTTCTTGCATTAAAATTTCTAACTTGTCAGTGTTTTATTTAGAAAGAAAGGAAGCCATATGCCCAGAATTATACAGCTAGACTGGGCAGAGTGGGTAGGGATAGAACCCTGGGCTGCTGGCTCCATCCATGGTCCTGCTTCCCTAAATCATATCAGAGCTAGAAGAGACCTTAGAGGTCTTCCAGGCCAAGATTCAACAGAGGAGGAAAGTGAGGGACCCCAAGAAGGTTAAGTAATTTGCCCAAGGCCATTAGATGACAGAGGCTGTGTTTGAACCCTGGTCCTCTGAGGTCAGAGCCCTTTGCACACTCGTCTCTTATCCACATCAGCATCAGGGATGCTCCGGAGAGCTTCAGCTCGAAGAACAACTTCTCCTGTGTCACTTCCATTCAATCCCAGTAGCAGAAACATGGGACAATTAAGGCAATAGACTTGGCCCCAGAAAGCCCAGGAGGACTTTGATTTCATTTTCCATTTGTCTGCTTTCCCAGGTAGGCGTAATAAACTGCCAGGTCCTAGATGTGCTGTGCAGCTCACGTCTGTCTGGGCCCGAGCAGCCTGGCTATAAAATCACTTGGCTGTGGGGGAAATGAGTTCTTGCGTGCTCTAAATGATGAAGAGGCCCTCGGGCCCCAGCACGACCTCCTCCTCAGTGGGAGCCATGAACCTCCAGGGCTCTAGGAGGTGGTTTTTGAAATGAAGACATTTTCTTCAAATGTTCCAGGAAGTGTCTGGGCTGTGAGCAAAGAAAGAACCAGAAAATTCTATCTCTAGAGCTAGAAGGGGCCTCAGAAACCATTTAATCTAACCTCAATAGAAACTGAGGCACAGAACAGGTGAGAGACTGACCAAAGGCCATACAGAAGGTCATAGATTTGGACTGAGAAGGAATCTTGGGCTCATTGAGTCTAACTATTTCATTTTAAATTGAGGAAACAGAGAACCAGGGAGGTCAAGAGATGTGTCCAAAGTTAAACAGGAATTAAATTGCAGAGGTGGATTTGAACTCAGAGTCTGTGACTCTAGAGCACATGCTTTCTCCATATATGAAGACAATAATTATGTCAGATCTTCTTTATTCCAAGCTCATTATTCCCAGCTTCTTCAACCAATCTTCTGTGCCATCTTTGTTGCATTGACCAGATTCACTGGCAAAGAGGATTAATCTCAGCTTGTGGTTCTGGTGAGTCATTGGACAAGCTTAGGTTCAGAATCCATGGATCTAGGTTTCAATCTTGGCTCTTCCAGTCCTTAGATGGATGACCTGGAGCAAGTGACTTGACCACCCTGACCTTGCCTCCTCCTCTAAAAAATGAGGAGGTTGGACTAGAGAGCCTCTGGTTCCCTGCCAGCCCAAAATCTAGCCAGGTGACTCTGGGGATGGGATTTACCTTCTTCAGGCCTTTGTTTCTTTCTTTCAAAAATGAGAGTGGATTAGATGGTCTCTGAGTTCCTGCGAGCTCCAAATCGGTAATCCTATGAGTTACTATCTATGTGATTGGGGAAAGTCACTGAACATCCTTGGGCCTCAGTTTCCTCATCTGTCCAAATGAAGGTGTTAGACTAGCTGCCTCTTGGGTCCCTTTAATGCTAAGCCCATGACTGCCTCAGGGTCACTCTCACTTCCCTGTGTAATAAAAATGGCCCAGAAGGGAGATGGTAGAAGTGAGAGAGAGGGAGTGGACAGTGTGGTAACTCTCTTCTCCACACTCCTTTGGTTCAACATTCTTTCCCCTCAAAATTCCATCCTTACACCTGGAAGGCATTAGAAGAGGTCTTCGGTGAAGGGTACAGCTGTCAAGACAAAGCATAGCCTGGGATGAGCCCATAATCATCTGTTGCCCTCTTACACATGATGATGGCACCGCCTGGTCCTTCTATTATACACCAGTCCCTGCAGAAATCAAAGAAACCAGACCATCTTTGAGAAGGAAAGAACTTGGCCCTCTGCTCTGGTCTCCACCTCATTTCCTCATCCATAGTGATTTGGAGTGATGGCCCTGGCTCCTTGCAGAGGCACTCTAGGACCTGACTCTCTGCTCATGAGTGTTTAAAAGCTCCATTTGGAGGTATCGAGTTTTCAACCCAGGTGACCCCCCATCTGTGTGTGTGTGTGTGTGTGTGTGTGTGTGTGTGTGTGTGTGTGTGTGTGTGCATGTGTGTGAATCCATTTTCTCTTGAGGAAAGCCATTCCACATGGGCATAACTCTAATTGTTAAGATTCCCAACCCCCAAATTAAATTGAATTTGACTTTTTTTTTCACCTGTGGCTTCAGGGGCCAACCACCTCTCCACAAGACAGTCCTCTAAGTACTAGAAGTCACCATGAAGAACTCAACATCAGCACTTCCTTCAGCCCATCCTCCGATGGCTGCTCCCCAATGCCTTCTCCATCTTGGTTTCCTCTTCTGGATATCCTCCAGCTTATCTCGATTCTTCTTACAGTATATTACTCAGAGCTGAGCACACGACTTCAGATTTGACTTGATGAGGACAGAATAAAACGTGCCTCTCCATTCCCTGGTTCTGGACACGAGGTCTCTCTTAACGGAGCTCAGCATGTCATTAGCTTTTTAACCTAAGTGTATTACTTTGCATTTATCACTATTAGACTTTCTGTTATTAAATTTGGCCCAACATTCCAACCTATCAAGATCTCTGAGGCTCTCAGTCCTATTACCAGGGCTTAGGCTGCCCCTCTCAGCTTTGTGTCGTCAGCAAATTTGATAAGTTCACTCTCTTTGCTTTTATCCAAGTCGGTGCTAAATGTATTAAACAGCGGAAGGCCTATTAAACAGGGCCAAGTGCAGATCCCTGGGGTACTCCACTGGAAGCTTCCTTTTCAGCTGTCATCCAATCATCAAACACCATTGTGGAGTCCAGGCATTCAACCAGTTCCAAATCTACCCAATCACATTATCGTTTAGGCCGTGTCTCTCCATCTTTTCCACAAAAATAGAATGAGAGACCTGTCAACTCAAATACCTAAATACAGGAAGAAAATGAAAGCACCTCCCTGTGAGGAACTGGCGTGGGAACACCAAGAGTTCAACCGTTTAGGATGACATCCCAGCGTTGGTCGTTTCGAGTACGATTTGCTCAGGATCATGAAGCTAGCAATTGCCTTAAAAGGGATTTGAACTCAGACCCTCCTGACTCTCAACTGTACAATATTCATTATAGTAGTTGCTTCCAGAATTTGTTAAATGCTTTACTGAAATCCTTTAAAATTCTACCAATGGAATTTCTCTGATCCATTAATGGAGTAGCTCTATGAAGGAGTTCGAGTTAGGCTGGCATGGAATCTTTTCTCTGGAGCCAGGCTGGTTCTTGGTGATCACTGCTTCCCTTTCTAGAAGTTCATCAGCCATCTCTCTAATTGTAGTTTTTTGCCAGGATTCAGAATCAGAATGGAGCAGACTTTTGTAGGGTCCCTTTTCTTCCCTTTTAAAAAATCCAGACATTGGCCTTCCTCCTGCATTCCACAATCTTCTAAAGGCCACTCATCGACAATATTTCAGCAATCTCTTTGGCCAATTGTTTTAGTACCAGAGGATAGAGTTTGCCTGGGTCTGCTGCCTTCGATTTGCCCAGGGAAGCTGAGTCCTTTGCTGATGGACTCCTTACTTACTGTTCAGGACTTTTGATCAAAAACGTTTGCTTTTATATCAATTTCATTTCCCCAAATATCCTTCTCTACTCCCCAGTAGACTGGAGCATCGCTTGTAAAAAAGAATAAAATACATGAAGGGAAACAAGCCACTGAGCACAACCAACCAACTCATCCTTTGAGTCCAACGTCCTAACTCCATAGCCTTCTACTCCTGCAAAGGAAGCCGTTGATTTAATCTGTTTTTCCTTTGAGAATAAAGCACGATCGTTATCATTAAAGTGCCCTGTTGTGGTTCTTTGGTTTGCTATTTCTGAGACACGAACTAAACGATAATTACGAATGACAAACAATTTCTCTTTCTTCCCCGGATGCTGCTGTGGCCAGACTGTGTCTGTCACTCTTCAGGTTCTATTTCCTCAGTTTGCATCAAGTTCATCTAAGTCTTCTCAGGTCTCTTTGAATTCGTTTAGGAGCTAAATTTTCATTTTTAAGAGGAATCTAAAAATCACGAACAAATCTGAAGATTTCTGTGCCCAGAAAACAAGAGCAAGGATGGTATAGCCTGCCACTCCAGTTTGGTTGTATATCCATTGTTTCTCATGGTGCAGAAATACTTCATTATCCTCATGTACCACCATTTACTTAGTGATTCTTCAATCAATGAGCAATTGTTTGCATCTAGTTTTTTTGCTACTCCAAAAAGAGCCATAAAAATGTTTTGGTGGATCTTAGACTGTTCTTCTCCCACCCTCCCTCTCACATAAATGGATTATTCACCTAGCAATAGGATCTCTGGCTCAAAGGATATGGGCCCTACTTCTTTTTTATTGAAATTTCAAATTGATTTCCAGAATGGTTGGACCAATTTATAGCTCCACGAACCATGCACTGGTGTGCCTTTATCTTTCCAAAGCCCTTCCAACTCTGTCTACTCACATCTTGGGTCTTCTTTGTACCCACTATGTGCCAGGCACTGTGCTGAGCACTTTATAAATAGTATCTCCTTTGAGTCTTACGATAGTCTTGGGAAATAGGTGCTATTATTATTATTATTCCAATTTTTCAATTGAAGAAATTGAAGCAAACAGATTAAATGACTTGCCCAGGGTCACACAGCTGATTAGTGTTTGAGGTCACATTTGAACTCAGATCTTCATGAATCTATCCATTTGGGTCACCAGGTGCCCTAAAAATGTCTTTGCCTAACGAATGATCAGAGAGCCTGCTTTACACTATATGTCAAAAAGGTATCTTTGAAGGTGGAAATGCATAAACCAGTGAGAGTGTGATGGGAGTAACACAGACTGACCACCTGATGGGAGAAAGAGATGAGGCATCCGAGGATCTTTCCACTGAAATTAGGATTAGAGACTCCACTAGAAAAAGAATTGACCATCCATAACTCGCTTTTCCCTCTCCCTTTGGACTGGAAAGATGAGACGACGGAGAGGGAGAGGTTTGTTCCGAGTCCTCCCTGACTCAGCTTCCAAGGCTGAGGGGTGGATGGAGGACAAAGGAGTGCTGGGCCAGCAGCATTTGGTCCCTGGCTGTCTGGTTGCCACCCGAGCTCGTGTTCCAGGCTCCCTGGATTATTCCACAGCCCCGGCGGTGTGGGCGTCCTAGACAAAGCTCGCTCATCACGCCACGTGACGCCATAACGATAAGGAAACGGCTCGGCTGCCAAGCTGGCTCTCAGGCCGCCCCGTGTTTTTGTGGAAACTTGAGAGTTGGGCAAACACCATGAGGACGTCGTCTCTTTTCATCTCTCCGCACTGATGGGATAATTAGTCTTGGTAATAAAATTAAAGCAGGAAAACAAAAAGGCAGTCCTTGCCGTATGCTCATAATTGAATTTCCTTCAAACAGTTTTGCCAGAAAATCTGTCAGCTTCCTTCTGATTTCTAGCTGTGTAAAGCTCCCTCTTCCAGGGGAGGATTCTTTGCCAGGTGCTTGGCTGGTTTTTGAGTTGGGGGAATGGAAAGAAGAGACTCTGCTCTCCTGGACTTTCCAAGGGTCCCCTTGAGAAGCCAGCATTAGTGTGTGTGTGTGTGTGTGTGTGTGTGTGTGTGTGTGTGTGTGTGTGTGCAGGGGTACCTTCCTATCACTTGCAGCTTTGTAGAGGACTTCACTTGTTCCATTTGGGCCCCACAAGAACCCTGGAAAGGAGACATTATCATTGTCTTTGTTTTCCAGATGAGGCAGATGGTAAAGGTTATGTGACTTGACCAGGGTCACACAGTTAGTGTCAGAGGCAAAATCTGAACCCAGGTCTTCTTGATTCCAGGTCCAGCACTTCATGAGAAGTTTTAGCCTTCCTGGAATTGAGGCACTGCAAGAGAGGAGGCTCGGGCAGCTGGGCAGCCTCAGAAGAGGTTTAGACGGTCATCTCCCAACATGCTCTCCGCCACTGAGCAAACATGAAGGGCTGCTGTATGCAGAGCACGGCACAGGATCAATGCCAAGAAGGCAGCCAGGAGGGCAGGAAGCTGTCTGCTGGAGGATGCTCTGGCTGGAGCCAGGCCCTGTGTGGATGCCCACTTTTCAGCGATGACAAAAGGGGACGAACGCTGTTTGTGCTGTCCACCTCACTGAGTATGCTCGTGAGGGACACAGGTGATGGCGAAGTGCCCGCAGACCCGAGCCAGCAAGGAGAAGACGTCTGGCCTTCCAGACACTGATGGTCTAATGGGAGAGGACCAGGCACTGCCGGGAGCTGTGCCAGGGAGCGGGGGGCAGGGACCCAGATGGGGCAGGGGGCGCCACTCTGAAATCTGAGCAGGGAGGACCAAGGCTCCCGGGGCCTCTCTTCTCATCCCGCCAGGTCTGCGAGAGGTAGAGAAAGTCCTAAGGTGTTTACTTGGGTCCATGGAGAAAGCGATCTGGGAAAAGGGCTGGGGGGCAGAATGGAGAAGAGCCTAAAGATCGGTGTCCAGGAGCCCCAGACTTCTGACCCATTCCTGAGACTCCATGGAATGAGGGGAAGAGAGAGCCCCGCTGCAGAGATGCCTCAGCCTGGGAGGCATTTCAAGTGGAGGGAAGTTCTTGGTGGTCTACGCTGACCAGCCTTGGTCCAGCCCCACCATGGAGGCTTGCCTGGCCCTCCCTACCTGGAGAATAATCTTGGAGGGAGCATATGTGTGGAAACTACCTATCACAGTCCTTTCCTGCCAACCAAACAAGCTAATTGTGAAGAATGTTCTTGGTCTGGTCCTCTAGCCTAGAGGAGAGCATCCAGAAGACCTCAGAGTTTCCCAGATGAGCCGGGATGGGGGATTGAGCCAGCGGAGGCAGACTCGTCTTCTGAACGACCCAGAGACAAGTGACAGCAGGCTAAGTAAGGGGGGTCTTCTTGAAGGGGCTGAAGGGGAGAACTCAAAGGAAGGGGATCAGGTTGATGGCTTTGATGTCTCTGAACACCTCTGAGAGGCCATGACTGTATGTCGTAATGGATGGGAAAGCCCTTCCTGTTTCTCTATCACCGTGACTACTAAATACTTTGGCTCCTTATTTCCTGGGAGCCTCATAACCTTCTGAGAGTTGGGCAAGACAAATACTATCTCCATTTCATTTATAGGGAAACTGAGGTTCAGAGGTGTATTGAGCAGGGCAGGTAGGTGGCTCAGTGGGATTGAAATCCAGTCCTAGAGATGGGAGGTCCTGGGTTCAAATATGGCTTCAGCCACTTCCTAGTTGTGTGACCCTGGGCAAGTCACTTAACCTCCACTGCCTCTTCCTTATTACTCTTCTGCCTTGGAATCAACATGCAGTATTGATTCTAAGACAGAAAAAGAGAAGTCCATGGATCAAGGTCACACGTGTTCTCAGGGGTGGAATGATGGTCTGGATAAATAGGCTATTGAGATGGATGTAACCTTGGGCTCCCCTGTTGCAGACCCCAGAGCTGATTATTCTGGCCCCACGTCCTTTGTTCTTTCCTCTACTCTGAAATTGGGTAAAAAGAACCATTCTGAGTTCCCATCACAAACTCTGGCTGAGAGCACATCCAGGGGACCAGAGAGGAAGAATATGAAGACCTTGGAGCAAACCCTATCTCTGGAGTTTGCTCGAGAGGTGACCTTAAGAAAGTCACATACCTTCTTCTCTGAGACTCAATTCACTCCTATAAAGAAAATAATAATTAGGCCACGAATAGAGACAGGGTCTCCGGTCAAGGATGACCCCGATTCACATCTGGCCTCTGATATTTGAGCTGTAGGGGCACTAAACCAATCGTGGAACCTTTCAGGGTGTGAAGGGAGACTCTGGGATGATAAATTAGAGGCAGGTGCAGATCTCCTCAAGTAGAGGGTATATCTTCATTTGGGGTTCACAATACCTGTGAAATCCCACACCCAATGCAAAAGTACAAGAGGGGGAGCATTTATTAAGCACCTACTCTATGCCAGGCACTGTTCCAAGCACTTTGCAATTATTGTCTCATTTGATCCTCACAACAACCCGGGGAGGTGGGTGCTATCCTTCTCCCCAGGGTGCAGTTAAGGAAACTGAAGCAGGCTGAGGTTCGCTGACTTGCCCAGGTTCACCCAGCTAGTAAGTGTCTGGTTGGACTTGAACTTAGGACTTTCTGACTCTAGGCTCTATGCTTTATCCAATTCACCTTCCATCCGCAGAGAAAATATCTCAAGGACCAACTCTTAGGTCATGTTGTGAGCCTCAAATGAGATCGTGTGCATAGAGTAAAATATGAATATCAGTTATTTGGAAAGAACTTTGTCTTTGGGGACCTGAGTTCATATCCTACCTCTGTCATCCACATGTCCTTGAGCAAATAACCAAATCTGTGTAGGCTATGAATCCTTCAACTGTAAAATGGATGGGTTTGGGCTAGATGTTCTCCAAGGGCCCTTCTAGATCTACATGAATTATCCTTTTGTCCAAATGGAGAAAATTCTGGAATCTCTGATGTGACAAAGAGAGCAAAGAGTCATCCTGCGACCTCGGGGAGAGGGTGGGTCTATACCTTCTGGTCAGGTCTTTTATTTTACTTTTAATTTTTGTTCCATATTGCCAGAAGAGTTAGTGAGATGCTTGACTATGCCCAACAAGGGATATGATTAAGTTTACTTGCTACCAGACTTCCTGGGTAGAAGGAGCTAAACCTGTTCATGGGCTTCTGGGAGATGGCTCGACAGATGGCAGGGTGACAGGGAGTCAAGGAGTCTTCACCCTCCTGAAGCTAAAGGCTCAGTGCTCAAGGAAGCCCTAAACTAGTCACATCCATCCTTCAAAGCTTGGGCCCAATGATCCGCCTTTCCTGCTCCCTCCCAGGCCATAGCCTCCAAATGGAGCTAAAGCCAGAGAAATTGAGGCTAACCAAGGGCTGCTCAGCACCATAATTCTGGAAATGGGGAGGGAAAACATGGAGGCAAAATGTTGTCTTTTGGGTTGTTTTGTCCTTTACATTTTAATTGAGAAATGTCATTGAGGTATAGCTTATATAAATCCACTTTCCAATAAATCTGTCCTCCCACACTAAAGGGGAAACACATTTGCCTGAAATCCAAAAGAAAAACGAATGGGTTGAGTGTGCAGTTAAAGAGAACTAGAGAAACATTC
Source organism: Gracilinanus agilis (assembly GCF_016433145.1). NCBI lineage: Eukaryota > Metazoa > Chordata > Mammalia > Didelphimorphia > Didelphidae > Gracilinanus > Gracilinanus agilis. Next base: position 3,668,096 of record NC_058131.1, on the reverse strand, counting down.
TAAACTCCCAGCATCACCAAACTGGGCATTGACCAGGAGAGGACTTGGCAAACAGGGATCCAGGGAAGAAAGACACAATGTTTAAAGAGTCAAAGAGGGAAAGACAGTCAGAGACAGAGGAGGAGAGAGAGAGGGAGGGAGAAAGTAAGATAGAACTAGGGAGGGAGAGAGAGAGAAGGAGGGGGAGAGAGGAGAGAGAATGGAGATGGAGAGGAAGTCAGAGACAGGTGGAGAGAGAGAGAGACAGAGAGAGATGAAGGGGTAGAGACAGAGAAAGATGACAGAGACAGAGAAACAAAGGGAGAGAGACAGAGAGGGAGTCAAAGACAGATATAAAGATGGACAAGGAGACAGAGAGAATGGTTTGGTGGGTGCAAAGCAGCACATGCATTCTCAGGGAAATAAAGAGGCAGATGCATCTTTCTGTATAGTGCTAGAAGATCCAAATTTAAATCCCAACCTTTACTCTGACAATTTGTGTGGTCTTTGACAAGTCCCTTAACCTCTCTGGGTCTTAGATTCATCTGGAAAATAAGGGGGCTGGGCTAGCTGATCACCAGAGTTCCTTCTTGCTCTCTCACTTAGCTCTTGGAATGAGAAGAAAGATGGAGACAGAATTGGAGGTGGAAAGAGAGGACCAAGGTGTGAATCCTGCCTCTGCTACTTACTACCTGTAGCAACTTGGGAAAGTCACTAGGCCTCTCTGAGTCTCAGTTTCTTAGTTTGTAAAATATCAAGATGGCCTCTGAGGTCCTTTCCAGCTCTAGAACAACAATTCTATGAAATATCTAGCTATTTAGCAAACACATAGCATCCTAATGTTTTGATGATGGAGCTATGTACTAACAACTCATTCTGGAAATAAATGTGGAATGATGCTAAAATGTTTGTGTCCTCTGGCCCAGAGATTCCACTGTAGGCACTGACCCCAACCAGTCACTGACATAAAGAAATACTCCAAGTAAACAGAAAGATTTTAGCAGCGTTTCTTGTGGTAATGAAGACCTGAAACTAAGCTGACTGTGGAATGACTAGATAAATTGTGGCACATGGATGTAAGGGGATATTACTGAGTAGTGTGAAATGAGGAATCTGATGAATATAGAGAAGCAAGGCAAGATTTACCAAAACTGATGAGAAAGTGCAGAACTAAAGAAATAACTGACATGAGACTGACAGCAATGCCAATGGAAAGAACAACTACACACACACACATACACACACACACACACACACACACACACACACACACACACACAGACCCACCCACCCACCCACTCACACATCCGAAGGTTGCAGAATCACCAAGAACAAGCCTGGTCCCAAAAAGGAGAGAGGAGAAAACCTGTCTCTTTACTCCTGTGTAGATGTTGGTGGTCAATGACTGTGGAACACTATACATAAAAGCAGATTTTCCCCCCATGGGTCCATTAGTTTTACTGATTTTTCTTTTAAAAAATTCTTTAAGTCATGGCTCATTGGGAGAGTGAGAGGACATTTAGGTGATACAAAAGAAAAAAGATACTGACAAAAATCTATTTAAAAAAGAAACACATAAATCCAATCTAAGTTGATGTGCACCAAGCTTGTTAACTCTTGGGTATGTTCCTACCTTGGTCCAAACACATGAAAAAGAACTCCTCAATAATTAAAATAGAATCCTTAGTAATCATCTCAAAAATATAAGGTGGACAATTATTTCCTAAAAGAAGATAGACTTGGATGACCAATAAATATGGATGTTGTAGAAATATCATTCTTACATCTGTATGGAAGACTGGAGAGTGGGGACAGTTGAGGTAGGAAAATCCATTTGGAGGAGTTATCTCAATCTGTCAGACGGGAGGTGAGAAGAACCTGAATGAGGGTAGCGTGAGTGAGGAAAAGGGGACAGATGAGAGAAATGTTGAGGAGCTGATTTGATGAGACTTGGAAACATAAGATGAGAGGCAAAGAGGACTAGAAGGATAGTGGTGCCTCTGACAGACACAGGAAAGTTAAGAGGAGGAGGAAGTTTAGGGGAAAGATGTATTTCATTTAATATACGTTGATTTTGAGATTACTATGGGCATACAGGCAGGAGTTCCCAGTAGGTGGCTGTCAGTATGAGACTAGAGCTCTGGAGAGAGAATGGGGCTGTATATACAAATATGGGAGTAGAAATTATGAATGAACTCATGAAAGCTAATGCAATCCCCAAGAGAGATTAGAGAGAAAAGAGAGGAGGCCCTAAGACAAAACCTTAGGGCCTGCCTATGCTTAGGGAACTGAATGTGGAAGATGATATTGCAAAGGAAAGTGTAGGATGGCCACAGTGAATTATCAGAGGCTGGGCCAATGGATGTTCTATATCTAGTCGACATCTCTGTGACTCCCCGGACTAAAACTGCCCTGCATATCACTGCTCTATAGCTCCTGTCTACAGTCCTATTAGAATGTAAGCTCTTTGAGGGTAGGGATTGTTTTTTATATTTGTCCCTCCAGGTCTTAACACATTGTCTGGTCCATAATAAGTGCTCAATGAATAATTTTTCATTTATCCATTCATCCCTTATGCGTGTGTACATGTCCATGCCTAGTAGATTCCTTGAAGATGGAATTTATGGGGTTTTGTCGCTATCTCTAGCACCTGCCACAGTACTTCACAGAGTAAATGGTTAACAAATGTGTGCCAAATTGAATGAATGTCAAGAAGGAGAATCACGAAGACCAATGGAGGACTCTCCAGGATCAGTGGATGGTCTGTAGTGTAGAAAACTATGGAGAAGACAAGAAGAGTGAGCCCTGAAAGAAGGCTATTGAACAGAACAGCTGAGCAACCATCATAAGAGTCCAGCACCTTGGACAGAGCTGCCTCTGTAGAGTGGTGGGGTCAGAGCCTGATGGCAAATGAGCTGGAAAAGGGGAAGTGGAGGTCACGAGTACATATGGCTTTTTCTAGGCATCTGACCTTTAGAAAAAGGGGACAGATTCTGGATGACAGTTTAAGGAGAGCTACCTCCTCCTGTCCTTGGCTCTCTAAGAGATCATTCCCCCCCCCCCCCCCAACCAAAGCCTTTACTAAATCCAAATGAGGGAAGGACAAGGCAATTTTATTCATCACATTTCCTTTCCAAAATAGGTAAGAGGAAATGGGAGTCAGTTACTCATGATAAGACTGACAAATCCAGCCAGGACCAAAATCTATTTTGGAATGGGGTGAGGAGAGGTGATGCAGATTTTTGCTTTCCTTCCACCTTATTTTCTTGTAGGTAAAATCTATGCTTGTGAGGGAAATATCTCCTTGATAACCTTCAGTCTTGGAGATTGGCTCAGGGGATAGGAGGCCAAACTTGACCCAGGTCATACAGCTAGTGGCAAGACTTGAACCCAGATCTTCCTAATTCTAGTGTGAGTCTTCTATCCATTTTACCATACTTTCTTTCTCTTAATACTACATACCCCAAACCAAACCAACAAATACAAACCTATGAGACCATTAAAGAAATGAATGCATAAGTACATAATATAGCATTTTAGAAATGCTAGCTGCAGTAATAAGACATCTAGGAAGAAGTATAAGTAAATTAGTAAAGGCTAAATCATCTCTGCTTGCAGGTGATTGAATGAAAACCCAAGAGGCCACACAATCAGTGGACATAATAAATGCCTTCAGCCACACAGCAGCATGAGAGATAAACCTCCCAAGACCATCAATCAGCATTTGATAGATGGCTCACACCAGAACCAATCGATTGAAATAACAGCAGCAACGTCACTGAGAATATTATTAAAAAGCTGAATCTGCAGTCCTAGTTCTGACACTTCCTAAGACCTTAGGCAGATGCCCTAGCTGAATTTCTCTGGTCCTCAGTTTATTCATCCATGAAATGAAGGATTTGGGACCCAATGATCTTTCAGGACTCTTCAGATTCTTGGTCTATGATGCTACTTCTCTCTCCCCCCCTTATACACACGAATGCATGTAGATATGTACATATCACCATACAAACATATGTGTATATGTGTACAAATACACACATATATATATATATATATCAGAGGTTTGCTGGAGCTGGCAGGTATTGGGTCTTTATTGCTAAAATTTCCAGCAGTACCATTACTGGGAGTCTCCCAAGGAGATCAGGAAAAAAAGGAAAAGAACCTATAATGTTCCAAGATATTTATAGCAGCTCTCTTTGTGGTGGCATTGAGAGAATGTCCATCAGTTGGCAACTGTCTGGACAAATTGTGATATATGATTGTGATGGAATATTACTGCCCTGTAAGAAATGATTAGCAGATTAATTTAAAAACAAATTTGGAAAACTCTACATGAAGTAATGAAAAGTGAGCTGAGTAGAACCAAGAGAACATTACAACCAGTTCTAGAATTACTATTTGAAGAATACCTTGGGAAGGTCCACCTCCAGAGAATGAACTGAAAAGCAGAAGCAGGAAAGATGATCTAGATATGTATCTTTTTGTTAGATGATACTTTCTATGGTGTGGGGAGAGGAGAGAGGGATTGAGATCCCTAGGAATGAAATGCATTGTATTAATATAATAAATACAATTCTATATGAACATTAATATAAAAAATGTCACTGTGATCATTTATAATGCAGCCTTCCACTAATACTGCAAATCAGAGAATATAATCAAGTTACCAAAATTGTGGAAGTTAATTTACAGATTTAATATAAACCAATCCAAATATGCATTGGATTATGGCAGTCTGACAAACCTGTGGTTCTCTAGAAAGAATCCTTCTTGTGGTAATCTCAGCTCTAGACTCGCTTCATCCTCCTTCCTGACCACTTATCTAGGACTTTTCCATGCTAAATGTCTAGGTTTCTAGCCTCTCCTGGAAACTTCTTGCAGGTAACATCAGAGATAGAAAACTAATTAGATGTACTTCCTAGAGGCTCCACCCCACTCTCCAAAAACCTGGCCCTCATCTGCACCCCCAGGTAGTGAACGTCCACTGGGCCAGGCAACTACTTATGCAAAGGTCTTTAAATGCCAAAGAACAGGTGGAGCCTCCTGTACTGACCTGGGAGCGATTAGAGCCAGACATTCCCTGGGCAGCAGGCAGGAGGGTCATAACTCTACTCTTTTCTCCTTTGGTCTATAGATCACCTCTCCTGGGGCCTGGGTTCCCTTCCTCCAGCTCCTTTGAGTTGGTGTTTGGGTGGTTGCAGTCTGAATCCTTCCTTGCATCCTCTCCCTTTTTCCCCTCTGTATGCCCCTGGAGTCCTTCTGATTGCTTCTACTGTTCCCTGCCCTGCTTATCCTTTCTGTGAAGTCCTTGAGAGCCTCAGAAACAAGGAGCAATGGGCTGGGAGTGGGAATTTCTATAGATTAGAGAAAATCATAGCAAAACTGATACAGAAGAAGTGACTGTCAAGAGCATCAAGAGGAAATATGAAAAAAAATGCAAAAAGAGGAAGAAACCTGGCATTGCTACAGCTCAAATTATACCATAAAAGTATAATCGGCTCAGCTCTCTGGTTATGAAAACAATAGGAGAATGGACCAATAGGACAGATTAAAACCTGAAACTAGAACTGAAGATATACAATCAGTGAGGGTTTGAGAAAGCCAAGACCACAAAACTCAGGGAAAGGAATTTATTATTCAATAAACACTTGGGAAAATTGGATAGCACTAGGGTAAAAAATGGAATTGGAACAGCCTATACCTCTTCTTATATACCACAATAAATTCTAGATGGATCAATGGTCTATACATTTTTTTAAAACATGAAAAATTTAGGAGATAATAGGATAACTATTGCGGTTTTGGAGAGATGGAAGACTCTTTGCTGTTCCAACAAAGAGAAGAAATCAAAGGAGACAAAATAGATGGATTTAATTGTGTTTAAAGGACAAACAGAACCCCTTTTCATAACACAAAGCTTTCCATCTACTATAAAAATGAAAGAAACAAACTGGGAAAGACAATTTCTGTGATAAACATTTCTCATAAAACTGTGATATCCAAACCATCCCTACCCCCTAATGTTCTGGTTGCTGTTGAGAGAACCAGCATCCTTCCAGGCAACCTGGTTTTCATTATCCAGTTTTTACTCTCCTTTCTCCCATCTATTCAGGCTGTTGTCCAATCCTTCCTCACCTTCAATTGTTCTCAAGAGGTGGGGCATCCACACCCTTTTATTTATACTGCAATTGCCCTAATTCAGAGCCCTCATTACCTCTTACCTGGACTATTGATATAGGCCCTTCATTGGTGTCTCTCCTCTGCTTTCAGTATCTTTTCTCCAATCCATACTCCACCCAAAATGTGCCAAATTCATCTTCTTCAAGCTCTGATCTAACCATGACACTTTCTTCTTTAATGAGCTTCAGTGGCTGCCTACTGCTTCTAGCACAAAATTCAAACTTCTTTCTTTGACTTCATAATCTGGCTCCAGACAGAATGAGGATCCATGCCTTCCTCTACATTACAATGAAGCTGTAAAAGTGGTTCCCCATTCAGAGAATCCATCTCCCACCTCTCTTTGCATGAATCGCCCTGGTAAAAAGACTGCTCTCCCTTTTTGCCTCTGGCTTCTTTCAAGGGTCACTTCAGGTGGACTTCTTTTAAAGCATTAAAAAAATTCTCTCAGCTTTTAACCCTTGTTCTTTGGTGTTTAAAGACCTTTGGATAAGTAGCTATTTGATCCAGTGGACCTGGCCGGTAAGGGTCAGTCACTGAGTTTTTCAGAGACTTGTCATCTCCAAAGATGGCCGGCCATGTCCAGGATACCATCTAGAAGAGCTGTCTTCACTTAACCATTTGGTTGACAGCCACATAAGGAGCCAGACAGACCAATCCTGCCTAATTTCTTCATAGCAATGTAAACTTGGGCAGATTCCTTCCCCTTTTTGCTTATTAGTTTCCTTCTCCTAAAAAGGAAAAGGTTTTATGAGATGAGCTTTCTCCCTCCCTGCAAATCCTTTTCCGTTCATCAGCAAAAATTGGAGAAGTCACTCTTCATGCAAACAAAACAAAACATGGTGTTGGCTAGTAGTTAGAGAGCCGGCCTCAGAACCAAGAAGTCCCGGCTTTAAGGTCTGACTTCTAAATACTGATCGTGTGATCCTGGGCAAGTCACCTAACTTCTCAAGTGTGTGAGTGCTCTCTAGAAGGCGCCAACCTTCGATGGGATAGAGACTTGACTCATCTTTGTAGTTTCCTACAGAGATGAGATCCTGGGTCCAGATTCTATCTCTATGCTTGGCTCTCCCTGCCCTCTGCGAGCTGAGAGTCAGAAAGAGAAATAACATCTACCCAGGGATGATACCTCTGGAGCCCATCTTGCTGAGGTCATACAGAAAGCCCCATTTAAATGCAAATTTCCTTATTGGGGGAAAGCATCACTTGATGCTCTCTGCTTACATGAGGGGACAGAGTACCACCTGTTCTACGCCAGTAATATAGGCATTAATCAACATTGTCTATGGACATGAACCTTGTCCTCCATGAAAATAATGCTGGGAGACTTGAATAAAAGGAACAAGAATGGGCCAGGGACTCTGGAAGGCCCCGGATCCTGGCTAAGTGATGAGATGAACAGATTCTAAGGGGAATGGACTTAATGGAGGTAAATGACGTCATTGGCGAATGACCAGATGTTAGCTGGCATGAAAGTGTACCCAAAACAACTGAGCTATATGATGGGGATTGATATCAGGAGACAGACTGGGCTAATTTTGTTCCTAGTATTATACAGAACAAAGGAACAAAAACCTATTGATTTGGATGGAGCAATGTTTGCAGAAACTGGGAGAGGGGAGCCAGGGATGCTGAGGATGTGATTAAAATAGCAATATAGGTGCTGAGCCAAGGCTTGGTGTATGCAATGTCATTCAGTCTACACAGACACTGAAATCACTACCCACACACAGGGCCTGAGGTGAGAGAAGGCCTGATAATGTGCATTTATTTTATTTTGGCCTTGAGGGCACCATATTTTGGTTCCCTGGGATGCCAAGAAAAGCGTGCTTGTAAAGTGCTATTGTTTGCATTCATTCTATGGAACAACGGGTTTCAAGCTTACCCTCAACCATTTTTCAAGGGGCTACAAAAAGTTTTGGCCCCAGGAAGGAATGTAAGCTACAGATCAAACATAGGCCTTTTTGTTGTTGTTGGGGATATCGATTCCTTGGTAATCCACATCTGCATGAGAGATAGAATAAACAAAAGCAAGGAACAGGCGAAATTTTTTCTTTTCCTGGTTTCCCAGTTGGCGAAAGGAGGTCCCTAGTAGGAGAGAATGGCACCAGGGAGAAGTTGGAATGCAGACGATCCAAGGTCTTAAGCATTTCCCTGTCTTTCAATTTGCCTTACTATAGGGAATTTCTTGTCTTAGGTGATATTGGGGACTCTCTCTGTCTCTGTCTGTCTGTCTGTCTGTCTGTCTCTTCTCTGTCCCCACTCCCTCCTAATCCTCTCTTTCATTTTACTACCAGTGAGAGAGTTCATTCATTCTGTGTATCACCTGGTAAAATTCTCTGATTTCTGATTGGTATAGGCTTGAGTAAAAGGATTAATTTTCCATTCATTGTTTATGGTGGTCTTTGTATAACTGGCATTTGGTGGGAAGGGAATCAAGGCATTGCTGGAGAGTAGTAGAGGCCAGGATGGATAGATAAAATTCTAATCCCCTCTCTGAGAAAAGCTGAGAGCCTCAGGGAACTCTTGTTCCCTGCCAAGAAGGAATCAAAATCTTCTTTAGAGAATTCCAGATATCTACTGATATTCTCTTTTAACAACATTTAAACAAGTCCATATGGATGAAAACATGATCTACATGAATCTCACACTCACATACAAACACACTCACATACACACACACACTCACACACACACACTCACACATACACACTCACATACACACACTCACAAACACACTCAAACTCACACACACACACACTCATACACATACATACACACACACTCACACATACACACTCACATATACACACTCACAAACACACTCAAACTCACACACACACACACACACACACACACACACACACACACACACACACCCCTCACATTTCCATACCTTCTCAGGGGAGTAGATGGGGCAGGGGTTTTATTACAGTTTTCAAGATGGAGAGTTCGTGCCTTTCCCAAGAACACCCAGCTTGTAAGTGCTCTCCCGACTCTCAGACTGGCTTCTGAGTGAGATAATTGCTGTTTGAAATGCAGCTCTGCGAATTACCAACTTTGTTAGTCTGGGCAGATTCCCCAGGGAGAGCCAGGTGCTGCAATGCACAGAGTCCTGGAGATGAATTCATGAAGAATTACAAACAAATTCTACCTTAGACACTTACTGACTGTGTGATTCTGGGCAGGTCACTTCATCTTCACTGCCTCAATTTCCTCAATTGTTAAATGAAGGGGTTGAGGTGGGATTTAAATTGTGTCTCTGGGCAGCTAAGTAGCTTAGTGGATGGAGAACCAGACTTGGAGATGGGAGGTCCTTGGTTCAAATGTGACCTCAGATACTTCCTAGCTATGTGACCCTGGACAAGTCACTTAACCTTGACTGTCAAGCTCTTACTTCTATCTTAAAACTGATAGTATTAATTCTAAGACAGAAGGTGAAGTGTTTTTTTTTTTTTTAAAGTAGTTTCCTTTGTCTTCAGAACCATGACTCTATCCACCGAACCATTCTCTCTGGTCCTAAATCTTGTGATAATCCCTTTTCATCAGCTTTCCTTAGACTGTGCCAAATTCTAGCTCACCCTAGACTAGCTTAGGCAACTCTCAGGATCCTCCTGTAAAGAGCTAATAGTAAACAGCTCACACAACGAAAGGGTGCATCACTTGGTTTTACTCCCCACTAGCCTTCTGCCAGAATGAAAGTCATTGCCTGTTATTTCTCCAGGGAAGCCAAGGGCAATCCTTTGTCTTCATAAATGCTCCTAAGATAGATTTGAGCCTGTGTTAGGGCTGCAGAAAATGCAGCCATGCTGAAAATTAATTAACCTTTTCTTGCAAGCCTCTGTTTAGATCATGGTATTAATGGACCAGGATTGTAACAATAAATATTGAAAGTCATGAATTACTTTCCTCTTGTATTTTCCATCTAATTCGGGGCACAAATATTTTCCCTTACTTTCAAAAATGACTCAGTGTTCTCCTAGGGAAAGATTTTTCCAGGCAGGTATGAGGTAAATGAAGGAGAGATTTCTGCAGTATTGTTTTTATAAGATCAGGAAATAAAGGGAAAATCTGATCCAATCTTTTCTTTGTCAGATGAACAAACAAAGACCCAGAGAGCTAATGTGTCTTGACCAAATGACACAGATGGTAAGGAGCAGAAGCAAAATTTGAACGCAGGTCTTATGGTTCCAAATCTAAGGCTCTTTCCATGAAACCACAACACTTTATGGCTTTGGCTGAAATTGCTCTTTCACAGTGCTTTAATGAGTAGATAGATAAGAATCAGATAATTGCATGAGTCAACTGTAACCAAGAAAGGGCTGTAGCTAATCCATAATTTTAACTAGGGATTTTGATACCTGCAGCAAGGGGAGATGAACTGATCAAAGATTTCAGGTTGGGCCTTGGAGGCCAACTGATCCAACCTTTTCATTTTATGGAGGAGGAAACTAAGGACCAGACAGGGGAATTGACTTGGACAACTTGGCCGCATAAATCAAAAATAGCTAAAAGGGATGAGAACTCTAGTTGCTATGCAATACATTTTCCACTAAACTTCTTATTTTGCAAAGGTCATGGCAACTAGGGTTGGAGACATCCCTTGTGACTCTGCAAGGGATCTCCACTGTTGGAGGACTCACCACTTCTGGGGAGGTAGCAGGGGAGGGGAAGTTTTCATCAATTCCTTGATTTTTCATCAATCCCAGAAAATGCCTAGTCACATCACCCCAATGTGGCAATCCTTCCTCTAGTTCAGCAGATGGAGGTGGGGGCACATAGCCAGGAAGGTCACCTTCCTGCGACACATCCAGAGACAAACTGACATCAGACATGTCTCTCAAACTTTCCACTCAAGCCTTCCTAAGCCCTATAGTCTCATCTGGGTCTGTTTGAATTATCTCCCCACAAAAATAATACTGATCAAAATCTTTGTGGTTGAGATCAGGCCAAATATTATAAATAGCAGCGCCATTCTTCCTTTATCTTAATGTTGGTATATGCTGTCCTTGAACATTCAAATTAGCCACTTGAACCAGTCCGCTTCAGCTGCTTCTGCTGCTTTCCCCTGTAATGGCATTGATTCATCAATTGTGTTGCTGACATAAACTCTTTGTCAACCACACTGTTATAGAACCCACCCTAATTCCAAGGGATCTTGACTCCCAGTAATGGGATCTCCCTATTGTACCAAATGGCCCTCTAACTTAAGGAAGCTCCAGGGGCTAATCTCATAGCCTAAAGGCCACCACTCCACTATTTGGGGAAAAGTTATAGCTACATCTTGGTGCCAATCTAGAAATTCCACAAGAATAGAAAATCAGGGAGCCCCAAACCCCACCCTGCTACCCTACCCCATATTTTGGATTTAAAATGTCTCAAAAAATCTGAAAAGAGATCTGTGTCCTAGTGGAAATGGCTTTGCATTGGCCAACTGTGTGGCATTCTCAGTTATTCTGGTGACTTAAGGCAAGTTCCTCCCTTTTTGGGGACTTCAGTTTTCTTGTATGTAAAATGGGGGAGCAGGATAAGTTGATATCTTTATTCTTTGCTACATCTAAATCTATCATCCTACAACTTCCTCTAAGACAGGAGAATGCTTGGGGTTAATGCTGGCTCCCTCCTCCACTCCCATCATCACTTCTTTGTCTGGGGTTGAGTTGAATAGAATACTAGAAACTTCAGATATGAGGGACCTCAGATAGTAGCTCTTCCAACTCAAACCTAACCAAGAATCCACTTTATCATACTTCCCAATAAAAGTCATCTAGCTTCCTTAATGAAGGCTGAACCATCAACTCCAGGGCAGCCCATTTCTACCTTGGACAGCATTAATTATTAGGAAGTTCTGCCTTTTGTGGACCCTCAACTCCTTTGCTCCTGGTCTCCCCCTCTGGGGACAAGGAGAACAAGAAAAATCTGTCTTTCGGGTGACAGTTTATAAGACTTGAAAGCTGTAATGTGTCTTTGCAGCTCTGGGCTTCTTTTCTTCAGATCAAACACATCTTTCAACTGTTCTTCTTTGGCACAATCACAGAATCCAGGAATCTTCTCACTTAGGGAGAGTGAGATCTGCTAGCATCAGTCCACTGTGATACAAATAAATAATTTGCTACAACCCACCCAACACATCATAGTCATCGCACCTCCTCTTAAAGACCATGAAGCAGGAATTCACTACCTCCCATGGCTACCATTCCACTTTGAGACAGACAAACTTTTAGACCCATCCATCATAGGACAAACACAAATCAGTATCAGGTAGGAGCTGGACAGGACCACTTTGACTCTTTGTCCTAAATCCCCATCCAGATGATGGGTTCACACTTGAGAGTCAGCTGTCTAGGTTTAAATATACAGGCTTGGCCTTGAAAACAAAGATATTCTTTCTCCTAGGAGCTCTTGACCACAGTCGAGGAAGGGATAACTATCAAATACTATGCCAGTTGAGAAGTATTATAAGTAAAAGTGGCTTTACATACAATAGTCACCATGAACAGTGTTCATTTCGATGGTTCTTCAAAGGGATGGTGCACTTGGTCATCCATTATTTTTTCTGAGCCTTGAAATGAGCCCATGATATAGGCAGTTGCAATTGTTATCATTGCCATTTTACAGAAGTAGAAATTGAGGCTCAGGGAGGAGAGTGACTTGTCTGGGGCTGTGCAGTTAGAAGAGTCAGGGGAAAAGTTGGGATTTCCTGACTCCAAGCTCAGGACCTTTTTGGCTTCATGAGTTGTGGTTATCTTTCCTCTAGCCATGCAAGGGATGTGGTCAATTATTAGCATGCACATACAAATGCAAAACAATTCTTTATACATTAAAGGCAACTCTGTAATTTCTGCTAAATTCCTACCTGGCAGATATCTATACCACAGTCCCCTCCTTGAAAGAATTTCTAGTCTGTAAAGGAAAGACAACAGTGATATATAATCATTTATTGTTACAAATAGTACTTAAGATATTGAGGACTATAAGTAGGGGGAGTAAAGGGGAGTGATGGAACATATAGGTCAGTTTAATATATATAATTTATTCCACAGATACTTTAATGTCCTTCCTTAGCACAGAATACTGTGCTGGGCATTGGAGGAAGGAGGTTGTTTGTTATTTGGTTTTTACTAGTTCCCTGAACTCCACTCAATGTAAGGGATAAGATTGTATTATATCACCGATACTGTAACTGAGTGAAAACACTTCTGAAGCAATCAATCATAGACTGAAATCAGTGTGAAAAATGCCTTGATCCATCGGGATGTCCTTGAAAGCCATAGAATAAACTGGAGTGCTGTTACAAGGTAATGTGTTCACATTGGTTGAGAAAGCTTGGTCATGCCCTGTGGGTGCCTACAAAATGGCAAACCATCTTGGAACTAAGAGAATTGGCCCTTTAAAATTGGCAGTTTAATGGTCAAAGTGTCTAGTGATGCCCATTGGGAAGAATCACTTGAAGAGGGGAGTGCTGTGGCCCACCTCAACCCACTTTGGCCTGAAGAAAACACTGGCAAGTTTTAAGGATGGAGAGATTTGGGTTTTTTCATTCATCTTCATCACTCGATTGAAACTACTTTCTTCAAAGTTCTCAATCACAAATCTTACAGTCAATTTCTTATCGTTTTCTCTCAGTCCTCGTTCTTCTTAGCTTCTCTGCAGCATTTGACATTGCTGAGCCTTCTCTCCTCCTGGATACATTCCTCCCCCCCCCCCCCCCCCCCCCGTATTTGAATCATTCTACTTTCTCCTGATTCTCTTTCTATCTCCCTGATGGTTCTCTCTCAGATCTTTGAAACCTTTTCACCATGTTATATCCCCTAACTCCAAGTGTTTCCTAAAGCTCCATCCCAAGGTCTCCCCTGTGTCTCCCTATCAGAATGGCAAGTTCTTAAGGGAAAGATGCTTTATTTCTGTCTTGTTACTCCCACCTAAGGAAGTGCTACATAGTTGGCATTTCATGATTATCTGAAGTGAATTCTATTGAATCAAGCAGTGTACAGTCTGCTCCATTACAGGGACATACACAACAGGAAGGGCTACAAAGGGACCCTCAGGGCTTCTCCCTACAGAACCAGACCTTTAAGTTGCATCATTTTGTCACAATTAGGTGTCACTTGGCACACAGTCTGGCACACAGTAAGTGCTTACTAGATGTATCCAGGGGGTAGAAGATCTAGGACTTGCATCCAGGTCTCCTGGTCACCAGCTTGAGTGTTGTCTTTATGATGGAGATAGGAGAAGAGCCTACCAGGACCAGCCCTGTAAACCCCCAGGGGCTACTGCCTAGACAGGTCTCTCTTTCAAACCATCTCACAGATTGGGTTTATATCTATTATAAATTTACAAACCTGTTAGTTATTCACATCATACCAGACACTTGGCAAGCCTGTAACCCTTCTTGCTCAGCTTAATTTCCCTAAAAACAAAGCACTTAAGTGCATGGAAGGTTATTTCAGGGATTAATCAATGCAACTGACACCAGGCCTGCCATCGGACTCACTCATCAAAGTGTGTCTTCAATTAGGCAAAGGACAACAGATGCCCCTGTTTACAAGGGAACTTATTTTCTATCAAGGACCATTGATTCTCCAGAGAGGGAGCATATCGCTCAAAGCTACATGGAAGCAGAAAACAAATTAATTTGACAATTTTGCCCCTTTATAAAATAAAAAAAAACTTTCAACTTTACTGCTTTTGAAATGAAGGAAATGGAAGAGAAATATGGCAACTCTCTAGGTTAGTTTCATATTCTGGAAAAAGAAGGAGGTGAGAAAAGAAAAGGGGAGGGAAGGGCCTAGATTGAAGAAAAAACACTGTAAAAATACTTTGGGGATGGAAGAGGAGAGAGGAGAGAGAAGGAAATGGCTATAGAAGTTGGGAGAGAACAAGAAGAAAAGAAAGAAGGAAAGGAAAGGGAAAAAAAGGAAGGGGAGGGAAGGGAAAAGAAGGAAGGGGAGGGAAGGAAAGGAAAGGAGAAAGGAAGGGAAGGGAAGGAAAGGAAGGTAAAGGAAAGAAAAAGAAAGGAAAGGAAAGGAGAAAGGAAGGGAAAGGAAGGAAAGGAGAAGGGAAGGAAAGAAGGGAAGGGAAGGGAAGGAAAAGAAAGGAAAGGAAAGGAAAAGAGAAGGCAATGGCAAGGCAAGGTAAGGCAAGGCAAAGGCAAAGCAAAGAAAGGAAAGGAAAGGAAGGAAAGGAGAATGAGATTAGAGGAAGCTAGGTTGGAGTCAGAATGACCTAAATTAGACTCCAGCCTCTTTCATTTCCTAGCTATGTGACCCTGGGCAAGTCACTTAAATTCTGTCTTCCTCAATTTCTTCATCTGCAAAATTGGGGTAATAATAGCATCTTCCTTTGAAGATTGTTGTGAGGGGATCAAATTAATTAATATATGTTAAATACCTTATAAACCCTAAAGTGCTGTATAATCTAGCTAAAAAAAGTAGCTGAAGGAATAATGAAGGAATGAATAATGAATAGAATATTGGGGAGAAGAAGGAGAGAAACATAAGTCAGTCATTTGTTGTGAGGTTACTAGCCTCTGTGTTAAGCACTGGAGATACAAAAAAAAAAAAGTCAAAAAAAAAAGATTGGCCTCTGCCTTCAAGTGACATATATTCTAATGGGACAAACAACATGCAAATAGCCAGACTAATATAAGTTCGATGGAGTAGATGGAGGGTGACTGGAAAAGAGGAGACATTAGGAGCAGGAGGACTAGGATTGCCCTACTACAGAGGGGAGGATCTGAGCAGAGTCGTGAAGGAATTCAGGGAAATAAAGAGTGGGAGCTGAGGGAGCAAATCCTTCCAGGCATGAAGGACAGCTGGAGCAAAGAGCCAGGAGGTAGGACATTGTCTTTGAGGCCAGAGAACTGATTCATAGAGTATATGAAGGAGGGAGAGCAGGAAGCTGGGCAGGAGGAAGGGACTGAGCTCTGAAGAGCCTTCAATGCCTCACAGAGGACTTTATTTTGGATCCTGGAGTCAGTGAAGCTCCCTGAAGAGAGAGATGGCCAGGAAGGAGGAAACTTAAACTTTGGACAAGCCACCATGATGGGGGAGAGACTCAAGTCAAGAGACAGAAGATTTCTGGGGGAGTCGGGAGAGGACTCGGAGCTCTTCCTTTGTATTGTCATTGGCTTGACCTCCCCCAGATGATGTTCTCTCCTCCACTGGTAGCTGCCAATGACTGAGTTCCATTAACCACTTAACATCAATTCACTTTTACAAAAGGCTTTGTACTTTGAAGATATAATAAAAAACAGACATGAGAACATTGCCAGAGAGCCTCTGTCCCTTAGACTACCTCAATTTCTGGGAAGAATGGATTCATTGAGCACAGTTTCAAGGTGCTGTGGATAGTGTGCTGGGCCTGGAGTCAGGAAGGCCGGTTCAAATCTGGCCTCTAGCTGTGTGACCCTGGGCAAGTCACTTTACTTGTTTGCCTCAGGTTCTTAGCATTTGCCTCCTAAGAAATGGTTGGGCTCAAATGAGATAAAGCACTTAGCCCGGAGCCCAGCACACAGTAGGTGCTCTACAAATATGTAGTTCCTTTCTTCCCCTTTATAAAGTGGCATCACCCCAAGAGAAGGCAGTCAAACAGAAAACGACCCAAGGCCTGCTGGGGGTCCTCTCTGGAAACCTTCTCTGTCAAATAGTGTCCTGCTGGCCCAGCACCCGGCCCACCAGAACCACTTCCAAAATGCTGCCAGTTTCTCCAAGAGATGCCCGTCGTGTGGCCTCCGGCCTTTCCCAGCGCGGGCCCTGCAGCCTCTCCACACCGGGAGGTCGTCTCTGCAGGTGCCCGTCCCTGCTAAGGTGGGCGACCAACGCTGGGCTTCACCTGAGTGCCAAAGGGCGTCGGTGGCGCCGCGTCTAATCAGCCAAGCGCTCACGAAGACAGACTATTCCCGGGAGAGCCCCGGATCAGAGAAAGGCGGAAACCGTCGCCATCAGCAAGATACCGATCGAATGACCCGGAGCTAAGCCCGGGGGAGGCGCCGCCCGTAGGAAGGACGTTTGCCACCGCGCGCCGTGGGAGCCCGGACGTGAAGGAAGCCGAGAAGAGGAGGAGCGCCACAACCAGGGAAACGAGGGCGAAGTCCCTCCCGGGGAGAGCCGCTCCAGACAACGTCCGCGCCTGGCCGGCAGGAAGGCGTGAGCCGGCCGGTTCTGTAGCCAGTTCCCTACGGAGAGAGCAGGCTCGGGTCCCAGCCGCTTCTGCCCCCTCCCGCAGCAGAGCCCCCGCCCCGTCCCTCCTCCTTCGGTGAGCGTGGAACGGCGCCTGCATCTCTCCGTCAGGCTTCGTCTGATCGCCCATCGTTGCTCGCCAGCTCGGGCTCCATCAGTGAAGACAATTAACATGCCCGGCACAGAGCCGGGCCATTAGCCGAGCCGCGGAGCCTTCTGGGGCCCCGCTTTACAGGCTGGCCTGATTTGCGCAGAAAGAAGAGCCGGATGCGGCCAGCTGCTTCTTGGAGACGATTCGTCCCGAGATGGCGGTGAACGAGAGAACCGAGCAGATGCTGCTCCCCGCCCCCAGCCCCAAGAGCGCCGCTCCGGGGCCCTGCCAGATTCTGTCCGCCCAGCTGGTCCAGGGCTTGTCAGGCCAGACGCTTCTTTCTGGCAGGCTTCGGAGCCTCGGTGGCCCGAGTGCCTGGATCCAGAGTAGGGGACCGTCAGAGATGGCGGGGAGCTCAGCGATCCCATGGAGAGCCTCCCTCCAGGTCGGAGGATGATCCTCTTCTCCTCTGAGCAGGGCTCACCCAGCATCCACCCGGGATCTCATCCCCTGCCGAAGAAGCCCCTCCCCCTTTGAGATGGCAGCAAAGGCAAGAGGCAGTGTGGAAAAGGGTCAAACCGAGGGTTCAAATCCAGCCTCAGACAGTTATTGGCTGAGTGACCCTGGGAAAGTCACTTAACTGCTGCCTCAGTTTCTTTAGTTGTAAATAGGGGATAATAATATCTACCTCCCAGGCTTGTTGTGAAGATCAAATGAGGTAATGTTTGTAAGGCACTTAGCACAGGGGCTGCCACATAGTAGGCACAATTAGATATTATTATCATCATCATCAAAACCAAAGTGCCCACTGGCATTGGTAGAGGGCTCCAGGCCCCGTCCCTTATCCCTTAGTGAGATGTTTTTGCTCAATATTGACCCCAAACCTCTCTCTCGGGAACCTCTTGCCCATTCCTCCCAGTTCTGTCCCATGGGGCCCGGCGGGACAAGGCTAACCTGGTGGCCGAATGAAGCCCTTTCTCCATTTCGACTCAGCTCTCCTGCCCTCCCTGAGCCTTCTCCAAGCTAACTCTGCTCCCTCCCATCCACCGATTGTCCTGTGACACGGACTCCCCCTTCACTTCTGCCTCCTATAATGCCTTCCCTCCTCCCCCTCCGCCAGAGCTGATGTCTTCTCTCTGACAGCCTCCAAGGACCCATCTGGATCTTGTAGGTGTCATCATGCTGGGTCCCCAGTGGCCTGGGAGCTCCTTGAAAGCCAGGACGGTATTTGACCTTCCTTAGATTGCCACTATTTAGCACCATGCCTGGCTCACAGGAAAGGCACTTATAGGGGACCTACTATGTGAAGGAGTCAGTAAACACTCATTAGGTGACATGCTCTGGGCTAAGCACTGGCGATACAGAAGAAGCAGAGGACAGACTCTGCTCACAGCGTAATGGGGAGCCACCCCAAAACAGGAGCTGAAGAGAGGCCAGGGCGAGGACGTTGCCAAGGGCAGCAGGAAACCATCTGCAGAGGTGAGATCTTGCAGAATGATGAGTTTCTGGAGTTGACGAAGTCCAAGAAAGCAGCCAGATGGGGAGTGAAGCACCAGGCATTGTACTTCTTACAAATGTTCTCTCATTTGCTTAGGAAGCTCTTCATGAATGCTGATAGACCGACTGACTGACCTTCCCTATCCCAGTTACTCTTTTCTGGACATTCCCCAGTTTATCAACAACTTTCCTCAAAGTTGTCTCCCAGTATGAAACACAACACACTAGATGTGGCCTGACAAGAAGAGAGGACATCGCGTCAGTCATCAGCCTCTTCCTAATGAGCCCATGATTACATTAGCCTTCTCAGCACATACTGTATGGTTTTTATTTCCATTAAGCCTGTGGTCCACTAAGAGCTTCAGATCTTTTCAATTCAATTCCATATGCATTTTCAGATGCCTGTTGTTTTTAGGGTCCTTGTCTCTGTGCCCAAGATACACCACTGGCCTCCTCTCAAGGAAATATCATGAGCACAGATAACTGAGAAAAGGTCCAGGACAGAAAGCCCAAAGGAGAGGTCCTAGCAGAATGCTCCAAGACATTTCTGGACACTTCATGGGGGGTGGGACGGGCATGAGAAGTTGGTGCTGGGCAGGGATCTGGGCTTTGATGGATGCGAGTGATTTTTAACATGAAATGGGGGTCCATTCTGGAAATGCGGGACACTATCAGAATAGACACAGAGCTGGGAGGCAAGAATGTGGCTTAGAGCAATTGGCACGTCAAGGATATGAAGGTGAGTACTATGAGGTAAGGTGGGGCAGATGAGGCAAAGGGGAGCCACTGGTATTTCTGAGTTGGGGAGTACAAATATGGCGGCAGTCGGTGTGCAAAGGGTGGATTGGGGAGGGGGCAGACCAGAAAACCATCCAGGAGGCCATTTCAATAGGCTGGGGGAAGGGATGGAGAAGGCCAAACTCTTAGTTTGAGTGTGGCATGAATAAAGGCACCAACACTCCCAAAGAAGAGGCAGGGCAAAGTAGGGGGAGAAGATCATTACGATTCTGCCAAAGGAGCCTTATCCCAAACGTATATTTAGAGATAGGAGGGTCCAAGGGTCCCATTTTACAGATAAAAAAGCTGAGACAGAGACAGAGAAGGAGCCTGAGAGAGATAGAGAGAGGCAGAGTGAGAGAGTGTGTGCCTAGTCCATAGTTCCTGGCATGGAAGGCTCTCTAGTGAGGAACTTCCCTCTACCATGAAGGCCAGCAGCTTCTCTGCTCTTCCACTTGTAGGGACAGAGCCATTTAGAACGCTGAGGGGTTTAGTGGCTTGTCTGAGGTCACATGGTCAGTAGGTGTCAGAGGCAGGATTTGAACCAAGGGTGCCTGCTTTGAAGACCAGCTTTTTATCCACCAGGAGCCCCTCACTGCCCCTCCGTGGGGCACACAGTAAGTGTTTACTAGGTGATTGGCTGATTGGTTTATTACATGAAGAGCACCTACACTCTGGGGAAAAAGAAAGGCTTGGCATGGGTCCAAATAAATGGGAGAAAGGAGAGGGAGGATGAGGGTGAAGGAGGTGAGAGGAGACAAGGAGGGGTCACTGGGGTCAGGGCTGAGCCAGAAAGTAGAGCAGGTCAGGGGGAAGAGATGAAGCCTGGATGAGAGCTTGTAGCAAGCGTGGGAAGAGGGGAACAGATGACATGTGGCAGAGAAAGAATCAATAGGACTTGTGGATGATTGGATACAAAGAGAGGGAAGAAAACGCACATTTTTGATAATTTTAAAAATTACTTCAAAACTGGGGAGACAGCTAGGTGACTTAGTATATAGAGATCCAGACCTGCAGAGGGGAGATTCTGGGTTCAGATCTGACCTCAGACCCTTCCTAGCTGTGTGACCCTGGGCAAGTCACTTAATCCTAATCCCAATTGCCTAGCCTTTACTGCTTTTCTGCCTTGGAACCTATATTTAGTAATGATCCTAAGATGGGTAACAGTTTATTAAAAAACAAACCAAACCTAAGAGCTTGTGACACACAGACACACAGACACACACACAGACACACATACACACACACACACATGCATGTGGGCCCTCATATTCCTTCCTCTTCCTAACATGCAATCACTCTGAAGGCACAAGAATCAAGGGATCAGGAGCCCAATAAAGGCTGGACTTTTAGTAGAGCAGAATGAGAATCTTGATGCAATCTAACACCACCTTGGCTTGTTTTGCTGCCCTAACCCACTGCTGATTCATTGAACTTGTAATCGGCTCAAACCTGAGACATTTCCCAGGTTTCTAGTTCCTCTCCCCACTTTTGTACCTGAGAAGATGATTTCATTAGATTTTTTGACTCTTGGACTTCTTTTGAAAAATTCAATCATTTTTTTCATTGACATGTAAAAGCAACTTTTAGCAAATACGAAGATGATTTTGTGAACATCCGAGTTTAAGACTTTGCCCTTCTTTCTACTCAATTTTATCTGAATAGGAACAGCCCAAGGCTGGAGGAGATCCATCTAAAGTGTCAACTCCTCCTCCCAGGAGTCTGCCCCCTGTGCCTACCTTTTCAGCCATCCCCACTCTCCTTAAACACAGGTTAGCCCAACGATGCCAACCACAATGCCCTGAGAATCTGCAGCCAAAGGCCTGAACCCTCCCACCAAGTTCCCTGAAACACTTCCCCTCCCTTATGCTCCAACTCCCTGACACATGGCTCACTTACTGCATGGGTGACGCGCCAACTCGTTCTTTAGCTTTCCTGTAAATCCGGCAGTCTAGGAATGGGTCTTTTGGTCCTCACGAACTCTTCATCCTCCAAATGCTTCAAATTCCACTCACAATGCACTATTCACCGCAGGCCAGCTTGGAAGCACCCCTCCTCCTCCTCCTCTTCCTCCTCTTCCTCCTCTTCCTCCTCCTCTGCAGCCAGCCCTCAGAGAAGGCTCAGTGAGTTCTCTTTATTCTGGGGAGGAACTTCCCAGGATGGGCAGCTCAGAGTCACTTTCTCATCCCTTGTACAGTTGGGTGCCTTTCAGCTGGGAAAGCATCTCTGTGCTGGTGCTATGGACAGTGACAGAAAAGCTGGGCAGAGAGATGGGTCGAAGCCGGACGAGACCCAAGAGTGGGCTCTGAACATGTGTTCATTTATTAATTGAATGAAGGGCCAGAGGAGACTGGAGGGCAAAGTTTTGAAAAGCATCTCAGGGAGGGGGAAGTCGGAGTAAATTGTAAAAGGAAGGCAGAGACCAGGCAAATGGAAAGTAAGAAAGGATGATGGGATCCACTTGCTGTGGGTTGAGGAACCAGGGGCTGCAAGGGTCTAATACTAGTAAGTCTTGCTAAAACAACATTGACCCAAGTTAATTAGTTAGTTGCAACCATTTAAAAAGTGGTCCCTCACTAGCATCCTGGGGGCTAATTCATCCTCTGTTTTGTCAATTCAGCTCTCAACTCTAATGTAACAGTCAATCCAGACGTTAGAGATGGTTCCTAAGGACAGGCTCTCTCTGCTGCTGAATCATTTGAATGCTGATTATCGGGCCAGAAGAAGATGGAAAAATCCTCCATCCTTTTGCTTGGAGATCAATATTACATGAATATTGACCTAGCTATGGATTAGACATTCAGCTTGGAAATCATATTAGACATCTCCTGCAGATGCTTTGTTTTCTACTTCTTCCCTCCTGGTTCCAACTGGGTTCTCCTCTCACTCACCCCCAAAACACACACATCCACATGCGCATCATATGGAAATGAGTTCCTTCCTTCCTTCAATGACACTCAAAATACCTTGAATTCACATATCTGTGTCCTGCCCTTTGGGGGAATGTCAAGCTCCTTGAGGACAGACGTTGTTTCATTTTTGTTTCTATATCCTGGAGCCCACCCTGAGCTATTTTTTTCCATTTAATAATTTTTATTTTTTAGAAAAATTTTCCATGGTTACATGATTTGTGCTCTTACTTTCCCCTTCACCCCTCAACCTCCCCCCCTTAGCTGATGTGCATTTCCACTGGTTTAACATGTGTCATCAATCAAGACCTATTTCCATATTATTGATAATTGTTCTGGGGTGGTCATTAAGAGTCTACGTCCTAATTGTGTCCTCCTCAACCCATGTGTTCAAGCAGTTGCTTTTCTTCTGTGTTTCCACTCCTGTAGTTCTTCCTCTGAATGTGGGTAGCATCTTTACCATAAATCCCCCAGAATTGTCCTGGGTCACTGCATTGCTGCTAGTACAGAAGTCCATTACATTTGATTCTACCACAGTGTATCAGTCTCTGTGTACAGTGTTCTGGCTCTGCTCCTTTCACTCTGCATCACTTCCTGGAGGTCTTTCCAGTTCACATAGAGTTCCTCCAGTTCATTATTCCTTTCAGCACAATAGTATCCCATCACCAGCAGATACCACAGTTTGTTCAGCCATTCCCCAATTGAAGGACATACCCTCATTTTCCATTTTTTGCCACCACAAAGAGCACAGCTATAAATATTTTTGTACAAGTCTTTTTCCCTTTGATCTCTTTGGGGTACAACCCCAACAATGGTATGGCTGGATCAAAGGGCAGGCCCACCCTGAGCTCTTACACACAGCAAGCACTACATAAATGCTTGTTGAAATAAATTGAACTGGATTAACACCTTTGTAGTATGTTCACCATGGAAAGAATTTTGTGTTAGACATGTGGAGGGTAAAGAGATGGATAAGTCATGATCTGTGCCCACAAGGGATGACTAAACTCAGTCACAGGACCCAAGTTCAAGTCCCAGCTTTCCCAATTACTCAAGTATTTGGATGACTCTGATCATCTTAGTTTTCTCCTCTGTAAAAAGATGGGTTGGACTCTATAGAGTCTGAGGCTCTTCCATCTCTGGCTATAGCAGCTGGTTGATCACCAAAGGTATAAGAGCAGCCCTGAAAAGAGTTTAGGGAGCCCTCCCACCTCCTTGAACACCCCATACATACATTTCATTTCCAGCTGGGGGAAATCAGGGAGGACCTCCTGGAATGAGTTGTATTGCCTTGGAGAATGGAAAGGCTGTACTAAATAGAGTTCCCATGTGAGCAGCCTCTGGAGGTAGAGTCAATAAAATATCTGTTATTTTATTTATTATCTCTGGAGGTAGAGGCAATAAAATATCTGTTACAGCTTGGACATGGGGTCTTCCTAGTCTCCTTGCAGATTCAATGTAAGGGCCATGGGTTCAAGGTTCCTCACCACTCTCAGAGAGCTGGTTGTTAAATATTGGCCAGGACATCCCTGGTGCTAAGTCTCCAGGAATGTCTCATGACAACCAGTCTAAATTGGCCTCTTCACCACTCTCCCTTCCTCCACATCCTTCCTCTGCTCCTGGGGCCAGGTAGAATCAGTTAATCCTTCTCCCCAGTGTCAGCCCTTCATGAGCCCTGCTGCCTCAGCCTTCTCTTCTCCAGGACAACATTCTCTTTTCCTTTATTTCCTTTATTTCCTTATTTAATTACTTATTTATTTATTTATTTGTTTGTTTGTTTGTTTATTCATTCATTCATTCATTCGTTTGTTCATTTATTTATTTATTTATGTGCTTATTTATTTATTTGTTTGTCTATCTATCTATTCATTCATTTGTTTATTTATTTGTTTGTTTGTCTGTTCATTCATTCATTTATTGATTTGTTTGTTCATCTATTTATTTATTCATTCATTCATTCATTTATTTGTTTTTTTTATTTATTTATACCTTTATTTATTAAGATCAAATAAGATAATATTTGTGAGGAGCTATCCAACTCCTGGTTACTGTTTTGTTGTGTTCCATGGTATAATATGGAGGCCCTGAATCATCCCAGTGCCCTCTTCTGGGAAATGTCCCCCATCTGATGTGGCTCTAGAACTACCCACTGAGGGCTTTCCTGCAGGGGAAGGTTGGGGATACTCCCTTCCTGAGTCCTGGACTCTACTTCTCTAGAAGCAGCTGAAGGTCACAACTCCTCCTTTGGCTGACATATTGTTCTTAGCCTCCTAGGAACATAGACTTAAAGCTGGGAGGCATCTTAGGGACCGTCTAGTCTAATCCCTTCATTTTACAGATGAAGAGACTGAGTTACAGAATATTTTGGAAAGGCAGAACTTGAACTCAGGCACTCTGACTTGAAAGTCAGTGCATTTCTCACTGTACTACACTGTCTGTAAATATGTAGGAATGCCTTGAGCTTGTGGTCCACTAAAGACCTTAGATCTTCTATAGACCTGCTATCTGGGTACACAGTGAATTTCCAGCACAGGGACATGGCCTTCATCTGGGCTGACTAGAGAATGGAAAGTCCATCACAGCTTTGCTTGTTATCTTCAAGTAGAATGGCTTGATTGGTAGAGGGAAGAGAGGACCAAAGCAGTGGGAGCTTGAAGAGGCCACAGGATGCCAACAGGAGTGTCCTCTCGAGGTGGGATAATGATCCTACAGAGAAGGCTGCAGAGGAATTCTGCTCCAGGTTGGAGTAGCTGGGAAGGGGCTGAAAGGGGTCTTACAGACTGATGAGAGAGGTGTAGTGGGAAGAGAGCAGGCTCTGAAGGCTGAGACCTTGCTTGGATTCTCACTGCCAGGGCTCAGCCATCAACTACATCCACTCATCCTTTCCCAACTGGGGGCCTCCATTCTCTCC
Source organism: Gracilinanus agilis (assembly GCF_016433145.1). NCBI lineage: Eukaryota > Metazoa > Chordata > Mammalia > Didelphimorphia > Didelphidae > Gracilinanus > Gracilinanus agilis. Next base: position 3,642,572 of record NC_058131.1, on the reverse strand, counting down.
TCTGGCTCCAGAATTCCTCTGGAGCAATTCTGTCTGTACTCTCTTGCTCTCTTCCTTACATATCCTGAGTATCCTCTCTCTGAGGAGCCTTTCTGGGGTAAACTTGAGGAACCTCCATTCTCCTTCTCTTAGAGATTTCCATACCCATGTGTTGTCAGAGAAACTTCTCCCTCTCTTGGGGCAGATTGCAGCCCTTCTGAATCTTCTCGCCTAGTGCAATTCAAGCCCAAGTCTTTCTATGAGTCTCCCTTACCGTAAAGGACCCACTGAGTGCTCTGGTGGTTTTTCTGTTTTGTTTAATGATGAGTATGGAGCCCCATCAGTTTGACATTTGGACAATCCATTTGTTCTCTTGGAAAAGACTACCCATTCTCCTCCATTTCTGCTCCCTATCTCAAGTCCTTATTGGTAACAAAGCCCATTTCACAGGTCTATGTATCAGTAGAATTTAGGGGTTAATTAATTAAGGGGTCCTCTCATTCCATTCCCTTACCTAAAGGGGGAAACTGAGGCCTGGAGAGGAGGAAGGGAGTGGTTCAAGTTCACTTAACCACCATTATGTCACAACATTGGGATCCGGATCCTGCTTCTAACTGCAGATCCAAAGCTCTCTCTGCTGCAGCTCCCAGCCCCCACCTTTCCTCCAAACTGATGAACAAGTTGCTTTTCTTTTTATTTCCTAGCAGAGTCACAAACAGACTCCCCGAGGTTTAAGGGCTGATCAATAGCCCATGCTCTGAATGCACACATCCCTCTTGCAGGATGGATAGCTTTAGGAAGCCTTCCCACTGAGTCATCATCCTCAGCCCCTCCTGCTGCTTTGCCGTTGGAGACGTGTTCGGGGATTCTTCTCTTCCTTTTAATCAAAGGGCCGTCACATTTCGAATGCCATCCATCATGATCACTAAGCCAGTGGAGAACAGGAGCGGGTGGTGCAGTGGGAGGAGCCCAGCCAGGGAAGCAGGACACAGAGGCTCTGCCTCAGGCACCATCCTTCTGCCAGTGACCTTGGGCAAGAACCCTGCCGCCTCCCCAGCTTGGTGTCATCAGCTGTAAAAAGGGGAGGTTGGGCCAGGCACCCTCTAAGGCCTTTTCAGGTCTGATTTCCTTTTGTCAGATGGGAAACCTGAAGCTCAGATCAGTAAGGACCCCGGATCCCTGACCTCTACCCATCTCTTGGGATCGAGCTCTTCTTCCAGAGAGATGTCTCATTGATCTGGTCAAGGGTTCACACTGAAGTGGTCTCCCATGTCTGACATCCTGGGATCAGTGTTCTAAGAGCCTTCCCACCTGGGACAGTCTGTGTTCTAATCTCTAATATCTCTCCCTCCTCCATCTGGCATTCTACATTCCAAGATCCCTCCCAGCTCCACTATTCTATTTTCTAAGTCCTCTTCTAACTCTGACACTCTTTGCTCTGCAGTATCTTTAAGGTCAACACTAGAGGAGATCCTAGGAAATAAAGCATAGAATATTAGAGTTAGGATGGACTCCAGAACCCAGAACCTAGAAGAATAGAACACAGAGGGACCTTTGAATAGAGATCAGAGATTGTCAGTCATGGGTTCAAATGCTGAAGCCCAATTCTTGGCAATAAGAGATGCTTAATCAATGTTCCATGATTGATTAAACCCAGGTGCTAGAATTTCAAATCTAGAACTCTCTCTGAGAACAAATGCCCCTTCCTGAGCTTGTTATTCCTGTAAATGCTTGGTTCAGTGGCCTCTAAGGTCTTTTCCATCTTTAGATCTAGGACCTTATGTTCTCTGTAGGCTTTGAAATTGTGCATTATCTTAAGCCTGGCTTCACTAACAGGGGACAAGATTCTTTTGTTAGATCGGACAACCCTACCTGTTCAGTCTCAGACTGTTGAGGGTGTGAAGAACCTCATCTACCCTTTTTACACAGGGGGAAACTGGGGCTAACAGAGCTAAGATGACTTGTCCAAAATCCCACAGCAGGTGAGTGTCAGAGGTAGACATGATCCCAGCCTATTTTGGCTCAATACTCCTTCCATGTTGACCAGAAAGCTGCCGTGATTCCTCACCTGTTCTTTGGCCTCCTCCTCCCAGTCAGAAACACAGATCCATCCTCTTGGTCCTTCAGGGCTTCCCTTGGACTCCTAGTATGGCAAACAGCATCCAGGGTCTTTACTGTCAAGGTCACTATGCTGACAAAGATATGAAGGCTTGGAGAAAATGGTGGTGGTGGTGGTGGGGGCGGGAAGGAGAGGATCAGGAAGAATGAATGGTCAAATATAACATCAAGGGAAGAAATCTAGAGAAAGATCATTCTGATGAGAAGGCAACACCTGTGCCAGGCCACTAGTGATCACATGAGAATCACTCCATGTTGGTACATTTCCCTGCCTACTCAGGTGAGGTAGGTGGTACAAGGATGACTGTCCCATTTTACATATGAGGAAAGTGAGACTACATGAAAGAATACTTCCCTTGTGGCATCTAGATCACTACTGGAACTGGGCCTAGACTTCCCACAAATTGCCTTTCCATGACACCCCACTGTTTCTAGTAAGAGGAAGGGAGGAAGGGGGAAAGGAAGGGAAGGGAGGAATAAAGAAAAGAAGGGAGGGAAAGAGGGAAGGGAGAGAGGGAGGGAGGAAATGAGAAGAGGAAGAAAGGAAGGAAGAAGGGAAATTCCCTTGTCACACTCCCTTTGGAGAGTTTTCCTCATCTAGAAATTATTCTTCAACTCTGGGGTTCTTACACCACCTTTATTCCCAAACTCTCGGGACCTCCTCAATCTGTTGTTCCCTGGAATATTGGAGGAATGGCTCCAGTGGGTGTACCCTGAAAGGATGGGTGAGAGATAGCAATAAAAAGAGAGAATCCAAGGAAGAGCACTGCTCAGCCTCATGGGCTTCCCGTGGCTTCTTCTAATTCCATTTCTCAAATTTCCTATTTCTTATTCCAGAGCTGATCTGATTACTGCTCACTTACAGCAGATGTCATCATTCTTCTCTTCTAGGGTGCAGAGAGTGGAAATGAAGGAGGAGGATTAGGCAGTGCAATGCCCTGAGCTTGAGCTGACTGGAGAAAGATGGAACATAGTCTGAAGTTTCCCAAATCCAGAATTTCCCTCTTTTTTAAACAATTCAGTGACAGTGAGTGTGGATGGATCTAGGCTTGAATCCCACTCCCAACAAAGGATCTTTTAACAATTCCTTTTATCACACTGTGCCTCAGTTTCTTATCTCTAAAATGAGGTGATTGGACTAAATAGCTTTTGAAACTCCTTCCAGCTATGATCCTGTGTGTGACCTTGGACAGATTACCTTACCATTCTGTGCCTCTGTTTCCCCATCTGTAAAAATTTAATCTGTTAAGAAAACTGTACTAGAATATGCCACAATGACTTTCTTATGTCAGGATGCCACCTCTCCTTCATCCCTTTCCTCCATTGATGAGGTCCTTGTCAGCATCTCCATCTGAGGAGGATTTACAATGTCCATAATTGCTTCTGACCAGACTCAGCTCCTGAGTCTCCAGAATTTCCCACCTTGCCCCCTTATCTATTTTCCTTTTATGTGTTCTTTCTCCATCCCCTGACTAGAATGTAAACCCTTTGAAGGCAGGAACTTTCTTTCTTTATCCTTATATTTGTGTATCAAGTGCCAGTACATCACAAATGCTTCATAAATGTCTAATTTAGTGAAAATTGGTTTCTGAGGTCCCTCCTAGCTCTCCATCACTGCTCTTCTAATTCTATGAGGAAGGGCCCTATGTCTTTTGCCTAAAGGCTAATCTGGCTAAGTATGGAGAAGTGTCTTCCCAGGGGTGAGCACAATACCTCATGGATTCACTGATTAAGAATGGCTCTTTGTCAATAGAGGAGGTCCCTGTACTGGAAAAATTCCATTCCTTGCAGTCCCAGAATCTTCCAAGGAGACTGGGAGAACTTAAAGGAGCTCTTGCCCCTTTGGGAAGATCTTTCCCTTTTGATCTAAAGCAGATGGACCAGACTGAGCTAGAGCTGGAGGATCCTAGTAGACAGCACTCAGGCAGAGCATATTTCATTTCTTTGACTGGAGTTTAAAAGGCTACATGACTCTTGTTTATCTCAAGGTTTGTGGGGCCACATCAACACTCTTGAAGCTAAACTTCAAGTGTGGGTGTCTTCTTCTGTAGAGATTCTCTGCCTCTAGACACAGAGTATCACCAGCCTATCTCCCTGCCTGAATACTTAAGTCTCAAACCCAGGTATTCTGACTGCAAGTTAAGGGTTCTAGTCACTCACCCACCTTGTCACTATCCATCAACCATGGGATAATTAAAGGTGTCCTAATTCTAGGCCTTTGACAGTGTGGTCTAGGAGTCTGAGCATTGGATTCAGAGTGAGGAAGACAACTCATTATTAGCTTCCACTTGTCCAATTGTCTAATTCTAATTTTTAAGGAATCATTTTCTTCAATGAGCTTTTGCACTTCTTACTCAGTTTGGTATGTTCTGCTTTTTAAGAAGCGTTTTTTCCTGCAGTGAAGTCTTGAACTCATTTGTCATTCTGTTAATTCTGTTTTTAAGGTATTTTCTTTAGCACTTCTTATGCCTTTTTAACTAAGCCATTGGTTGACTTTTCATAATTATCTTGTATCACTTTCATTTATTTCCACAATTTTTCCTCTGCCACACTAATATTCCTTTAGTTCTTCTAAGAATTTTTGCTGGGCTTATGTATAATTAGCATTTCTCTTTGAGGCTTTGCTTGTAGTTGTTTTTATGTTGTTTTCTTCTGAGTTTGTGTCTTGAGTTTTTCTGTCAGAGAATATTTTTATGATCAGGCTCTTTATTTTTCTTTTTTGCTCATTTTTTTGGCTTTGAACTCTATGTTAAAATTGGACTCTGGGGGGTATGTAGGTGTCTCAGTGGATTGAGAGCCAGGACTAGAGATGGGAGTTTCTGGGATTGAATCTGGCCTTCCTAGCTGTATGACTGTGGGCAAGTCACTTAACCACCATTACCTAGCCCTTACCACTATTTTGCCTTGAAACCAATAGTGAGAGCTTTTTTTTAAGTTGGACTCTGGGTAGGGAGGCCCCGTTCCAAACTTCAGGCTTATTTGTGCTACTGTTTTCAGAGCTAGTTCTGGGGGTCTGCAAGTTTTTGGTCCTTCCAAGGTGGTGTGATCCTGGGATAGCTGTGGTTACTGCTCTCCTGATTTACACTCTGGACTTAACTTAGGAAGGTTCCCTAGTCCCCATCAGCCACAAGTGCTAGAAATCTTCTTGGTCCTAGGACTGTGGCCAGGTTTCCTATTCTCTTACAGGTACATTTGACCCAGCAATACTATTTTAGGTCTGTATCCCAAGAGAGCAAAGATAGGGGAACACGATATATTTGTACAAAAATATTTATAGTAATAGCTCTTTTTCATGGTGGCAAAGAATTGGAAACTGAAGGGATATCATCAATTGGACAATGGCTGAACAAGTTCTGTCTTATAATCAACACTAAGTATTTGTTCCAACACAGCATAGTGGTAAAGCCTAGGCAATTGGCAACTGCCCAGAGAGTTACAGCTAGGAAGTGTTCAAGGTCAGATTTGAACCCAGGGCCTCTACTGAGCCACCTACTTGCCCTGTGGGATATGACTGTAATACTATTGTGCCATAAGAAATGATAAACACTGTGATCACAAAAAAAACTAGAAATAGTTATAAGAAGTGATAAAAAGTGAAGTAATCAGAACCAGGAGAACACTGTACACAGAAAAACCAATAAAGAATTATGGCTGACTGTATATGACTTTATCAGTAACACAAGGCTCCAGGATGACCCCAAGGGACTCATGACAAAAAGTCTCTCCACTGATACAGAAGGGATAGATGGCAGCTGGATGCAGTGAAACATGCCATTCTTCACTTTATTTCTTCTGTGGATTTTTCTCTAGTGTAAGCGACATATGTCTTCTTTCATAACATGATGAACATGGAATTATGTTGAAAAATGAAACATGAAAAAAAAGAGGTCAGTGAGTTGACATTGGTTTGGTTTGGTTTGGTTTGTTTCTTGGGCTAGATCTGTGGTTTTTACCACTGTACAGAACTTCTGGGGTAGAATTCTTTCCACCAATGTGGGTTGACATCTGGTCAATAAACTAGAATCCTAGGGAGCTGTCCATGGTTGTGAGAACCAGGGCTGCACCCAAGGCATGCTTGAACCCAAATCTTCTCAAGGCCCAGACTAGCCCCTTTCCCACTATGCCATGCCATTTTCCTGAAGAAAACTGAAAGCTTAAAAATTCAAATTCTTTCAGGTTTTTTTTTTGAAAATTTAGAGTGCAGCTAATGGTCCAATCTCAAAAACTCATTTTCAAGGCAAATTCTTCCCTAAATATCTTTGGCTGGTATCTATCTATCTATCTATCTATCTATCTATCTATCTATCTATCTATCTATCTATCTATCTTTTCAATCCTTACCTTCCTCCTTAGATATCATTGGATCCAAGGGCCTTATTTCAAAGATGTGTAAATTGAGTCCTAGAGAACAGGATTATTTTGTTCAGGGTCACTCAAGTAGAAATGCATAGAGTAAAGATGAAAACTCAGGTCTCCTCACTCCAAACTCAGGTCTCTTTTGACCTACCATGGTCTCTGTTTGTACCACAGACCTGTAGAATATAGAAATATTGAAATACTCAGAACCAAAGAATCACAGAGTCTGAGAGAGTAAAAAAAGCATCTCAGCATCCATCTAATACAACTTATACCTTGAAAGGAATTGAAAATATAATTGAGGGCAAGTGGTCATCCCGGCTCTGCTCTTAAAGATCTAGAGAGTCTCCACCCTATCCCACCCCTACTGTCTGACTGAAGGCAGCACAGTCTTGCTGGGACAGCTCTCAATAATACATTATTACTTGTTTAGTCAACATTATTATATTATATAATTTATAGGATTATCATGTTATTGTTTACTTATTATAATTGATTCCCCTGCCATGAAGCCTAAACTGGTCCAGTTGTTACATCTGCCATTGTTTCTAGTTCTTTTGTCTGATGTTGGGCAGAAGTCTAAAACCTCTTTCAAATGACATCCTTGAAGATGCTTTCTCAGCCCACCTGAATCTGCTCTTCTCCAGGCTAACCCATCCCAGGCCTTTCATTTATTCCATATGTAGCTTGCACTCCAGGCTTTTCGCCACCATGATTGCTCTCCTCTGAGTACTCTCCACAGATTCAATGTCTTTCTCAAGCTGTGGTTCCTAGAACTGAGGGGAATGCTCCAGGTGTAGAGCCAGAACCAAATCAGGGGGATCACCAACTCTTTATTCCTGAGAGAATCTTGGTCTAGTATTTCCATCCCATCCTAGCAATTTCTGGGGGAAGCCTTGACATGCCTGGGGTAGATACTCCCCTGACTCTGATGGGTTTGGGACCTCCGCCTGGTTTAGCTCATCAGCCTGGATTGTTTCCAGAGTGTGGCCACTGTGCATGCTGTGGCTTCTTGGAGCCATACGTGAGAGCTGGGAGGGGGGCAGGTGGGCACTCAAGGAGGAAAGAAGTCCTGAAAAGAGCCCAGTGAGCCCTTATACCAGAGATGCCAGTCTTCTCTGAACACCTGGCATATCTCATTAGGAGCTCCTGAAAGGAGGGAACTGCCTTTGGCCTCTCTGTGTCACCAGCACTAAGTTCAGTGCCTGGTACATTTTAGGGCTTAATAAATGTTCATTGATTTATTAAACTAGTCAAACCTTCTCATTTCCCGAAGGAGGAAGCTGAGGCCTGCAGAGGAGAGGTGCACCTTGCCCAGGGGAACACAAAGACACAGAGGCAGATTCAAGATGCCTGTGAGCAGTCTTATGTTCTTCAAGCCAAAGTGAAATCACTCTGATGAATAACCAATCATGACCTTTTTTGTTCCTGTGGAAAACATCTCATGTTTCCAGCTCTGCCAGCAGAAGCGGCTTCTAATCTCAATGAACCTGTGGCTCCCGAAATGTCACTGGGAAATGAAAGGTCCTCTGGCCCTGGGGAGAGAAATCACCTTTCTATTCATTATGGCGAGCTAGTATTTGATAACTCCAAAAGGTCCCTTTTCTTGACCTTATCAATTCTAATGAGCCTCAGGCTACTCTGTGTTCTAGGTCCCATGCAGCTGGTCTTCTATTGCCAGGCTATATGCCCTTGAAGGGGGCTGGGTGCCTGGACCCAGAATAAAGGGAAATCTAGATTCAAATGAGACCTTTGACTAAATTGGCCATCTCTTCTCCCCCCTATATTTCCCCTCTCAGTTTCCCTTAAGATCTCATTGGCTCCTGTGGAGTTAATTATCATCTCTGCTGCCAATTATCAAATCTACTTATGGTGCCCTAACTTTTCTATTGACCTCTAATCTGGCATGTCCAGGTACCTATTGGATATCTTGAACTAGATTCCCAGAAGACATCTTAAACTCAACATATCGGAAATGAAACTCATTATCCATCCCCTTAAACCTTCCCCTGCAGCCACCTACCTTCTCTGTTACTGTTGAAGGCACCACCCTCCTCCCAGACCCTCAGGCTCCCAACATAGGAGTCATCCTGGACTCCTCACTTTCTTTCCCCCCCATTCCCATATCCAATATGGTGCCAAAGTCTGTCAATTTTACCTTCGCAGCATCTCTTGTTGGTTTCACCCCCAATGTCTCTTGGATACACCCCCTCCTATCCTCTGTTACTGCCCAACTCTGGTGTTGGCCTTCATCACCTCACATCTGAATTATCGCAATAGTGCTGGGGTTGGGGGGGGTCTGCCTGTCTCACCCCAGTCTGTCTTCCACTCAGCCATCAAAGTGATCTTCCTAAATCAAACATCTGATGAATTCATCACTCTCTTTAATCAACTTCAGGGGCTCCCTATCCCCTCCAGGAACAAACATAAAATACTCTGTTTGGCATTCAAAGTCTTTCACAGCCTGCTATCCCCCCATCTTCGAGACTTCTTACACATCACACCCCCCAGGTACTCTGTGATCCAGTGATGTTGATCTCCTTGCAGCTCCTAGAACTGCAAGAAAGAACACTCTTCTTTCAACTCCAGAGATTTTCACTGTGTCTCCCATGTCTGGAATGCTCTTGGTCCTCATCTCACTTTGTGCCATTCCTGTCTTCCTTCAAGTCCTAGCCAAAATCTCCCCCTACCCCCAATACTCCTGCCTTCCTGCTGGTCATCATCTCCAATTTATTCTGGCTAGATACTGTTTGCTCATAGTTTGTGTATGTCTCTCAGTAGATTGGAAGCTCCTTGAGGGCAGGGGCTGTATTTCACCTCTTTTTATATCCCCAGAGCTTAGCACAGTCTCTGGCACCTAGAAGGTGCTTGATAAATATTTACTGACCGTCTGACTCATTCCATCCAATGGCCTGTAGCATTTCTTCATTCCTCAGTGAAAGGAAATTTCTTTATCTTAACTCAGTCAAGTACTTGAAAGTTCCAACCTTTTAACTCAATCAATCAGAAATGTGTGAATTCTTCTGATAAGAGTTTATACCCTCAAAGGACAAGCAGTGGATCCCACAGACACTGCCTCTCTGGGCACTGCTAGGCAAATTGAAAGGCTGTGATTGGTTTCTGTGAAGTGGGGGAACAACAGGGAGTAACATTGAGAAAACTGCTTTAAAAAGGTCAACCCAAGGATTTTCACTCTCTCTGAGCAGGTGAGCTGAGCTGAAGGGAGGTTCTTGGAGGCTGCACCTCTTCTTGGAATTGTTCTGGAGAGGCTTCCTGGTTGAGTGACTGAGTTGCAGGGAGAGTCTGCGTTGGTAGAACTCTGACTGAAGGCACCACTGGGACTTCTGGCTGAGAAGTACCAGGACTTGGGGAAGCTCCTGCCAGGGGCTGAGCCAGACTTCACCAGAACAGCACTTAGGGCTGGTAGGCTAAGACCAGGCTTTGTCTCTTCCCTTTATTTCCCACTTTTACTATCTCTACCTTGTAAATAAAAGCCGCTAACAGTCATTTTGACTTAGGGGGGCTAATATTTTATAATTGGCGACCATTTTTATAGCTCTTATATTGAATCAAAACCTAAATTTAATGGTTACACCGCACTCAAAAGCTATTAGAGAAGACAGAGTTTGTGGTTTGAGTTTGCTACATTCGTGTTCAGGTCCAACTTAGCAGCAGCTAAGAGGCTTTTCCCACTTTAGAGTAGCTGACAGGAAACAGCCAGAGGATGTCCAATTGTGCTCTGAAAAAGAGAAGAAAGAACCCTTCCATCTTATACTTCTCAAGGTGGCATCACATAGAGAAGGCAGAAGGGTAAGAACTGGGCCCTCACTGGCCAATCCTGCATGTCAGTTACCCTAGTTTTTGTTTATTTAGTTATTTAACTAATTATTTACCTATTTATCTACTTATTTATTATCTATCATCTCTCTCTATACCAATCTTCTGACATCTATCATCTTTCTTTGTGTCTATCATGTTTTCTATTCTGCATTTTTATCTCTTTATCTATCCTTCCTACCTATCTTATGTATCCACCCATCATCCAGCTAGCTATGTCTATCCACAGATCTATCTATCAGTTTGTTTGGGGAAGCAGAACGCTGTCACATGACAATGGCTAAGTGCCCTTCTCATCTTAAACATGTCTGAAAGATAAACTTGCTCCTTATCAGAGGCCTTAGAGCTACTGACATGAAATCTGAGGGCCAAAGACGGGAAATGCTTTGCTCCAGGTCACTCAGGGAGTAGAGAATGAAGCCTGACCTTGAACCCAGGGCTTCTGATGGAATCCAGAGCTCCTTCCTCTTCAGCAGGTCTCTCTCCCAGTTCCTTCTGCAATTCTGGATCCCGAGGTGGCAGGAGAGTGAGCCATAGGGCCCATCCATGGTCACCTGTAAGTCCTTAGGGAGTGGAGTCCTGAGGGGGCTAATGGGTGATCTGATAGGTAAGGAAAGGCCTCCATTGACCAGGAAAGACTTGAGACCTCTGGTCCTATGCTGCAGAAGTGTAGCTCTCTCCCTGCTCCCTTGCTTCCTGGGGGTTGGGCACAAAGGACCAGATCTCTGATGAAGTCCCTTCTAACTCTCAAATAATTTGATTTTGCTAAGCAATTTGGCGGGGGGGGGGAGGAGATTGAGCAAGAAAAAGCTGTGTCTCTTGAACATAAAAATTAAAAATCCACATGATGTGACCGAGCTTAAAACAAATTGCCTAACCATTGCAGAGTTTTTGCCAAGAAAACTCACAGTCAGGAACAACTGAAAACAACTCAGCAACAACAGACACATTAAATAGACACTTAATAAAATGTGTGTTGAATTAGCAGACTTTCCCAGGGCTTTGGTGTGATTTCAACATTTATTAAACATCTATTATATGCAAGACCCTGACCTCTGAATATAGAAGAATTACAAAAAAACAAAAAAACAAAAAACAAAAAACATTGCTCTAGGAAACGCTTCATCCCAGAGTAAGCTAGTCCTTGGCAGGACTGAGGAAAGCCGATTGTGCATCCATGGGGAACTCTGGAGGAGTAATATCTTCTCAGAAGCTGGTCAGGCTAGATGGATTCAGTGATACTATGACTGTCTGAGCCTCTTTCCTCACCTGTGAGATGGAGAGCTTAACTTTTGCATTGCTTACCTCACGAGAGCTATTACTATGACCTGTTCAATGAGGATATGATCTCTGAAGCCTTCCCAGCTCACCCATCTATAAAGGTCCTTTCCATTAAAGTTAATGTTAACAAAAGAAAAAAAACTATTGAGTTTGTATCTTCAGTGTCAGAAATGGGTAGATACCCCAAACATGATGGATGGCATGAGGTTCAAGATGGAGGAGATAAGAGGGGGCATAGAAGGAGCAGTGGACTGCCCAGATATGCTATCCCCACTGTCTCATCCTCTGTCCCCAGCTCTATGGCCTTTGGCCAACCAAGTCTCTCTAACATTTGAGACTGTAGAATCACAGATTTAGAACTTGGAGGGTCCTTAGACACCATCAAATTCATTCTATACATGAGAAAACAGAAGCTCACAGAGACTAGTGACTTGCCTAAGGTCACATAGCTATTAAGTGGAAGAACTAGGCTCATCTCATTATCCATGTCCAGAACCATCTCCTTTTTCACTATTTCTTGGGCACGAGTCACTGTTTGGAATGACACACTGGTCCTCTCCCACAACAACCCATTCCTTACCTCCTTGCCTTTGGTGTGCCTTGTCCCTGTGTCAGGAATATTAATAATAGCAAGAAAACATCTCCAAGTGATTTTATTAATACTGAAAATGATGAGCATTCCTAAAGCAGTTTTTGGTGTGAAAGGTATGTTACATGCATTATCTCATTCCCTTCCAAGAACCCCGTGATGTGAGCACTATTATTATCCTCATTTTAAACATGAGGAAACTGAGGCATAATGAGAGTGACTTGTGTGGGGTCAGAAAGGTGGTGTTTGAGGCAGGATTTGAATTCAAGACTTCCCAACTCCATACATGCCCTGCACACTATTCCCTACAGCACATTGCTGCAAGCCTTAAGGCACTCTAGAGATTCAGGCCATTATTATTCCAGGCTCAGTGCTGTGCCCATGATGCTCCTTAGCTGCTTTTAAGATTCCTGAGTGCAGAGATGATCTCCTCTTTGTCTTGGTATGCTGGGGCTAGCCTCAGGCCTGGCATGAGGAAGGAGGGTTTAGAACAGTTTGTTAAATTGATTGTTTCTAATTGGCTGCATCCTGGGGGTGTCTCTTCCTTTCCCTTTGGGTCACCAGAATTTTGCTTCCTTTGAGGAATGGGTCACCTTCTATCCTACTGTAGGGGGAAGGGGATGGACTCCTTTTCCCAAGTGGGGAACTTGGCATGGAGTAGGAGGACCACACCAAGTTTAACTAAAGGTTCAAAGGGCAGGCCAATGGAAATCAGGATTCAGTCATCTTGGGCCATGCTTTCTATTCTGAGTCCGATATTCTTCATGCTGGGCTTGCAGAGCTGTCTGGTAGTATTTTCTTTAGACGGGAGTCTATCTGATCTTTGTCTTGAAAAACAATTACAGGGATCAATGTCTCCACAAAGTCATCAGCTCTGAGTAATTAGTCTTCATTAACATATAGAGGTTAGTAAAACATGTGAGCAGACAACTAGCAAGCAGGCCGTGTTATGTGACCTTTGTCAGGGTCCTCCAAGGCACTGGATCTGTGCGTGGTTTAGTAGCATCACTTAATGACCTTCAGGAAAAGTGCTTACCGCTCTTGGAGGCAGTCCATCCCACTCAGGAGGACCTTCTTTGGTTCCTTGCTATATCTGATCCCCCACACCAGAACTCCCCCACAGGCAGCATCATCTCAGCCTGTTTCCTCCAAATAGTGGCCATCAGTGATATGGAGGACAACCACCGATTCTTAGAGGGCCCTTATTTATTTTTGGTATGGGGCATTGGCTCCTGAGACCCAGACCCAGCTATATTATGGAAACGGTTTCTTTCTTTCAGAGCCCTTAGCACAGTGCCTAGAGTATCAGAGGTGCCTAATAAATGTTTACTCACTCTGCCTGTAATCTCCTCAAGATCTTGGACTATTTCAGTTTGGTCTTTGTCTCGATGTCTGACACTGATGCCTGGTACTTAGTAGGTACCTAGTAAATGGTGCTTGATAATTGGGCAATTGACAACCACCTCCACTGAAGGGCCATTCTTTTCTTTGAGATTATTCTTATTTCTGTCACTCATTCTAGGATGGTTGGTCTAATTTTGCCTATAGGTGGATGATGATTTGCTATCTAGTCCAAGAAGGAGGAGGAGGAGGAAGAAGAAGAGAAGGAGGAGAAAAAGAAGGTGAAGGAGAAGAAGGGGAGAAGGAGGAAGAAGAAGAGGAGAAGAAGAAGGAAGAAAGGAGGAGGAGGAGGAGAAGGAAGAGAAAGAGGAGGATAGGCAGATACAGATAAAGACACAAGCAGAGTCACAGAGACTGAGGCAGAGGCAGGCAGAGATATAGATAGAGATATGGGAGGAGGGGGAGAAAGAGACCATAGAAACAAACAGAATAGCAGAATTATGTCTCATTATTCTGGACATAGAGGGTGATTATCACTCCCCCTCATTTAGGAGTGGGATTGTAATTCTCTTATTATAACACAGAAAGAGGTAACAGATTAGGGAAAGAGCCTTCTCTTTTTCTTCACTCTTTGTGGATTGCTTTCCTTTTCCTTTTTTCTATTTGGACTTCCAGGGGAGAGTCAGGAATGACTGGGTGACCGTGGCCAGAGGCTCAGACACACTGACCAACACTGGGAAGAACACATACATTGCTACTATGACTCCTGGCTGAGGGGCATGCTGACTGGGGGAAGCCCGTACAGTCATGAAGACTTTCCAGTCTGAGGCAGAGATGGCCTCTGGGAGCTATGAGGAGAAGAGAGAGTTTGATACTGCCAGGTCTGAGGAGCTCCAGTTGGTCTGTGTGCTTGTGGAAGCAGCTTTACACTTTTGTAGTCCATGAGTCTGAAATGGGCAGTAAAGGACTCTTTCGTCCCTTCCACTCCTTCCCTTATCAGCTGTGGGGATGTATGGGAGAGCTTTCGTGTCCTCTGTATCCTAAAGTCTTGGAAGGAAAGGTGGAGAGAGGGCTAGAAGGAAAATGATTGTTGGTGAGAATCTCTCTTTAAGAATGTTAGGTCCAACTTCTCTCATAGGGAGGATGAGGTCGATGGCAATGAAGGCAATGAGGATGAAGATGAGGGAAAAGAGCAGAGGGAGGAAGAGGAGGAGGAGGATAATGATGGTGCTCAGCATTTATAATACATTCTGAAACTTTGAAGCACTTTACACATAGCATCTTATTCAGACTCACACTTCAATTCTGAGGGGTAAGAACTATGATTCTCAATTTTACAGATGAAGAAATGAAGGCCAAAAACAGCTTCAATACCTATCCCAACATTACCTTCAGACTTATTCAGACCCAGCAGGGTCCATGCTCTATTTGCTACCCCCCTCCCCCCCGGCTGCCTTCAATAAACTGTGTGATCTCAACAGGCAACTGGACCAGAAATTTTAAATCAATGCAAGGTTTTTTGAGTTTCCCAGTAAGCGTGGCCTTCCCACTAAGGAAGAAATACAGTCTCAGGAGGAAACAACATTTATATAGAGTCTGGGGGATGAGAGGAGTGTGCTTGGGGTATCCAATACTGTTTGGGAATAGCACTGTTCCTAGGACTCTGGGGCAGACCTTGTTATCCTTGTTTGTCCATCGAACCCAGGATATTATGGTAAATCTAGTTCACAGAACTGAAAATAGGATATCTTGACATCTTGTTCAGGACTGCTTGCTATTTTCAAGCAGGAAACTGGTCAGAGTGATGATGGGAGGCATTAGCAGAGAACATGATGGCAGAGTCAGGACCCACAACAAGACTCTTAGGTTGGAATCTATGAATGAATTGGGAAGATACCCGAGATGAAATGAAATACTTCCTGGAATGGGGGCTCATTCAGATAGAGAAGGGTAATTTCCCATTTTAATATTTTGACCAATATTCTCTCTCATCTCCTGGATTGAAGTAGGACCCTGTCACCAAGTAGCCAACCCAAACTACCTTCCTACTACATGGATTTAGCATGTCAAAGCTTAAACAGCTGAAGCTTGTGAGAAGCTGAACATTCTCTAATTCCAGCAGCAGCTTCTTACATGGTCAAAGAGTGACTAGAATTGGTCTGGGAACTCCAAAAGGACACCATAACCTGGTGGACAGTTCAGCCAAAGAACTCACTTAACTGTCATTGCTCAATAACTAACCCCATAACATTGTTTTTCTGTGGGAAGTTCCATTTTAAAATTTTCCTTAATAGTCCCATTGTTCTCTCTAGGTTCTCCTCATTGTTGTCTTCTACTGATGTCTGCATTCTATGATATTTTTCTTATCATGTCATTGTGTTGGGAGTAATTATTTTTTGATGCTTAATTTGCCTGAATTTCTAACTTTGGTTTTCATTTGATTTCATTCATTGAAAGACACCTTTCAAGCTAGAACAAAAGGGCCACCCATAGAGGCCCCATCCCATCTTTTTCTATCATTTCTGTCATTTCAGAAAATGATTGAGATTAAAGTCTTCTCTTCCTTTTCTCTTTGGACATTCATATTCACTCTTTTTTTTCTATAAACCCTTACCTTCTATCTTGGAGTCAATACTGTGTGCTGGCTCCAAGGCAGAAGAGTGGTAAGGGTAGGCAATGGGGGTCAAGTGACTTGCCCAGGGTCACACAGCTGAGAAGTGGCTGAGGCCAGATTTGAACCTAGGACCTTCTGTCTCTAGGCCTGGCTCTCATTCCACTGAGCTACCCAGCTGCCCCCTTCATATTCACTCTTATAGCTTCAGACTTCCTTGCAGATGACTCCCAGATCTACCCTCCATCTCTTTATCTCTCTCTTGAGTTGCAGGTTCACATGATTGCATAATTCAACATGTCCCAAACTGAATTATTTCACAATTAAACCTGATCTTCTTTTCCACTTTGTCTTTTTCAATAGAATGCAAGCTACCCAAGAGCAGGAATTGGTTCAATTTTTGTATCAATCATCAAGATCTCTGGTGCCTGGAACAATGGAATCTAGTCCAATGCCCTCACTTTACAGATTAGGAAACTGAAACCCCCCCAAAATGAAGTGACTTGGCAAAGGTAACAACTATTGGGTAGCAGCGCTGGGTCATTGAATCCATGCCTTTTTGCTTCCAAATCCTGGGTTTCTCCACTATATCGTCTTCTTTTAGAGATGATTTAATTCAATCCCTTCATTTTCCAGGTGAAGTGAAGTGAATTATTGGTCAAGGTGTCCTCAGCTGAGGACATAGCAAAGCCTAGCTCTAGACCTTCAGAGGCACAATCTACTCGACAATTTTTCTTCCATACAAATTCCCTTAAAACAGCCTGATTTTTTATAACTTAGAAAGATGGTCAATAGCCTGATTAACATTCATCATTTCTTCTCTATTTTGGGTAGCCACACTGTATGAGGAGGCGATAGAACTGAGACATGCCCATGTTCACATCATACAGCACGTGGTTCTAGGGTGACAAAATGTAAGATCTGGAAAGGACCCTTCAACCACACCTATTGCTTAAAAAGAAACTCCATTACAACACCCCAGAGCCTGATGGAGTCCATACTTCCCCTCATGCTCGGGGTGCCCCCTCCCATTTATAAACGCTGAATCCTCTTCTTACTCACTATTTGTTCTCTCCAAGTTCTAAGGATATCACTTTGTCCCATGGGGAGGGCTAGTTATCTACCTACTCTTTCTTCAAAATCCTTATTTTCCATCCTGGAATCAGTATTGCTTTCAAGACAGAAGAGGGATAAGGGCAAGGCCATGGGCACTAAGTGACTTGCCCAGAGTCATACAGCCTGGGAAGTGTCTGATGAATCAACTTTTTCTCCGCCCTCCCCAATCTAAACCAAGAGACTACCAGGTGATCAATGGAAATGGTAACACCCATCTTTCCTTCCTTCCAGTCCAGTCTCCAACTATTCCATGACCAACATCACCCCTGAGATTAACTCTGATGCTTTTAAATTTGGTATAAAGAAAGATGGATAGCTGCTTGTCCCCATAGACTCAGACTCTTCACAACTCTCCCCTTTTTTCCAGGATTAACAGACATCTGACATTTATCTATCTGTGTTTAGATCATAACTTTCTAATAGATTGTAAGCTTGATGAGGACAAACACTATTTTTTCATCTGAATTTTGAATCTCATCCCACGAACATCAAAAGGTTCTGTTCATAGTAGAAACCCCATACATATTTATTAAACCTCTGACTACTGAATTAAATATTCTCAATTCTATTTATTATGAATAAAATATAAGTACATTTGAATATATTAATTTCTTAGACTACTCTTCCTCATATCATGCAAAAATTCTCTTTCCTTTCTTGTTTTTGTCTTAATGAAATCAGTTTCAGTAGACATGATCAAGGGAAAGACAAACTTCTTTGAAAAGGTGAAGGATGGAACTTCTAAACAATAGACAAGGAACAATCAGAAATGGTGCCCTTGAGTGTCAAAGAGAAGCAAGAATAGTAATTATTTTTGACCAGGAATACCAAAAATAAGAATTTCTGACATACTAATGCCCTTCCTGGTGCCTTCAAGTTGGGCGTCTGTGGATACTATGGCCAATTAGCTCCAAATCTCAATGGCAAAGGAAAAAAGAAAAGAGGAAAAGAGAATGTAAAATCAGCTTTGCAATAAGGAACCTAAATGCTGAGTTAAATAAAGAGGGAAGAAGAGAAGGAAGGAGAGAGGAAGGGAAGAAGAGAAAGAGAGAGACAGAGGCAGAGAGATTGGATGACCCTGGATTCTTCAATGTCCTACAGAGCTCTCAGCACTCCACAGGACCTCTTTCAGCAGCTTTTGGAGTCGTTAGGATAAGTTATTCTCATCTACTCCTTTGGCTGGAATCTTCACATGCTTGGGGCAGACCTTAGTTCCCTGATGTGTTTGGTGCCTGTCAATTATCCTCCACCTGGTTTAGCCTACCTGCTGAAACATTTACTGGAATGTGGCTGCTGTGCATGCTGTAGCTTCTTAGAACCACATGTGAAAGTTGGGTGGCTGGTGGACACCAAAGGAGGATGAGCAGAGGTTTGGCAAGTCTTCAAGCTAGAGACACTAGTCTTCCCTGAACACCCCATAAGCCCTATGACAAGGACTGGATTGGGGGAAGACGAATCCTTGGCTGCAATAACAGAGTTAATTGGAGAAAAGATAGGCTTGCTCCTTACTGCCATCTACAACTTGAAAGAGGGGAAGTCTCTCAGGGATTTGTTCTCCCTGACTTTTACTGCCACTCATGACTCGGGAACATTCCTCATAGGTGAACCAAGAAATTGAACTTGCAAACCCTACAGATCCTATGCATAGGGTGGCTGCTTTTGCTAAGAGATTTAGAGCCCAATCAAGGAGTTATTTGATTGGAGCATTGAACAGAGAATCAGATTCACCCAGCAGGAGATTTTTGATGTAGACTCTTCCCTAAGAAGACCAAGGACACCAAAATCTATCAGGTACTCGTGAGTTTTCCCGGCATATGGATTTCCTTACTCATGTATCTCCCAGTTAGGATTCCTTAAGTTTCTGCCTACTCTTCTCTATGCATTCTCTGTACATTGGTGAGACTTATTTTATGGGCAGACTATTATGATTCTTCATGAGTTTCCTTCTGTTTATTAATGATTTCCTAATTAAGAGTTAATGATATTATCTTGGACAATTTGTTTAAAGAGAAAGCACACTAATGGGGGCTCAGGTGATACAGTTGTGAATAAAGTTTTGCTACACAAATGTTATTTCTAGGAACTCAAGAGGGAATTGTAGTAGAATAATCACATTGTCTTTTGGAACCTCTGACCCGCCAGCGTAAGTGTAGGCTGGGGATGAGCAAGCCAACCTAGAGCAAGAAGAGATAAGGGCTGGAGGAGTTGCAAACACTGGCATGATTGCAAAAAGAATATTTTATTTTTCTCCTATTACATGTAAAACAATTTCAAACTTTTTAGAGTTTTGCTTTCCAAATTCTCCCTCTTCTTTTGAGCGTCCTTCACTCATTCCCTGCCTGCCCTCCCGCCTCCCTGAGATAGTAAGCAATCTGATCCAGATTTTACATGTGCAATCATGCAAGACATTTTCCATATTAGTCATTTTGTGGAAGACACTGGTAGGATTTTGACAAATGTATGAGAAACACATTGCTGGAGGAGGGCTCCACAGTCAATGTTCTGTTCTAATGAATCAAATGCCCTTTTTATAGGCAAAAGAAAAGAACACATTGTGCTCTTTGGAGTCTCCACAATTCTATCCATTACTTGAATGGAAAGGAGTTGGCCATGCCCTGCCTAAAAGTTGGCACTCAGACCCGGACCGAGTGATCTCTTTAATCATCAATGAACATATAATCATTTATTAAATACCCATTATGTGCCAGATACTGCAGATCCAAAGACTAACCTGAACCGGTCCCTGATCTCTAAGATTTCACATTCTCTTTGGGAAACAACATGTAACCACCTAAGTATATGGAGAATAACTCCAAGGGAATTCAATACAAGATTGTTAGGGAGGCAAAGCACTAGGTGTTCGGGAAGGGCTCAGAAAAGGCTTCACGTAGAAAGTGCATCTTGAAGGAAAAAGAAGAAGTTGATGATGTGGAGGTCAGTTGATGGGGCATCACAGGCATGAGGAACAGCCAGTGCAAAGGCATAGAGATGGGACATTGAGAACTGTGGGAGGAATAAAGAGAGGGCCAGTTTGGTTGGAATGTGGAGCAGGCAGAGCCCTATTGTGGGCAAAATTGTTAGAAGGCAAAGACTTGTGTGTAGGGCATATAGATGTGCAGGGGGTGGGGTAGAGGGTTTTCCTGGGGCATAACATGGAGAGGAATGATGTGAAAGAAGTGAGAGGGGAGAAGAAGGGACAGAGGGCAGGAGGCACCAGGCTTCACCATCTAAAGGAGGTATTAACGGGGTACACAGGACCACAAAGACATGGCCCCTGGGGAATTTCCTGTAACATAATGAAAGACAATAGGGAGGAAATAACTGGAGATTTCATCGGAGTCAGTGCTTTAGGGATTCAGATCACTATCTCCAAAACAGGGGCAAGAGCAGGGGGAGGCTTATGTATATTCTACTGACAGGTGTGCCCTGGATCTCTTGAGCAATGGGGGTGCTCAGCCTAGAGGGGATGAGGGTGCCACCGATATGGCAGCCCCTGAGCTCACCCATGAAGCCTCCAGTCCAGGAGAATTTCTCAAGCTCTGGTCTAAGTCAATTTAGCCACAATGTGTTAGGCAACTAGGCTCTTGTGCCCAGCACTGTGCCACTGAAAGTTCAAAGACAATAATAAAATAAACCTTGTCCTCAGGCAGCTTGTGTCCTCCTAGGACAAGTGTCCTGAACTAGATGTCTACAAACTCCTTTTTAACTTTTTTTCTAATAAACGCACTTTAATATCCTTGGTTTCCTTCGTATTTTACTGTAAGCATTTAACGACATCATTCTGCAGTGGGGTCCAGAGATTCCCAAAGAGGTGAATGACACAAAACATTTCCTTCAATAGTGCAATCCAACAGACTTCGAAAAGGTGGTGCCACTGAGAAGTGGAAGGATCAGAAAAGTCTCCTCATGGGAAGGGACGAAGGAAGCTAAGGATTGTAATAGGTGGTGAGGAGGAGGCAGAACATTCCAGCGTCTGTGGGCATCCAGCCTGGGCAAAGGCAAAGAGGAAGAGATGCAAAGCTGTGTTTAGGGAACAAGTACAGAGTCTCCAAGTGATCAAGAAACAAAGGATCCACTCAGACGACTACTTTGAAAATGCTGAGTAATGATATTCTTTCCTCTTATTTTTCAAAAGTCTGTCCCATTCTCCATATTTTTCATAAAACAATTTGTGCAATTTTCTTAGCTCCTATTTTATTCAAAGAAAATTTAGAATTTGTTAAAATTTCATGGCAATGCACAAAAAATCTTAAGCATGAAATAAAGGAACAAATATTTATTGATTTATAAAACTATAATTTTCCTGTTAATAGTGTTAGTAATACCATTATAATGTAAATAGCAATGCTACTAACACGATGGCTGAGTTTATTTTCCATTACGATGTTTGTTGTTGAAATCGAGGTGTTGTTGATGCTGTTGCCCCCCCCCCCCCACCCAGGTCAAAAGCTACATGATCAGGGGAAACATCAATGGAACAATCAGTCATCGAGCATTGGGTGGTCCCATTTTCTGTGCCAGGCACAGTATTAGTGCTAGTGTACAGAGACTGGACTGAAGCCATCTTTGCCCTCCAGAAGCTTACGTTCTGGGGGAGGAAGGCAACATAGAAGGACATATGAAGGAACTTCCTTCGAAAATATGGGTTGGAACCTGCAGATCACTTCAAACCCCATAATTCTCCCATTTCAACTCCCACTGCCTTGCTGTTGGTCATGGAAAGTCCCTTCTCCTCTCCCAGTGTCACACCTGGACGCTCGGACACGATCGTCTCCAAGGTCCATTCCAAAGAGTGTCGAAGGTCCCACTGGATCACTTTTCGATCAGTCACAGATTGTGCTGAAGTGTCAGACACACCAAAAGGAAATCTAAATCTCCGGGCACTGGTGGATGGAGGGACCCTATCCTGAGTGCTCGCACACTTCCAATAGCATTCTTTCAACACTCATTAAATTCCTGTTAGACTCACCCCACTCATGGGGGGATGGAATAGTGTGTTTCCTGATGCATGTCAAATATTGTTTATCCCCTTAATTCCTCTCTGCCTCTCGGTCTAGAGCAGTGATGGGCAAACTACGGCCCAGGGCCCAGATGGGGCCCCCTGAAGTGTTCTATCCAGTCTGAGGCATTCTTCCTAATCTGAGGAATACAGTGAGCGGGACACAATACAATGAAACTTCAAAAGAGTTGCCTTAGAAACAGACGGACAGAGGAGCATTTCCTTCCCTTTGGCCCCTCTTTACAAAGTTTACCCATCCCTGGTCTAGACTCATAGAATGGCTGATTCCGAAGGCAACGGACATGATCAGTTTTATCTTATTTTTTTTTCTTGATCCCCTGTCAGGAGGTTTTGCAAATGGTGGGCATTAAGTAAACGTTTGATGAGTGGAATGAATTGACCAAATATGTGTGGTGGGAAGCCGTCAAAGCTCGTGATGACTGGCTCAGCCCGCAGTGCTGGATTCTGAGTCAGAGAACCGAGTTTGAATTTCGACTCTGTATCTTCTTACCTCAGTGGTCCTGGGAAGCAAATGGCCCCGTGCAGGCCTCTACATGGCCCCTGTAAAAGCAGGGATGCTCGATGGCTTCCGTCTTCTTCTTCGCTCCAGTTTTTCTCTATCACCTCTCTGGGTGGCCCGTGAGGGAGCCGGTCCAGAGTGGGAGAAGGAGGAGGGTCATCAGGACCTTCAGGATTGGCTGAAGGCGCTCAGGCCGTCTGTCTGGGAAGGATCAGCCATTATCCAGGTACTAAAATGAAGTCCTTACTGTGTGCCCGGCACTCTGACAGGTTCTGGGGATCCAGAGACACAGGAAACCCGAGATCAAGGAGAAGACATTCTAGGGGGGCTGGAGGGCCCCCTGTGGACATAGAAGGTTATATAGGGGCGTTATAATATTCTATTGTCTGATGTTAGAATTATAACGATGGGACCTCACCAAGGGGGCTCTTAGGCTAAGTGGCCCTAAAGGCCATAAAAGGCAAAAGCAGGCAGATTGGTGCTTTTCCCCTGTTCTGAGCCACATTGTAAGGCAACATTAACCCTGTGTTGGACGGTTAACGTCCGTAGCTTAGGATTGTTGAAACTCCTGACTGGCCGCAGTGGGCCGAGTCAGTCTTCTCTTCTGTCACCCAAGTGGTTCACTTAGATCCGCTCCCAGATCCCCCACTAGGGCCTCTCTCTAGCTTGGGGAACTTCTCTACTGCCTCTGGGTCTCATTAGGTCTGAGGTCCCATTTCTGCCACCAGTTCTTTGATCTCACCCAAGTCCGTTTTTAGGGTGTAAAACTTCACTCCTTGAACCCTAACCTGGAGCGTCTGGTTTCTCCAGCGCATTTCCCTCCCCCTCACGCTGGGAGAATTTCCTGGATCTGTGGGGCCAAAGCTCTGCCTCTTTCTACTGCCTCATACTGTGTGTATGTCCATCTTCCTGTTACGGCCTGCTCGCCATCCCACATAATACTAAAGCTCTTGTTTGTAGCCCCCCCCCCCCGAGCACCAGTTTCCTGTCGATTCCTGAACCCACATCTTCGCTTTAACCTGAGCCAGGAGGCCAAATAAAGCGGTGCAAGCTTCGAAGGAATCCAGGGGTTCTGAGAAGTGGAGGGGAGGGCAGAGCACATTCCAGGAATTTGAGGCTGGCTCTGCAGATAGAGATGGGAAATGGAACATCCAGTGTGAGGATGAGTCAGAAAGGCAGCTGGGCTGGACCCTAAAGAGGGGAAGGAGCGAAAACACGGACAAGAAGAGCAGAAAGAGCTTGTGGTGAGGTTGTGAAGAGCCACAAGATCGCGGAGGATCACGAGGACTTGAATCTAGAAGTGATAGGAAGCACCTGGCATGAACCGAGAAGGGAACTGGCACGGAAAGACTCGTGTTGTAGGGCAATCACGTTGGCAGCTGAGTGGAACACGGATCGGAGGGAGCAGAGACTTGAGGGTCCAGGGGAGAGGGCAGGAGGGCCTGAAGCAGGGCAGCGACAGGGTCAGAGGACAGACAGAAGGGGAATGAACCAGACGTGGTATGGAGGGAGACTTGGACATGGCAGTGATGGAGAATTCCCCAGAGGCTGTGCATTTGGGCATCTGGAATGATTGTGGTGCCTCCAATAATGATAGAAAACTTGGGGAAGAAAGTTGGGTTTGGGGGGCATGAAAATGAGTTCTGTATGGACACACTGACTTCGAGCTGCCCATCAGACAGCCCAGAGAAAGCTCAGCGGGCAGCTGGTGATGCAGAGCAGAAGGTCAGGAGAGAGACTCAGGCAGGATGTATGGACGACACAAGCTTCTGGCTAGAAACAATCACCGAACCCACTCGAGCTGCTGAAGTCACAGAGAGGAACCCAGGGGAGAGGACTGGCCCAGACTCACAGTTAGGGCTGGGCTAGAGGTGATGATGGAGCAAAGGAGACAAAGATCAAAAAGTTAGCCAGGAAGGAGGCAAACAAAGAGAGAATCGAGGAACACATATCTGGAAGGGACCTTAGAGGCAGTCTACGGCAACCCCCTCCTTTTATCAGTAAGGAGACTGAGGTTCAGATCTCGTATGCCCTACACATGCATGATGTATTTGGTCTGCTTCTATCTAAACAAGCAGAGAGATGATAACCATGTAAGATGAGATTTGAATTCAGGGCTCTGACTCTGATGCGCTCTCTGCCGTATCGTCCCGCCTCTCCTGTAAGGTTATGAAAATCCAGAGAGGAAAGTACCTAAAGGAAGACTGGGGAAGGGTGTGGGAGGAAGGGGGACATGACAACCTTTACAAAGTGTATTTGAGGGGCAGCTAGATGGCACAGTGGATGGAGCAAGGACCTGTATTCAAATCTGACCTCGTATTTCCTAGATGTGTGACCCTGAGCAAGTCACTTAACATTGTTTACCTAGCTTCTACCCTTCCATCTTAGAGCTTAGAAAGCAGGGTATTTATTAAAGAGTACCTGAAAGTCTATCATAGCCAAGAAGGATTAGACCTGTTCACGGGGGAGAGGGAAAGAAGGGGGCAGAGATGCAGATTTAGGGTTGATCTAAGGAAGGGCTTTCTCATCCATTAGAACTCATGTCCTGTGTGGTGGGCTTCCTTGGAGGGTCTTCAGGAACAGTCTAGATCAGTGATGGGCAAACTACGGCCCCCTGAGATGTTCTATCCGGCCACACGACATTCTTCCTAATCTGACAAACACAGTGAGTAGGACACAACATGATGAAACTTTGAAAGGCTGCCTTAGAAACAGGCTGACAGGAGCATCGCCTTCCCTTTGGCCCCTCCTTAAAAGTCTGCCCCTCCCTGGCCCAGATGACACTCAGTTCTCCTTCCAGCCATCAGAATGGAAGATTCCCTCGTCCGTCAGAGCCGGGTCTGCATTCACACCAGCGACCAGTGGTGGAAGGGGTTTAATCTCAGCATCCTCCCACGAGCTTCTGCCCACTTCCTGCGCGGCTCCCTTTGAAGAGCAGAAGACGGATGGCGTCTCCTTACGGCTGCCTCGGCTTCTCCCGGGAGGCCTCCGGTTAGCGCTCGCTAGCCTTTGCCTTCCCCGGGATGGCTGCCCGATTGTTATCCGCCGGGTATTTCTCTAGGCAGCGCCGGGCCGAGGGTGCGGATGGGGACAAAGCGAGGGTCTCCGATCCTCGTGGAGGTGCCCTCGTGGGCGGCTGCTCCAGGCCGCACTTTCCCAGCATCTCGCTCAGACTCGGAGAATCCTCCTTTTCCTGCTTTTCCTCCTTTTCCTGCTTTTCCTCCTTTTCCTGCTTTTCCTCCTTTTCCTGCTTTTCCTCCTTTTCCTGCTTTTCCTCCTTTTCCTCCTTTTCCTCCTTTTCCTGCTTTTCCTGCTTTTCCTCTTTTTCNAAGCCCCTCATGCCATCCCCAGACAGAGGCTAGCCTCCACGCCCCATGAAACCACTCCGCAGAAATAATCAAGAAAAGAGCAAAAGCTGCACAGGATAAGAGATGCTTATTTAGTACCTGCTGAATTCAAATCCTTTCATCATCTGAGTTCAACTCATTGAGGCAGTCTGATCTTGGGCTATTCTCCTTGATATATTTTCTATTTCAGCCAAACTGGACTACTTGCTGCCTGTCCCCTGATTTATTTTTAACTTTTGCTTTCTGTCTGAGAATCAATACTGTATATTGGTTCTAAGGCAGAAGAGCTGCAAGGGCTCGGCAATGAGGGTTAAGTGACTTATCTAGGGTCACATGGCTTGGAAGTGTCTGAGGTCAGATTTGAACCCAGGACCTCTTGTATAGGTCTGGCTCTCTCTCCACTAAGCTACCCAGCTGCCCCGACTCCCCTGCTTTTTTGTCCTGTTGTTTCCCACCTCTTTGTCTTTGCTCCCACTCTATATCCCCCAAACCCCAGTTCTCTTCTCCTCCAGCTGTGCCTGTTAAAGACCTTCTCAGTCTTTGAAGGTCCAGCTCAAGTAATGATTCCACCATGAAGCCTTCCATGACCTCCTCAAATGGCAAAGTTGCTTCCTTCTGCAGGAAAATGCTCAGAAAAAGAAATGCTTGTTGATTGTTTGCTTGCATTTCTCAATACTCTCCTTTGCTTCATTATTCTCTACCTGGCAACAATGATAATAATAACCAGCATTTATATAGCATTATAAAGTCTGCAAAAAACGCTTTACATATGTTATATTATACTTACTGGGATACATGGCATCATTTGATTGCTTTTAAGTTCTACTTAAACCATATTTTGTTGTTGTTGTTGAGTCATTTTAGTCATGGCTGTCTCTTTATGAATCCATTTGCAGTCTTGGAAAAGATCTTGGAGTGGTTTGCCATTTCCTTCTCCAGCTCATTTTATAGAGGAGGAAACTGAGGCAAACAGGGTTAAGTGACTTGCCCAGGGTCATGTAGCTAGTAAATATCTGAGGCTGGATTTGAACTTGGGTCTTTCTGACTCCAGGTTCTATCCACTGAGCCACCTAGCAGCCCTAAGGTGTGGGTAGGATGACATTATTTACTAGAGAACATAATTGCGACAACATTAGGAAAGGTTTAGTAAATTGGGTGGGTGTGGAGATCTAGACCCTTGTTTTCCCTCCCAACTCCCATCCCTGTACCTTTTCTTTCCTTGCTTTGGACTGTGACCAGAATGGCTGCTCTCCTCATTTCTCCTCTTATTCCTACTTCCCCTGGTTATTTCCTTGATTTTAAAGCTCATTTACCCTGAGCAATTTTCCTGTATGGAGAGAGATATGAGTAAGATGACAGAGATAAGATAATAGAAGGCCCCTTGGAGCATAGCTCCAGAGGTGGGAGGCTCCTCCCAGGACAGCCATGTTCCCAGGGCAGAATCCTCTGTCCAGAGGCTTAATTTCCTGGTCTGGACTACTCTTTCAGGAAGGCCTCCAGCAATACTTCACCCTTCTCAACTCGTTCTCTTTCTCTTATGTATAATAAATTGGAACTTTTGTGAAGTTGCCTGCCTAGCCCCACAAACCCTTATTCATTTTCAGTGTTTGGACAATAACTAGCCAGGGCTGGCAGCCAGCCACTTTGTCTCCACTTTTCCCAGAGTATCCTTTCCCCTTTCCAACTTTCTAGTGCCCATTTATGCATAGGTGTATGTGTCATTATACATTATAATATAAGCTCCCTAAGGGAAGGATCTGTCTTTGTCTCTCTCCCCCTCTCTTTCTTTCTGTCTCTTCTCTTCCTCCTCCTCCTCCTCCTCCTCCTCCTTTTCCTCCTTTTCCTCCTTTTCCTCCTTTTCCTCCTTTTCCTCCTTTTCCTCCTTTTCCGAAGCAGGCGAACGTGCCAACGTACCTGGGGCTCTCCCGGCCGTGTGCCTGCTTCTTAGGCAGAGCCCGGAGCAGCCTCTCTCGCCCCTGGGCCAGGCAGCCCCGCGTGGGGTCAGGCACCGTCAGGCGGTCCTGAAGGCTCAAGTGCGGGCTTTGAGGATGTGCAAGGGGAGGGCGAGCCCCCGATGGAGCGTCTCTTTGGCTCCCCCAGCGGGCGGCATCTGAGCCTCGAAATATCCCCTTGAGGGGGGACCTCAGGAATGTCTAGCTGTGGGTGAATCACTTCATTTCTCCTTCTGCCTCAGGTTCCTCCTCTGCAAAATGGGGACAATAAGGGCCCTTAGCCAGCCCTGTTGTTGGGGGGATCCAGGGAGCCAATATGTGTAAAAGCACTTCGTAAAGCATTCTAGAAATAGCTATTCCTGTGGTTACTAATCTTTGTTCACAGAGGAGAAAAGCCAGGCAAAGGGAGAGGCGCCCAGCCCCACGCCGTGAGGGATGGAGGCAGGCTACCCCCTGGGTCTCCCTGGGGTGTCTCAGCTGCTTTCTGTGACTTCACGCTGCCCCGGCACACTCTCTTTGCTTTGTTAGCTCAATCCCCATGAGGGATAATGGGCCAAATTCCTCTAGAGGCAGAGGAAGGGACCCAGTCATGGAAGGGATAAAGCAATTTGTTCCTCAGCATCTGTGCTCGGTGCAGAGAGCCAGGAATGAAATGAAAGAAATGTTCCACTTGGGAGGGATCATAGAACCCCTAAGATGAGACACAATGCAGGGAGGAACATTGGAACACATACCTGAAGCCATGACACGGCCATCCCATGAGGACGGCCATTTTATTTAGAATGGGACTTGGAGAAAGATCCATCCAATCACCCCCCCTCCACGATGCACTGCCCGGGGGCACGTATTGGGTGAAAACACATCTAGAGGTGAACCCCCGGGGATCTCTCTAGGTAGGGCCGGCATCTGTTCAGATTGGCTGAGCTCCTTCCCTCTCGGGGCTCAATCAGACTCCTGAGCTGACTAATTGAGAGGTGAATCAAAAGAGTAAATTCCAACCTCTCTCTTGAGAAGCTGGGCAGAGGAGGAGCGTCTGGGCTCTAGCCCGTCCCTTCTCCCTTCCCCACCTGGTCTGGAGGAGAACATACTACAGCTCAGAAGGCTGGAGGATTTTTACTTCCCATCTTCCCATCTCCCAGCATCCCCAGAACAGATGGTTGGAGCGCATTCATGAGGAGCCAAGGGCAGACTGGAGAGATGAGGAAAACAGATGCAAGGCTCTAGGAAGGCGCCAGAAGAAAAGCTTTGCCCCACCTAAGGGGACTTCTTGAGGATTTGGGGCACCTCCAAGAGCTGGGCTGCCTCTCTTTGCCCCCATGCTCTAACCTTGACCCACTCAACCTTAGGCTTTGAATATACTTGTTTTTTTTTTTAAACCCTTGTACCTCGGTGTATTGTCTCATAGGTGGAAGATTGGTAAGGGTGGGCAATGGGGGCCAAGTGACTTGCCCAGGGTCACACAGCTGGGAAGTGACTAAGGCCGGATTTGAACCTAGGACCTCCTGTCTCTAGGCCTGGCTCTCACTCCACTGAGCTACCCAGCTGCCCCTTTGAATATACTTGTAAGAAAGTGTGTCACAAAATTTTGGAGGGTTATTTTGTGCCAAATAGAAAATGACGGCAAATACCTTTTTCTCAAAGCTGGCTGAGTAATTGCTATCTGCTGACATTTGGAATGGGAAGTACACTGGTGGGGGCTTATAAGCCGAAGCATTGGAATTCACACTTGCACTCCATGCCTACCCAAGCCTTCCAGGATATTTCTAGATTCTGCAGAATAGGTCTCGCTCGCTCTTGGGACTCTGCCTTCCAGGGGAACTGGGATTGGGTCCGTGGTTTCAGAGTCTAAATGTGCCGCAGGAGTATCACTTTAGCATGTGGGTGATGAATTGGAGAGAGAAGAGACTTGAAGGAAAGAGGAGAATCAGGCTGCTGTTGAAATATGATAGGTGACATGCGATGAGGGCTTGAACGAGGCCAGTGTCCTTGTGGCTGGACCAATGCAGCTTGCCACTGCGGCTTGCCTGTGGAAACCCAGTATTGATTCAGATCCCAAGAGACTTTTCTCTGGCTGATGAACCTGCTCCTGGGTATCCTGTTTCACATTTGTGTGCTTTCCCATAACTGTTATTAAGGAGGAAAGTCTCTCCTCTAGTATCCCTGTGTTCTGAGGGTGGGTTTATTGTTTGAGAGCAAACTCAAGCATCTTTGTGGTTGGTTTGTGGCAGTCATTTTTCTGTTGTGTCCAATTCGACATGACCCCATTTAGGGTTTTCTTGGCAAAGATATGACAGTGGTTTGCCATCTCCTTTTACGGCTCATTTTACAGATGAGGAAACTGAGGCTGATAGAGTTAAATGACTTGCCCAAGATCACACAGCTAGTAAGTGTCTGGTGCTAGATTTGAACTCAGGGAGTTGAGTCTTCCTGACACCAGGTCCATCACTGAATCTATCCACTGTGCCACCTAACTGCTTAGCATCTTTGTAGCAGGTCCCAACATTTTGTTTCCAGGACTATTGCTACCTCACAATGTCTTCTTCAGAAGCATTTATCCTTATCTGAAAACCAAACAAACATGCCAGTATATCATGACATGAAACTCTTAGGGTGGTGTCAAACTCAAGTAGCAATGGAAATGGACCCCTGCGGGCTGCATATTGACTCAGTAAAATAGAAATAAGCATTACCCAAATGGTACTGCAGTTTTACTTATCTGAAAACATTTCCCAATTATAATTTAATCTGCTTGGGTATATTTCAAGGAATTTTAAGGACCGCATGCTGCTGGGAGCCCCCTCGTCCATCCCGACTCTCAGTTTGAAACCTCTGTGCTATTTCCCACAAGGCAACACTTTTCACAATGAGTTTTGCAGCAACCATCTACCAAATGACATGCTCCGAAGTCAGAAAATAAGTGGATTAGCATACCTGAGTCTTACTGTTGGCTTTATGCAAATGACTTCAATTTAATTAAGCAATCATTAATTAAACACTGCCTGGGCTCTAGTCACTGTACTTAGGATCTGGGGGCCCATAACCATAGACAAAAATGAAACCTTCCTTGCCTCCATCTTATTGTGGAATTAAAGTCAGGAGAGCAGCAAAGCTTTTTGAATCCTAAGAAAGGCACTTAATCTGAGGAAACCTCAGTTTTTCCATAAAATAAATGGTGGGTGTAAGTATGGGATTTGTGCAAGGGGGATGGAACAAAAGGAGCCAGAAGAAGGCGGTTGGTGGCTCCCTTTATTATTACATGGGGGTGGGGGAATACTAGTTGTACCAACCTCAAAGGGCAATTGAGAAAAGTTCATGTCCTGCAAACCATGATGCAAACATGAGAGACTTCATCACTCTGTCCCAAGCTTCCTTTCCCTTGCTATCCATTTATCCCTCAATTTTCCATTCAGGCTAAATGCTTTTCCTTAGACTGAGACTTTCCTCATGAAGTCTCTCCATTATCCCTTTATTGATGAGCTTAATGATTTTTGCCTGTTCCTTCGTTTCTCTATAGATGACAGAGATTGGGAGTCCTGCCCCCTCACCCCCAGCCCAACTCAGAGGGTGGGAGAGGTAGAGAAGTGTCAGTGTTAACACCCAGTGATCCCTTCACAAAGCAGGAACACCTTTCTTGCTGAGAGGAAGGGGAGGAGTGCAAACGAAGAGCCTGTCCCAGGAGACTTTCAATAACTAAATTCTGGGGAGTCTGAGGGAGTCTAGGTGGGAGAGGACTTTGTGGAACAGGCTCCTTCCAGGGGGTGGGAGGGATTTCTCTCACTTCCTGCCCTGCATTGACCATGGCCTTAAGTAGAGATTTGCCATGGGGCAGGGGGCACCGGACACAGCACTTCTAGGATTTTTCCATTTGAGACATTTTGGGACACAACTGAAGGACACACTCTAGACAGGCATGGATACAGAAAGCGAGGAAGCAGCTTTGAAGGAATACAAATAAGATCCTATTCATGAGGAGAGAAAGTTGCTTCATCTCTCCGTCTGTTTCCTTATCTGGAAAATGGAGATAATAATAGAAGCAACTTGCCAGGGTTGTTGTGAAGATCAAATGAGATAATCTATGTAAAGTGGTTTGCAAATGTTAAGGCGCTATATAAATTCCAGCTATTATTTTTTATTATTGTCATAGACTGCCAAGCGGGTGGAAAGTTCCCATGGTCCTTAGGGTGCAATGACAAAGCAAATAAGAACACAGTCTCCTTAGTGTCATTTTCACAGATGAAACCATTTCCTTTTCTGATCTGGAACCAGTTGCTAGTGCCAAGGAAACTGGTGGCAAGAATGGTCTTCAGGAGCTGGAGTTGATGAGGAGGATAGATGAAGGCTTTAGCAGTCTGAGGAGGGATTAGGCAGATCACTTCTTCATGTGCATTGAATTCCTGGATGATGCTTAGTAGGTTTGGACTGACGATAGGGCTGACTGGCTGAGGCATGCAGCTATTCCTAGGGATCTTGGGCTTACCTCTCTATCAATGTTCAGTTTACTGTGAGTGTAGGGGGAGAGGAGGGGAGTGAGAATGGCAGGTCCATTTCCCACCGAACAGTCTTACTATCCCCGTCCTGTGTCTCTCTAAAATAGCTGTTATGTCATAGTGGGGGACTGATTCCTTTGCTGCACTCTCAGCCTCCCTGTAGCAGAAAAAAAAGAAAAGGGCAAAAAAAATGTCTCCACAAAGTCTGTCATCTCTTAAACACCACCTTCTGGGTAGGATGGATCCTCCCATGAAGTCCATCCTCTGAAGTGTGTAAGCCAGACAAACAATATTGGGAAGAGCCTCGGTCAGAGAGCCTAAATTTGATTCTCTATGGTAAATGCCCTGAGAGCCAGGGCTGCTTCATTCTGGGTATTTGTATCCTTGGTACTTGACATAGAGTAGGCACTTAAAATACTTGGCCAACCTGAATGTGCTATAGAAATGATAAAGGTTAGCAATCAATCCATATTTATTAAGCACCTAGTATGTGCCAGGCACTTTACTCAGTGCTGGGAATACAAAAAGACAATCCCTATCTTCAAGGAACTCACAATCTAATGGAGGAGACAACGTTCAAACAAACAAAGGCAAAAATGCTAAAGACAGGGTAACTGGGGAATAATCAACAGAAGGAAAGCAATAGAATTAAGAGGGGTTAGGGAAGACTTCTTATAAAAGATGGGATTTTAAGTGTGACACACTAAAAAATAAGGTATATTTATTATTAATGATAATCTATAATAATATAAAAATGCTAATAAGGATTCAGAAACTTACTAGTTGTGTGACCCTGGGCAAGTCACTTAATTATATCTCAATTTTTTTTGTCTACAAATGAGCTAGAGAAGAATGGCACACCACTCAAGAATCTTTGTCAAGAAAACCCCAAATGGTATTACAAAGAGTTGGATTTGACTGAAAAATGACTGAACAACAAAATTGACAGTTTCTCAATATGATGGTTTCAACCATGTCTGACCATTATATAGAGAAGAGAACATTAAGTCCAAAGGCTTTCTGCTTTGTAACCTCATCAAGATAGAAATCTTTTTAGGCTAATGGGATCAACTCCCCCCTTGCAGAGGGCTTTAATCTTCACATATTTCCATCTGAGGAATGGGTATTGCCACTTGAGAGTCTCATCACCATCTCAAATTCAATGTGCCTAAAAATATGATCATCACTGTCCATAAAATAAAACCCACACCCATCCCCTGACAGCATCATTCTCCTAGTTGTTCAGTCATTTTTCAGACATATCTGACTCTTTGTGATTCCATTAGACGTTTTCTTGGTGAAGATACTAGGATGGTTTGCTATGTTCTTCTCTAGCTCATTTAATGGATGAGGAAACAGAGGCAAACAGGGTTAAGTGACTTGTCTGCCAGTAAGTATCTGTGGTCAGATTTGAATTCAGGTCCTCCTGACTCCAGTCCCAGAGTTCTAGTCAGTCACCCAGCTGCCCTAAATCTCCTAGAAAAACAAACTTAAAACCTTAGTCATCTGTGATTCCTTTTTCTGCTATGACAATCACCACATGAACTATTGCCTTGAATTATCTCTTATGTCCATCTATTCCTCTTTCACTCCCCGAATTCAGGACCTTGTTCACACAAGGCCTGTATGAATGTCCTTCAAACCAATCCCCCTCTGATTTGTTTTCATTTCTAAAAATCTGATCCAATGCTCACAGCTAGCTTATCTTTTCCTGATGCATGAATTCGAATTACAATACTCCTTGTCCCCCAAACTCTCACTGGTTTGCCTCCAAAAGAACACTCAGATTTCTTATTCTGGCTCTCAGGACCCTCTGCCATCTGGCCCCACCACATCTTCCCAGGTTTCCTGCCCACTATCCTGTTGATATAATTTCTGTACCAAGTTCCATGATGAAAGGAACTCAGCTTAATCCTATTCACTCCCCCTAGAATGTTCTTCTCCATCCACAATTTCCATTTAACTCACATTTACTAAGCAACTGCTTTATGTGTGAAGCAAGGAGTCAGGTGCTAATGCCAAAGAGATTTTGGCAGGCAGGCTAGAGCATTGTGCTGAATCTAATATGATGAAATTTAATAGAAATAAGTGTAAAAGCCTTATTCTTGCAATAGAAAAATTCATCACTCCGAGTACTAGATGGGCAAGCCTTGGCTAGACATCAATATGCCTAAAAAAAAAGATGGAGGTGTTGAACAGGACAATGGGCACCAAGAGAGGAATGAAGCAGTGAAGAAAGCCACCACGTGAAGAGGGGCCAAAGGTCTGTGACTGGAGATGATCGTCCTACGCTACAATGCCCTGGTTATAATATATCTGGCCTATGGTGTTCTGTTCTGGACTTTAGACTTTAGGAATCACATTGTGGATCCCAAACCTAGGCATGGGCAGAGGAGGGCCATTGAAAGAAGAAAACCCAATGAATAATTAGCCATAAAAATTTGAAACAATAGGCTTCCATGATGAAATGGAGACAAATGGGCAAGGATGGCAACTTTTAGGAGAAGGAAAAGGCTTCCCAACCAGAGAGCTGTCCTAGAGCGGAGTGGACGACCTCAGGAAGTGCAGTTCCTCTCACAGGAGGCTTTCTGGAAGAGGCTGCATGGCCACTCGCCAGAGTTTTGTAGAGGAGACCTTAGAGAGGGGCGGATTGGGTGGCGTCCGAAGTGCTTTCCAGCCATGAGCTCCTGAGTTTCCACAGTCCCATGATTTTGAGCTGCTTCTTCTTCTTTGTGATTGGGGGCTCAAATCGTTTTTTGGTCTTGGTCCGTTTTGACAAATGTCTCTTCTGGTTTCTTCCGATGACCATTAATTCAACGTCTGTGGCACATAAATGTCAACAGCTTGGGAGATGAGACTAATGCAAGGATTGCATAATCATGTTATTTGTGTCTGTGTGACAGTGAAATTTACAGTGCTGCGTTTAATGAGAAATGGAATGGAAGATGGGCTTGAAAAATTAATCCATTTGAATAATATATGCTGCTGATATTGGGCAGGGCAAGCAGTTGGTGTTTATACCTATAAATGAAGGAGTCCTGAATACCAATTACAGCCACAAATAATGAGATATGTGTAATTTCCCTAAGAAAATTACTGGGAATAAAATGTATTCTGATGTTCTGAAGATTAATTAGACAATTATACGGGCTCAAAAATGTAATCAGTGAGATTCCCAGCAGCCACAGGAAAAAGCCTCTGTTTTTTTTTTTTCACTAACAACAGCTCAGGATGTTCTTGATGGGTGGGACTTGATCGTTAAAGCCGTTCTTCTTTCTGGTCATGTTGCTGTGCAATAAGGATCCCTGATAGAAAGTATTCCATGGCTCTAGGCTGGGAGTTGGTCATAGGTCATCTGTAGACAGAGAACACTCATTCCAGTGGGAGAAGAGACTGTCCCCACTACAATGGACTTCTCTGAACTTCTTCCATGGCTTCTTGACTCCAAGAGGCAAACTGAGACTTTTGAAGGCTCTGCGAGTAACTACCAAGATGGGAGAACCTCAAGTATGGTTACAGTGATAGACTGTAGGTCTTTTGACTTCTTCCTCATCCAGCTGAGTGTAAAGGGTTCATGACACACCCATTTACAGCAAAAGGATGGATTTTGATTTGTAGCTACCATACACTCACAAGAGCTATTAGATAGTCTTGGGGGAGGGGAGTAACAATCTATTTTAACAGGATGAGGACACATCCTGATGAAACTATTGAACTTTTTTTCTTTCTAAAACCCTCACCTTCTATCTTAGAATCAATATTGTATATTGGTTCTAAGGCAGAAGAGTGGTAGGGACTAGGCAATGGGGGTTAAGTGACTTGTCCAGGGTCACACAGCTGGGAAGTGTCTGAGGCCAGATTTGAACCCAGGACCTCCCAACTCCAGGCCTGACTCTCAATCCATTGAGTTACCCAGCTGCCCCCTCCACTGATTTTTGATTATAAAATCTTACATCTAGAAGAGAACACGGTGGTCACTTGCTCTAACCCCTGCCCGAAAGTAATCCCTTTCCCCACATAACAGGTCTGAGGGCCATGAAGGGCCTGTACTCAAATAGTGGGAGCACTAGGATGACAAGAACCCCAAAGTGATAGCAAAATTATATCCCATTTATTGGTGATAAGTTCACATTT
This sequence comes from Gracilinanus agilis, assembly GCF_016433145.1. NCBI lineage: Eukaryota > Metazoa > Chordata > Mammalia > Didelphimorphia > Didelphidae > Gracilinanus > Gracilinanus agilis. The sequence continues at coordinate 3,605,905 of NC_058131.1, read as the reverse complement.
CCTGCTGCAACAGCAGGAAGAAGAGATTGAAAGAGAGGAATCTGGATTAATTCAGATAGTAGTGTCAGTGAGCCTACTATGGCAGTCCTTTTTATGAAGCTGTCCTTAGATGATCATGGAGGTCTTGAGGCAGTTATTAAGGGCCAATTGAGCAAATCTTAATGGTTCTGAAAAGAGAGAGAGAGGAGGGAAGAGGGACAGAAAGACAGACAATTACAGACCCTGAAAGAGACAGACACAGAGATACAGAGAGACACAGGAGAGAAGCAGAGAGACAGTCAAAGACAGAAATGGACAGACAGACAGAGAGAGTAAGGAAGAGACAGAGAGAGGAAAGAGATGGAAAGGGAGATTCTATTTGTTCACATTTTCTTTCCATATACTTTAAAAACTTTAATCTCTATGTTCTGTTACCTGACAATTGGTCATCCATATTTTGCCTTGATTTCCAAGGAGGGTTACTCACTACTTCCTAAGGAAGCACATTACATTCTGGGATGGCTCCAAATGTCAGGAATAGTTTTTTCCTTGACAGAGTCTGAATTTGGCTTTTTGAAACTTCCATCCATTGATCCTGGTTCTGTCTTCTGTAATCCTAAAAACAAGTCCAGGTCCTCTCTCTTCCGTGTCAGCTCTTCAAATCTTTCACCTATCTATCTCTTGAATCTTTCGACCAAACTCAACTCAACTCAGCTCAATTCACTGTGCACTTATGGACCACCTACCATGTTCTAGACACTGTACTGGGCACTGGGAGGGGGTGACAGAAAGAAAAAGTGAAACAATCTCTACACTCAAAGAGTGGAAAATAAAAAAAAAATTGGAGGGGGAAAATATGCTCACTAAGAAATAAAAAGAAAGTGTCTAAAAAGCCATGAAGTCATATGTCCTCTACCATTCTAATCTGGGATGGTAGAATAATCATTTTGTGGAGCCAGAGGGTTTGGAATCAAATCCCACCCATTCAGCCTTGGACAAGTCATTCTACTTGAGCTTCTGAGCCTCTGTCTCCTCTGTTAATGGGGGACAAGCAGCCCTTCCATTTCCAGCTTGTCGTGAGGTTGAAATAAGACACGGTGCGACATGTCTTGTAAATGCTACAGCTTTGCAAATGGCCAGATCCTATTATTATCTTCAACTTTCTTGGCTACCTTCTTCCTGGGCACCACAGACAAGTCACTGGTCCACTCTGAGCCTCGGGCAACTTTCAGAGACTTCACAGCTAAGTTGCTGAATAGTGTGATGTGCAGCTGAGCTGGGAGACCAAGAGAGTTTCCACACCTACAAAATCACAGATCTCCAATATGTTGTTGTGACAGAGAGCCCACTGGTTTGGGAGTCAGGGATCTCAGTTCAGACTCATCCTTGCCACCTAGGACATGTGTGACTTTGGGCAAGTCATTTTATTCCTCTGTAAAATGAGGGGACAGTATGATGAGATAACCGCTCCCCAGAGACTCTCTTCTAGCTCCAGATAAATATGAGAACAAGTCTCTGAGAAGGGACATTTGTGTCTCCCTTCATGGCTACAAAGCACTTACCAGACACCACCTCATTGGATTCTTGCAAGCCTCTTGTGAGGAGTGAGTCGGTGCGTAATGTGTTAGACCCATTTTACAGATTTAGGGGCTTAGGGCTAGGAGGCACGAATGGCATTGCCCAAGGTCACGCTAATCCTAAGCAATGGGGCCAGGACTCAGATCTTCTCCCTCTGAGTCTGGGGGCTCATTCTGCATTAGCAAGTAACTTCTCTTGTCTTAGGCTGTCTGCACTCTCCTCTCAAAATGGCTTCATAATAATAGGAATCACCTCAATACCTTATATTTATGTAGCCCCTCTGACGTGCCAGGCGCGATGTTAAGTGCTTTACAAATGCTGTCGTACTTGATCCTCACAAGAGCCCTGGAAGGAAGAGGTTATTATTGTCCTCCACTTTGTAGTTGAGAAAACTGAAGGAAACAGAGCTTTAGTGACTTTTCTGAGGGGTCAGAGAGCTGGTATTTATTTGAGGGCAGTTTTGAACTTCCTTCCAGACCCAACACTATCAGCTGCACCACCCAGCAGCCTCTACTGGCTTCCCTGTGTGTACATGTGCCATTCTCCCTCCTTCCCTCTTTTCCCCTCCACAATATCAGCTCCTTGAGGGCAGGACAAGGTTTCCTTCTAGTTTCGCATCTTCAGTTCCTAGCACATAGTAGGTGGCTCATGGTAGACCTTCAATATACCACTTTTTTTTGCTGTTTCATTTGCCACTTATCTCCCTGTTATGTTGTTCAAGGACACCATGGCTGGAGAGGAGAAGTGATCCCATGACTCCATGGTTCTGGGCATGACAGATGGGGGAAGACATCCCTTCCTGCCTCAAACTCCTCTTTAGTGTGGAGGTTTCCTTTGAAGAATGGAGATATAATTGCATTGGGATGTTTATGTTTCAGTTTATGTCCCCCCAGGGCTTCCTGACAAGGGAGTATTCAGCAAATCCAATAAGGCTAATGTTTTAAAATTCATAAATGGCACTCCATGATATAATTACAAAATTGAAGTTGACCAGGGGGAGGGAGGGAGGAGAGGAGGGAGACAACAAGAATCATGTAATTATGGAAATTTTTTTTTTTAAATTGGAGCCGAGCATCTAGGGAAGGAAATGTTTTCTTGTTGGGCACACTGGAAAGGCGTAGTGCAAGGGTGGGTTTGGTCAGTAAGGTTTGTAAGCTTGCAGTTACTTCAGTCTGAAAATCAAGGCTTTTGGCCTGGATCCCAAGTTGTTTTTGATAGCTCTCATCTCTGTGTCTTTGCACAGGCTGTTCCCCATGCCTGGAATGCCCTCCCTCCCACTTCAGGCTCTTGTAATCCCTAGTGGACCATAAGACTCAAACTCAAGCGTCACCTTCTAACTCTTTCCTGGTACTCTCAGGAGATAGTGCCCCTCCCCAGGGACCTTTATTTATTTTGAATATACTTATAGAGGTAACCATCATATCCCCCAAATAAAATAAAAGCTCTTTGAAAAAAGGGGCTGTTTTGATTTTCCTTCTATTCCCATCACCTAACAGAGCTTGGAACACAAGAGGAGCTTGATATTGGATATAGAAAATGATGGAGCTTAATGGTAATCGATCGATTGATTTAAACCAACGCTGAGCTACCAACTCTAGCCATCGATACGTCCCAGAATTTCTTGTGGGACACGGAACAAGGAGGCCACTGTGGGTGAACCTGCCAGTTCTTGGAGGGGGTGAAGTGCAAAAGGACAGCAAAGGGAGGATGAGGACAAGTTAGGACCAGCTTTGAATTCCAAATCGAGGATTTTCTATTTGATGCTAAAAGTAATAGGGAGCTCCGCATTCTCTCTGCTGTTGGGGGAAGGGAGCTGGGAGAGAAATTCCCCCTCCTCTCCGTTGCTGGAAGCCCAAAGGAGAGCCATGACTGAATGTATCCTAGAGGGAGAGAGAGGGAGAAAGTGGGATGGAACCACTGCTCTGTGACCTACTCACAGGGGTAAGATGATTCCTGTGCACTTTCCAACCTCATCCCACCCCCAGCCCAGGGTCCAACGAGGACTCGAAGCCCCTGCCCTTCCCTCCAGAGCCACAGTAGAGTCTCCATGTCATCATGTAACAAATACAATTAATATAGAAGGATATATTTAAAAATATTTGGCTTTTATTAAGGCTGGAGCCTCCAGAATCGCAGAGGGAGGACGAGGAGAGTCAGCCTGACTCACCCACGTGACAGTTCAGAGGGAAGCCGTCTGAGGTCCCACCAGAGATCCTTCCACACCAAGTTCAAAGCGCCAAAAGCTCCTCACAGGAAGTGACCAGCCTATTTAAAAGGCAGCAGCTTTCGTCACTTCCTGCGTCCACCTCCAGTTTCAAGTGGACAAAGGGCAGCCTCGACCCTGTTTTGGCCCGCCCAAAGGGCAGCCCCTTGTTCTTGATTGGTCACTTACCATCCCGTGGGGGCCACAGAGCTCCCCCTCCCCACTTAATTCTAAGTTGGGGGGTGACATCCTTCCTGGGGGCTGTCTGCACAGTGAATGAGGGGGAGCTAATTCCATTTGCACAATCATCATATCATACCAACAATAAGGGTGACTCCAGTGTCTGTGGCAGTTTGAGCTCTAAAAGCCCGTCCTAATAACGACCCATCCGTGGAAAGGCAAGAAGCAGGCGTGGCTCCATCTGGTTAGAGCCAGTTGAGAGCAGGATGAAAAAGCGAGGTCTGCTCACTCCCTGAAGAAGGCCGAGGGGGGCATTTGAGTTACCAGGAAGCAAGTGGTGCGAGGATTTGGAAGACAGAAAGACCTTTAATTCAACTCGCTTCTGTCTCATCTAATCCAAGAAGCATTTATTAAACTGCTGAGATGTGGTATGAGCCGAATGTCTGGAGACCCTGAAATAATGCTGCACGATCCCCACTTTTTAACTGAGGAAACAGATGGACCGAGGTCAAGTGACTTGGCCAGGGTCACTTAGTAAAGCCACTTCAATAGTCTGGGTCTCCGTAAAAACAAGGACATTGGACTAGCTGACCTCCAAAGACACCCCCAGCTCCAGGTTTATAAGCCAGACTCTGGGTGATACCTTCCCCCTCTTGATCTCAAGAGCATCTGCCACTTCCCAGGCCCCCATGAGAGACTTCTCCGGGGAAACCAAGTATTTGTCCCTTAGCCACTTCCCAGACTGTGATACTCCTCATGGCAGGGCCTCGCCTGCGCTAAACTCTCTACCTCTGCACACAGAAAGCACCAAATAGAAGGGCCTTGAGCTGAATCCGTAGCAAGGCCAGCCCAGCTCAGGAGCCAAATTCTTCCTGCAGGGGTCTCCCGAGGAAGGAGGGTTCATCCATCTATATGGGACTCCCACAAGCCCCTCTCAGGCTCCACTGATGTTTCGGCTGCCCGGCTCTCTCTGGAAAAGCAGCTCCATCTAGTGGGAAGGACACTCAGCTGATAGGACCCGAGGAAAAAAGCATTTCATTGGCCAGTCTCAGTTTCCCTGCCTGTACAGTTATGATGACAAGCAGCAGCCAGATGCCTTCTGAGCAAATATCATGGGAGGGGAGAAAAGAAGGCTGCCTTTTCTTAATGGACCTTAAAAGCCATGGCCCAAGCCTAGGCTCCATGGCAAATAGCCAGTGGAGGGAGGGAGCTAGGAGACTACGCATAGAATTAAATAAGAGTCAATAGTGTAAAATGGTGGCAGAAAAAAATAATGCCATTTTGCTACACTGAGAGAAAACCCTGGAGCCTGGGTCTTCACCACACCTGCCCAGGCAAACGCTGCTGCAGAGGGCTCCTCCCCAAACACAGAGCCTGGCCTTTGAGAAAAAGGCCCTCTCTTTTCTTCTGGGGGGTCGCTTGGGGCTCAGGAAGTCTGTGCTGGAGACTGCCAGGGAGGGAGGGGAGAGGAAAGCCTCAGCCTCTCCTCTTTGGAATCCCATTACCAGTAGGTGCTCGTTCACACGAGTGTGTCTGGACCTTGAATCTCATGGTTTTTCTTCTGCCTTGTTTTGGTTCGGTTTTTTCACTAAGCACAGGTGAGCTAACAATGGCACTGAGGGGTGCTTCTAGTCTCAGTGGCTACTTCATAAACACAAGAGAACAGGAGCTCTTGGGTCCAGATTTTAGCTGGCCAGCATGAGGCCAATTGGTCAGAAGAAAGGCTGATCGTTGCTAGGAGGATTTTATTTTATTTTATTTTTTTAATTATTGTTTTTTTTAAACCCTTAACTTCTGCGTATTGGCTCCTTGGTGGAAGAGTGGTGAGGATGGGCCATGGGGGTCAAGTGACTTGCCCAGGCTGGGAGGATTTTAAAGAAAAATTCTTGCATTATTTTATTTTAATAACAAACTTCTACATAAGTTTTCCAAAGTTATATGATTCATGTTGTCTCTTTCCCTTCTTCCCTCCCCCTTCCCGGAGTTGACCAGCAATTCAGTCTGGGTTATACATGTATTATCAAGCAAAACACATTTCCATATTCCTCATGTTTGTAAGTGAATAATGTTATAAACCAAAGCCCCAAGTCACATACACAAGTAAACAAGTGATAAATCATATGCTTTCCTTCTGCATTTCTTCTCCCACAGTCTTTCATGAGATGTGGATGGCATTTTTCTCTTAAGTCTCTTGGAATTGTCCTGGATCATTGCATTGCTGCTAGTATCCAAGTCTATCACATTTGACCATCCCACAGCATTTCAGTTACTGGGTATAACATTCTTCTGGTTCTGCTGATTTCCCTCTGCATCAGTCCACGAAGGTCTTTCCAGCTCTTTCTGAAATCCTTCTTTTAATCATTCCTCACAGCACAATAGTATTCCATCACCATCCTGTACCATATTTTGTTCAGCCATCGCCCAATTGAGGGACATCCCTTTAGTTTCCAATTCTTTGCCACCACAAAAAGCACAGCTGTAAATGTTTTTGTACAAATAGGCCCTTTTCCAATTTTTTTTTTATCCTTTTGGGATACAGACCTAGTAGTGGTATGGCTGGATCAAAGGGCAGGCAGTCTTTTAAAGCCCTTTGGACACAATTCCAAATTGCCTTCCAAAATGGTTGAATCAATTCCCAACTCCATAGCAGCGCATTAGTGTCCCAATTTTGCCAGATTCCCTCCAATATTTGTTATTTTCCTTTACCGCCACATTGACCAATCTGCTAGGTGTAGGATGGTACCTCAGAGTTGTTTTAATTTGCATTTCTCTAATCAAGAGAGATTTAGAACATTTATTACTGACAGCTTTGATTCCTTTATCTGAAAACTGCCTGTTCATATCATTTGACCATTTATCAATTGGGGAATGACTTGGATTCTTATAAATTTGACTTAGTTCTTTATATATTTGAGAAATGAGACCTTTCTCAGAGAATTTTTTTTATAATTTTCCCCGTTTGTTGCTTCCCTTCTAATCTTGGTTGAATTGGTTTTGTTTGTACAAAACCTTCTTAATTGAATATAATCAAAATGATTCATTTTACCTCTTGTAATGTTCTCTATCTCTTGTTTGGTCATAAATTCTTTCCTTCTCCATAGATCTGACAGGTAGACCATTCTATGTTCCCTTAATTTACTTAGATCACTCTTTACATTAAAATCATATACCCATTTTAACCCTATCTTGGTATAGGTTGTGATTTAAAGCTAATTTTTCCCATACTGTTTTCTAATTTTCCCCGTAGCTTTTGTCAAAGAGGGAGTTCTTATCCCCAAATCTGGAATCTTTAGGTTTATCAAACACTAGTTTGCTGAGGTCATTTACTTCTAGTCTGTTCCATGGATCCACCCTTCTAATTCTTAGCCAGTAAAAGATTGTTTTGATGATTACTGCTTTGTAGTACAGTTTAAGATCTGGGGCTGGAAGGCCACCATCCTTCACATTTTGTTGTTCATCAATTCCCTTGATAGTCTTGACCTTTTCTTCTCCAAATGTATTTTATTATATTTTTTTCTAGTTCAAAAAATAGTTTTTTGGGTAGTTTGATAGGTATGCCACTGAATAAGTAAATTAGTTTAGGTAGGGTTGTCTTTTTAAATTTTATTAGCTTGGCCTACCCAAGCTAGGAGGATTTTACAGAGGAAAGGATGGAGAAAAGGTCAGGCTCCCAGGCTGGTCAGGAGATCTGCACGTGTGAGTTGCTTGAATAGAACCACTCCAAGGTGAAAGTGAAATGCTTTTAGGAGCCCTGAAAGTATCTTGGGAGTCTTTCCTACCTTCCAGGAGTGAATAATAAAAGTGACAGATGAAGGTTCTATTTGGTAAAGTATTTTTCAATGTACCCTCATAGCTTTTGTGTTTCAAGCATTTATTTTGTGGCAGAGCAAATAAATACCTGCCCTCTATGTGACGTCTCCTGCTTTGTATACTGAGTTACTTTCCAGATGTCAAGATTTGAGGGAGATCTCAGATACGAGCCAAATGAAAAGTTTAAGAGATTCTCTCTCTCTTTCTCTCTCTCTCTCTCTCTCTGCCTCTCTCTCTCTGTCTCTGTCTCTCTCTCTTTGTCTCTCTCTCTCTCTCTCTCTCTCTCTCTCTCTCTCTCTCTCTCTCTCTCACTCTCTCTCTCTCTCT
>NC_058131.1:3583939-3597461 GCF_016433145.1 Gracilinanus agilis | reverse complement strand
CTCTCTCTCTCTCTCTCTCTCTCTCTCTCTCTCTCTCTCTCTCTCTCTCTCTCTCTCACCATATTTTACCTTGAAGTCAAGGCATAAACATTTGAGGAAAAGTGTGACACCACCTTTTAGAAGCCCGGCTCCTCCATACCTCCCCTAGTCTGTATCAATCAATCAATTGATATTTATTAAGCACCTATTATGTGGCAGTGCTGGGGATACAAAAAAGAGATAAAAGATAGTTCCTGCCTTCAAGGAGCTTACAGTGTAATAGGGGAGGCAATAGACAAACAAATAGATAAAACAAGCTCTATATAAGATGAATGGGAAGGAATTAAAAGCAGGAATGTTTTGGAGTGAAGAAGGGTTGAGGAAGGCTTCTAGTTATAGAAGGGATTTTAGTTGGACTTAAAGGAATCCAGGGAGGTCAGTAGGTGGAGTGGAGGCAGGAAAGCCCTTTAGTAGGAAGAAGGCACACATCCCCTACATCATTGTAGTCATTTTGTATCTTGTTTTTTTTTTGACTTGGCTTTATTTTCATATGGATCTTCTCATGTCATCTCTGAATTCCTCACAATAAAATAAAACAATATGTGATGTTTCTTTATATGCAGAATCAATATCTGTTCACTCCAATCCCAAATACTAAACAGACATTTTGTTTCCTATCTCTGTTATTACTAAGAGTGCTTCAAAGAATATTATTGTACACAGGGGTCTTCCTGCCAACAACTTTTGGGGGCTCTAATCTGAGTAGTAGGACCTACAAGTTGAAAGTTATGATCAATTTGGAAACTTTTACATAATTTCAACTTAATTTCCGGAAGGCTTGAGTCAGTTCTTAGCCCTGCCAGCAGAGAATTAATAGTCTGTCACCCAATTGTGTTTCAGGTCATTCTCTATGTGTAAAAGGGAGAAAACCTTTGGAAAAGAGAGCTGACTCAAAATGAGTCAGAGCCATCTCTTTCAGCCCAGGTTTCAGGCTTTGAATAATTTGGAGGATATTTTGGTAAGAGAACTCAGGAATTTAGGAATGTCCCCTGAGGATCAATAGAAAAAGGAAGAGAATCTTTTTGTTTGATCACAGAACAAATATGAAGAACATCGAGTGGAAGGTACTGTGAGGTAGACTTTGGTTTAACAAAAGGAGGAGAGAGAGGCAACTTCCTCACAGTAAGAACTTCTCAAAGTGGAACAGGCTACTTTGGAAGATAGTCAGTTCCTCTTCTTGCAGGTCTTCAAGGACAGATTGGATGACCACCTACCCAGTGTATTATGGGGGAGATTCTATTATGGGCATGATGGCATGATTTGGACAAGGTGAGATGTGAGGATCCTTCCAACTCTGCCATTGGGTGATTCTGTGATGAGAAAGGTAACAATTCTGCTGTTCAATGCCCTTGTTAGATCACTTCTGGTATAATGATCTTCTCAATGGGGCAGGTAAGATAATCTTGCTGAAGTATCAAGGCACTCTGAAGGAAGGAAACATTGGTCAGGGGAGTTCTGCCATCATCAGTGCTAAAATACTTGATGAAGATGACCCAAGACCCTGAATCCAAGAGCTCTCAGCATATCCGTGCTCAACCCATCACCAACTCTACTTCCAGCCTGGGTGCCATAGTCATCACTGTAGAGAACCATCAATGTAAAAAAAGGGATTCACCTTCCTCAACACCACCAACACCAACTGCTGAACAACTATCAGAGACCAAAGCTAAGCCCAAGAATCCTGGGAAAGTCAACACCACTTAAATCACCAGCCTTGCCTCCATCCCAGCCCCACTGCCAACATCCCAGGAAGGATCTGCAGATTTCGTTTCTTCCTGTGTGGCCTGGCTTTGGCAGCTGCTTCTGGGGAGCTGCAGCCGCTCCCTCCTCAGAAACCTTAGTGACTGAAGACCCTCCTGTCATTTTTATTTCATAAATGCCAGAAGGATGAATTTGTGTAGTTGGATCACTTGACAAGCACTGTTAAATTCGATTTTCCCTGCTTTTCTACTGTTTCTCTTTTATAAGATGACACCACTTGTCCTCTGTAAGTTCTATCATCCTTCTGTCATTCTCTGCCAGTCTGTTGTTGTTGTTGTTGAGTCATTTCAGACACGTCTGACTCTTGATGACTCCATTTGGGTGTTTTGTTTGTTTGTTTTGGCAGAGATTCTAGAGTGGTTTCTCATTTCCTTCTCTAGTCCATGTAACGGATGCAGCAAGTGAGGCAAACAGGATTAAGTGACTTGCCCAGGATCACACGGCTAGTAAGGATTTGAGGCTGGATTTGAAGTCTGGTCTTCCCAACACTAGACCTGACACTGTATTCACTGAACCACCTAAGTGACCCTCCATAAATTTACAATTGAACAATTATTCTAGACTGGTGTCAACTTGAGTAGCCATAATTACCGAGCAGTGCTTGATCAGACCATGTACTCTCCACACAGGAAAGACCAAGTAGATGAAGGGATGACCTTTAAATGAGCGAGTCCAATGGCTCTGTCCCTTATAACCTCTCTGAAGGACCACTCTCTCCCCTCCTAAGATATTCTGTTCTCCCCGGTTTGTTTGGTTTTAGTGATTCTGTTTTCCCTTGTTTCTCCTCCTTTCTGTCTCTTGGCCCCCTTTCAGTCTGTTGCAACATCTATGCCTTCCATTTTCTTCTTACAATGTCTATAACCTGAACTCGAGGTCCACCCCAGATCCATCCTCCATGTGAACCTGTCATCTAGGCAAGGTTCTAAGACTAAAAGTTAGAGAGATGTCAACCTGCATTGGCAGAGGGAGTTTCTTCCTCTAGGAGTTTCCTATGTCAATGGGAATAGAGATACTTAAGGCCTGGCATGCTCCTCTCCATCCCCTGGGCTTGTTTATTTTAGATATTATTTTCTCTATGCTGAAGAACTTAAGTTCCTTGAGGGCAAGGAATGCTTCCTCTCTCTCTTTGTATCTCCAGCACTCGGCTCAGTTCCTGGCATATAGTCAGTGCATCATTAATGCTTGTTTAATGATTTACTTGCTGGTTAACTACCTGTGCAATAGCTTTGCCAGAAGTGAGGAGCCAGGGGTCATTCCGTCAACAAATATTTGTTATGTACTTTCTGTTTGGCACCGACTTTCTGGTTATGGAACATGATTCATAATAGGCTAAATTTCTACATAAATTAACTTTATTTATTACTGCCTGGATTTATATCGTTCCTCTTGTCCAATTATCCATTTTATTATTAATAACTTGTTTGCATAGAGAGAGCCACATTATTTTAGTTGCAGGCCATTTCTTTCACATTTTTATTCCATCTTCCTGTTTGTATTACTTTGATTTTATTCTAAGAAGACAGTGGTGTGGTGGCACATAGCATATTCCAATTTATTCCTACATCAACTAGGAGTTTATTTCTAGTCTATTAAAATAAATCAGCCTCATTTCGTGAAGGTATTCAATGCTCACCATGCCCTACAACTTCTGATTCTTTTCTCAAGTAATATAGCAATTATATCGAAGAATGGAATTTGCATAATCTAAAAGTGTTGGCCTCTCTTCTTCCTTATTTTTTGATCCATGCTTTCCTATATATTCCTCCTTAACCCCAAATAGCCCCACCTTTGCTCTGAATTCACTCTTCATCAAAGTATGTGTGGATTTAATCTAGAGGGTCTGGTGGAGTTATTTTTAGAATTCTCTCCCCCCCCCCCCCCGATCCCAATGCTCCAGATGTTGGTGCATTGAGGTGCATTTATTTTCATGTTGATATTTTTGTAAATACTTAGCATGGCCACTGAAACATGAGATAACCAGATGTCTCAGAAAATGATGTTTGTTGCTGTCTTTGGACGGAAGCCCGAACCAGCGTTACCTATTTCTTAAGGTGTCCGCCTCTCCGAAGAGAAACGATGAAACATTCTTTCACCTAATTGCATTTTCCTTCTATTTTCTGTTTTTTTTTCCTAATGATAATGTCAGGTTGGTATAATTCAGTTCCTCCAACAGTAAGTGGGTTCTCTTGTTGGTCATTTGAAAAAATACATTTCAAATACCAAAAGCTATTAAAATTTCTGGGTGCCTGAAGCCTGTGTGATTCTAAGACACTTTGCTCCTCATTTTATCACTTGCTGCCATGACTACAGAAATAGAAGAGACTACAAAGGCCTGGATGCCATTTTTTATTTGTCTTTAATTTATGAATTTCCATGCTAAAAGGTTTCATGACAAAGTAGATGAAGAGCTTCTCTGGACTCAGCAAGGTTGGTCCTGGGGAAGCAGATTCAGTCTGTCGCCGGGACGATCCTTCTTCACGCCAAACAGCTCGTCAACCTTGAACTTTGCCCCGACTCCTCACTTTTCCTCCCAGAACCCATCTTCACTCAGTTACCAAGTCTTATGCATTTCGTCTCTCCAACCTCCCTTCCGACTGCTCCCTTCTCTTTATTCCTCCAATGCAAGCCCTTCTCGCATCATGTCTGGACGCTCTCGATAATTTCCTAGAAGGTCTCCCTGCCTTAAGCCTCTCCTTTTCTAATACGCTGCTCCCCAAATGATATTCTTAAGACCCTGCCCGACCAGGTCACACCCCGAGCAGGCAATGACCAGAATGGTTGTTTGTTGCTATGGTCTAGTGTCAGATGGCAGTTAAGAATTAGGGGCCCTGGGTTCAGATTCTACCTCTGCAACTGATTCCCTTTGCCACCCACCTCCTGGCCTTCAGTGTTCCATTCTTCAGGACACACAGGGTAGTCTCTTTCCTGTTTGCCACATGTGAAGCTGTAAGGTGATAGGGATGAAGGAACCTGGTTGTCTTAAGATGCCAGATGGCTGACATCAATCTCCATCCTTGGCTTCATTGTTGTCAGTCTGACCAGAAGTACGTGCTTGGGTTAGAGACATGGGAAAGACTAAGGAGATTTTCTCTAACAGTTAAAACCGTCCAGAAATGGAGGGTTCACCCAGGAATAGGGATCCCCAAACTACTGTGGGTCCCTCTTCCCTAAAGGTTTTCATGGGAGAGATTGATTACTTATAGAAGGCATGCTTGATTGGGTGTGGGATAGGGCAGATCTTCTTTGAGGTTCCGTCCAACTTCAAGATCCTATGATGCTGTGAATCACAGAACATAGAATGTTAGAACTGGGAGGGAACCTAGAACTCATAATTGGGAATATCAGAACTGAGGATGGGAATAGGGCTTAGGCCAGAGAAAAGAGAATGTCAGGGTTAGGAGTCAATCAGTCAGTCAGTCAGTCAACGAGCATTGATTAAGCACCACCCATCATGTGCTAAGAACCAGATACCAAGAAAGGCAAAAGCCAAGCCCTGGCTCTAAGTGGAGGAGCTCACAGTTTATTGGGGGAGACAACATGAGAACAATGATGTACATATAAGATCTAGAGAGAAAAAAACTGGAAATAATAGAGGGAAGATGCTAGCCTCAAGGGGGTCAGTCTTACAAAAAGAGACACTTTGGCTGAAACTTGAAAGGAATATTTAGAAGTTAGGAGAGAGAAGGGAGTAGGTCCCCCCTCCCCTCCCAGGCTTGAAGGACAACCAACCAGAGCAATGCTGGGAGGTGGGAGAAAAAAATGCCACGAGGAAGGAGCAGCAAGGACAATACTAACAGAAATTAGCCTTTATACATCCCTTTCAGGTTTTTATCTTCTCAATAACCCAGGCATGTAGGTACTATTTTGATCTCCATTTTATAAAGGAGGAAACTGAGGCAAGGCAAGATTATGCGATTTGTCTGGAGTCACCTAGCTATGAGCTGTCTAAAACTACATCCTAATTCAGGGGTTCCATTTCCAGGCTCCATTATCGAGGCACTGGCCACCCAGATGCATTGAGGATGTGCGAGGTAGGAAGGTTTAATGAGCTTGTGTTTTCAGATCGAGAAATCAAAGCCATCTGTAGTCATATGAAGAAAGGATTGGAATCACTCTCAATTAGAAAGATGCAACTTAAAGCAACTCTGAGGGACCACCTCCCACCGCTCAGACTGGCCAATATGGCAGAAAAGGAAAATGGAGGAGATGTGGGACATTAATGCACTGCTGGTGGCATTATGATGTGATCCAACCATTCTGGAGAGCAATTTGGAAAGATGCACAAAGGACTCTAGACCTGTGCACACCCTTTGATCCATCAGTGCCATTACTAGGTAGGTCTGTATCCCAAAGAGATAAAAAGGGGGAAAAGGCCTATTTGTACAACAATATTTAAGGCAGCCTTTTGTGGTGGCAAAGAACCAGAAACGGAAGGATTGTACATCAGTGAGGAAGGGCTGAACAAGTTGTGGTGCACGATTGTGATGGAGTGCTATTGTGCTATAAGAAATGACAAGCAGGATGATTTCAGAAAAAGCTGGAAAGCTGATGCAGAGTGAAGTGAGCAGAACCTGAGGAATGCTGTACGCGGTGACAGCGATATTTTTTGATAAACACCTGTGGATAGCCTGGCTATTCCTAGCAATGCAGTGATCCAAGACAGTCCCAGAGATTCACGATGAAAAATGCCATCTCACCTCCAAGAAAGAATGGAGTCAGAATGCGGATGGAAACAGATCATATTTCACTTTTTTCTTTTTTTTTTTTTCGTTCGAGATCTCTTCTGCAAATGATTGCTATGGGAAAATGTTTCTTGTGATTGCACGGGAAAAATATCTATCTGATTGCTTACTGCCTCAGGGAGGTGGGAAGGAGGGAGAGACTTTGGAACACTCAAAAGTTTAGAAGAGAATGTTAAATTTGTTTTTAATTTAATTAGGGAAAAATAAAAGAAGTATATGTATATATATTATGTATATATGTGTACATATATACATATATATATTTTAAAAGGTTTAACATGCCTGGGAATGTAGGAAGGGGTCAGATTAAAAAGGGAGAGGATGGGAAGGATCTTAGAAGTGAAAAAGGATGTGAGAACTGGAAGAGATCCTAGAATATAGATCATCGAACATCAAAGATGGGAGGGATCTTGGAATATAGAACATGGAATGCCAGAGTTGGGAGGGACTTCAGAACAGAAAAACCTCCCCCAGCAGAATGACATTAGCAGAACCGGGTGATCTCTTCATGTAATGACCACAACCTGTAAAGGAAACCAACCCCGAAAACCTTACCAACTCTTCTCAACACAGTGTCCATTCACAACTTCAGAAGCCCAACCAAGATGGAAGCACGCCTCCATCATCCTGCAGAGAACGAATGGATCGTCACTGTAGAATGAGACATTGGCTTCCAAACACAACCATTATGGCATCCATTTGGTTTGCTCGTCTATTCTCTTTATTACGGGGAAGGGGCTTTTGGAGGTGAGGAGAGGAAAGGGAATGGGGAGATCCAACGGGGCAGAGAAATGACGAGGCCCCAAAGGGAAGAAAGGAAAGAAAAGAGATCAGTGAAACATTTACGGGAATCCACAGAGGAGAACAGATGGGAGAGTTCAGAGAGGGACAGACAAGCAAGGCAAGGTCCGTGTGAACATGCTAAATTGAACGGTTATTAAGGCAGATGGACTCCTTGTAGTACAGTCAGAGCTTTATGAACAGTCCACAATGTCTAGCTTTCTTTGTCTAGGGGAATTCTTATGTTTGCGGATGATTTTCCAGATGACTATATCTGAGTGTGATTTCATACACATACACACATACACACATACACACACACACGTACATACACACATACATACATACATACACGTATGCACTTATATATATCTATATGATGTTAACATCACTTCAGTTCAAAATCCACAATCAAGTTAATGCTTTTTCTAAGATAGAAACAGGAGAAAGACAATGCTGGAGTTTCAGGGGGCCACAGAATATAGAATACGGAATGGCAGAGTAGGGAAGAGCCTTAAGACCTAGAACGCTTGATTGCTCGTCCAATTGTCTTTAGCAAAGGTCGGCCATGCTCCTTTGTTTGGTAGCGCTCCAGCCTTTGTGCAGGAAGGCTCACTCACTGTCTTTTAACTGCTTGCTGGGGAATTCAATAAAAAGGCTCTTTATAATTAAATATAATTATACACGTCTAATTGCATGATGTTCCAAGGCTGGAGGGAGGCCTTCCTTCTGCCCTCCAAAGGTCTCGTCTTCCGTTGTGATAAATGCTCTTGTTCTATTCACTGAGCAGAAGTTGGGGGTTTGACAAGTCCTGCCTTTGCTTGGTCAGTTCCAGCCTAAGCTGGACTGCGGCTGTGCTCTGCCTTTGAGTTCTCCACTGGTCAAGACGCTGGTCTTGGTCCCTGGTTCTATAAACCCACAGTCTACGCTTACTTCTCTGTGCAGAGAGGATCCTCTGATGGGATATGGAGCCCCCTCTAGGACCTCCACCCCGAGTAGAGGGGCACCTTGTAGGTCATCCGAGAGAAGCTGCCCCTAAACACGGTCCAGACTTCACAAATACGGTGAGCTTTGGCTAAGCCTCTTCCTGGGAGGTCTTTAAGCAGAGGCTGAATAACCGTCTCTCAGAGATGATGGTGGTGATGATGGCGGTGCTGATAAAACAGTTGACATTTCTGAAGCACTTACAGGCGTACAAAGAAAGCACTTTGCAAACATTGTCTCACCTGAGCCTCACCACAACCCTGGAGGGGAGATCATACACATGTTGTTATAATCCCCACTTTATAGATGAGGAAACTGAGGTTCCACCAGGTTTAGAGTCTTGTCGGAGGACGCACAGCTAGGAAATATTTCAGGCAAAGTTAGAACACATATTGCTTTACCTCTAAGGAGATACCAAATTCTGATGATGCGGAGGGATTGTGGAATTATAGTGTTAGAGTTGGAAGGGTCAGTGAGTCCAGTCTCTTCATTTTTGAGGGTGTATAAACTGAGGCTGAGAAGTTAAGTGACTTGCCCAGGGTCATACAACTAGGATGTGCCTGGGTCAGGATTTAAATCTAGATTTCCCTGACTCCCGGCATTTTATTTGGCTGTCTTCCATGCATGGGATGCTCTTTCTCATCTCTGCCCCCTGGATCTCCTTTTGTAGGTGGTGCAGTAGGGCAGCAAGGTGGTACAGTGGATAGAACACTGAATCTAGAGTCAGGAAGATTCATCTTCCTGAATTCAAATCTGGCCTCAGACACATCCTACCTGTGCAACCCTGGGCAAGTCACCTAACCCTATTCGTCTCATTTTTTTTCATCTATAAAATGACCTGGAGAAGGAAAAGGTAACTATGTATGTATCTTTGCCGAGACAATGCCAAATGGGCTCATGAAAAGTCAGACACAGCTGAAAAGACTAAACAACAACAACAAACCCCATCTTTTGTGGGAAGCCTCCCCCAATCCCTCTTCATTCAAGGCCCTTCCCTTTATTAATTATTTCCTATTTATAACATACACGGTTTTGATATAGTTGCTTGCTTGTTGTCTCCATCAGTAGGTCATCAGCTCTTTGAGGTCAGGAACTGTCTTTTGCTTCCTTTTGTATCCTAGGATTTAGCGCGGTCCCTGGCATATAGTTGATGCTTCATGTGTATTGATGGGCTGATACTACATTCTTTATGAAAAACTGTGGATCTCAGCGATTCTTGGTCATGGGAAGGTTGGGTTCAAGTCAGCCCTCTGAGCTTCTGTGACTTCAGCCCCTCTTTCGGGGGCCCGCAGGATGGGGTTCTTGTTATTTTGCTTTGGACACACAGAGAGTTTATCTCTTAACTGCTGGTGGCATTCACAAAGGCTAGTGGCGCAGTCTGCGAGGACTCTATCCCTTTGGGGCTGGATCCATAGCCCAAGCTCAGCGAGGCTGCACTTCTACCCTGATTGCTACTGACAAGCTACATGGACTCGGACAAGTCACAGAACCTTTCTCAGCGCAGCTCTCCCTCAAAAGAATGAATGATGCCTCTGAGGAGGTTCCATCCTCTGATATAGTCTCTGAAGGTCTCTCCCAACCTTGACAGTCTGAGTTCTAGGTCCTAAATCCTGGCCCTCTGAGCTCCCTACCACATGTCTGACATTCGGGGGCTGACATTCTATATTCTACTTCTGAATAATGCCCCTTCATACAGCGAGAGCAGCTACAGTCCAAAGGCCCCATGCATAGACAGAGTAGGATATTGCCTACATAATGATATTTTTTTAAAAGTTTCCACACTGGATGTCTGAGGCCTGAAATTTGACCACAGGAGCTACCTTACTTTAGCTTAGGTTTCCAAACTCTGTTCCAAATAAAGATCTCCCTGGAAAATTAATATTTAAAGCCTTCCCTGAGTCATGATTGAATGTTCTGCTCTCAGCATTATACAAGGTCGATACAAGACTCTTCCGTTTGAATTCTGTCTCTCTATTTTTTGCAGAAGAGAAGATGAAGACTTGGGCAGTCCTTGAGTTCTAAGATGACTCTGAGAAGAGGGCCCAGCTGGTGGGAGAGGAGTCTGGGGGGGGGGGCAGCTCCTAGGCAACAGATTTCAGCTCAGGACCTATTTGGAGCTTAGTTCTCAGGAGATAGAAGTCTGAATCTGGACAGGATAGGACTGTTCTTAGGATTGCTCCTTTCAGCAGAATAGGTTAATCTTGTCCTTCTTCCTATTGTTCCTGGCAGTGGCCTTTGGAGTTGTCACTTACTCTAGTAAGTGACTTGTGAACTCTTAATTAATGGTAAGTAGGGGTACTTTAAGTTCTTGATTTGATTAGCTAAATTAGGCAAGGGGAGAGTTAATCCTATCTTCATAACTCCTCCCTGTGATTCTTTGGGAGACTAATCTCTGCAATGAATCATTTAACATAACTAGCTTATACTTCTAAAGATCTTATAGCTAAAGGTGCATACTAAAAGAAAAGTATAATGGTTGGAAATAAGAGGGAAATAAGAGAGATCAAAACCAATGATTGGTAGGCACATTGACAAAAAGCCAATTAGGGGGCAATCCCCTTTGGCATAAGAGTTTCCATTCAGAATAAATGATATGTTCAACCCTCTTCAGGTCACTCAATACATCCCAAAGTTCATTCTAGACCTTCTGATACAGTGTAGTTTCTTTTAGATTTCTTTATGGCACCTTCTCCAAACAGTTCATTTTCTTGATTTGGGGAGTTAATGATCTTCTTTTCCTGAAGTTTTTTTCTCAAAAAAAAATTCATCTGGATGTTATGAAAATTATATGATCCCCTCTGAGGAGGGTATTGACCAACACCAGGATCAACTCAGAATACATGGTTGAGTAATGGGGTGTATAAGTCAATTGTCGAAAGAAAAATCAAAAATCACCACAACCCAAGAAACCCAAATAGAAGAGAAAAAATTAATTTTGGGGGGGAAAAATCAAAATCTATGTATATAAAATTATGAGTAAGCCAGAATAAGCCCATAAAAGGTCCTTGTATCAGGATCCAATGGAAGTGATTTCTGTCCCACAAGACTGTATGCACTGTATGTAGTAATATAGCACTTACCCATTGGCAGCCAGAACTACAGAAAGTGGCCATACTATAAGAGAGAAAAAAGGGACTAGATTTTGATGTAAAAGGGAAGTATCTTTCCCTGGTCTGATTTTACCTTCACTCTCAGGGTTAGGGGAGCCAAAATGGCAGCCAAACTTAGGTACTTGTCTGGATCTGGCACAGGGAAATCCTCTGTCTGATGTCGTCAAACAGCCACTTCCTTGAACCCCGAAACAAGTCCTCTGTCTTGGTGTAGATCTCATTAATCCCACAAGGATTGTTGGTCTCCTTGACCTTGTACTTCTTAGCACTGTACAATGACCTTTTGTAATTCCTTCTCCTGGAATCAGACATAATTATTAATCAAAGACCCACAATATTTATCAATGAATGTCAGGTTTCTATAGTCTTTGGGGTATGCACTGATATTAGAGCAATGGATATTTTAAATTTATTCTATTGCAAAATCAAAAAAAGATTAATATTGATTATATGTACTTTAAGTGTAAGAAATAAGGGAAAAATCAAATATTCTGTTGAAAATAAAAAGAACAGCAATAACATAAAAAAATTCAGGAATTAAATGTGTTCTCAACTTTCAGGGTCATATGAGGTTCATTTCTATGTGGGAGGAAATGGACTGGGATAATTGGTGTTAAGATATCAGAGTCTGGAAAATCAAAGATCTCACTCTCTGATTCCAGAGTCCTTTCCCCCCTCTCAGACCTTCATAAAGGTCCTTGGCCATTTCTCTGGGGTTCCCCTCATTGATGGGGATTTCCACTCTAAGTATAGTGTGGACAAGCCCCATTTTGGATATATTGTTGTGAGTTATCATTTGTCTCATTTGGATTATTATTTCATAATTGTTTCTATCATTATTATTATTTCTGTAATTGTTATTATTATCATAATTTTTAAAATAGTTATTATTCCCAAGGTTTCTATTTCTATTTTTCTGATTCCTCTTCCTACACTGTCAATGTTTATTGAATGTAAAATTCACTCCAATCCTCTAATCTTGGCCAGACAAATTCCTGTGTAAGCATGATTATCCTTTGTTGTCAAGCTAAAGCTGACTTTGTAAACCCAAGCTTCAGACTCTGTATTTATCCTGACTGAGTCCATCTTATTAGGTTTATCCCACTGCTCTAAAAGCCCAGTGCTCTTGAATCCTGACATGGTCACCCACTGTGTTAGCTTTCTCTCTCAGCTTGGGGTCATTTGTACCTCTGATGAGCAGACCGTGTATGCATTTATTCTAGTCATTGATAAAAATGTTGAACAGAAGGCCAGTACAGATGCCAAGGGAACTCTGCTGGAGACAACCTGCCACCTTGACATCAAACCACTTAATGAAGCCTCTTTGAGTCCAGCCACTAAACAAGCTCCAAACTCATGTACTTACATTGATGTCTGGCCCACAATAGCCTTCTATCTTTTCTATAAGAATAGCATGAGAGACTTTACCAAAGATTCCACTGATAAATAAATGATATCTATAGACTTCTCTTGATCAGTCAGTTAAGGACTAGCCTTGCCCAAGAGATCCGTGCACTCAGAAATACTGATAGCCCCCTCTAGAGATATAGGTCTAAAGGCATCCTTGCCTCATCCTCCAAATCCTCCCACAGTTTAGCCTGTGCTGGAAGCTTTTTGTGCTCTTCCATGACAGGATGGAGACATGAATAGAGCCTATGGACTGGTATAGAGCCTATGGACTGGTACTTGGTTATGCCTTATTTTAGATGCATTAGCATCCCCATTTCTTTCTCAGGACTAGTTTTCTTTGATGGCAATGTATGCTCCACTTCTCCTTAATTTCTTATTTATTACATGTTTCAGGCTGTTTGCATCCATCAAAGTCTTCTCTGTCCTCCGCTTCTCAATATTCCTTCCTCCCCCAGGTGATCTTCAGTTTTTTTTGAAAACAAACTTTTCCATGATCTGAAAAATGAGTGCCAGGAATCAGGTAAGTAGCCCTGTCGAAAAAAGGAAAAAAAAAATATTCCATATGTGTTTTCCTGCCTCCCTCTTTCCTTCTATTTCTCTTTCTCTTTCCTTCCTTCCTTCCTTCCTTCCTTCCTTCCTTCCTTCCTTCCTTCCTTCCTTCCTTCCTTCCTTCCTTCCTTCCTTCCTTCCTTCCTT